>NW_019154089.1:28668815-28991755 GCF_002288905.1 Enhydra lutris kenyoni
TTAAATCCACAATGTGTTTATTGGGATAGTTTCCCATTGGTTTTGATTCCAGATGCTTTGGGTGGTGCCTCTGTCTGAAGGTGCATCCTTCCAGAAGCCTTATGTTTCCTCCTGCGGGCTGGCAGAGGAGCGGAGCAACCAACACACAGAACTACCACTTGTGTGTGGCCGAGGGCGGTGGATTTTGTAACATCCGGGCCAGCTCACGTTCGTGAAGAAGGAGGTGGGGCTCTGTAGCAGGCACTCCTTCTCGTGCTTCCTCTTCTTCTCTTCTAGGGATGGGGGAGAAGGTCCTTCGAGAGGGTCATGTCCTTGTGGGGAGGTTGTCATCGCCAGAAACTCATCTGGTTAGCTTCCAGTCTTCTTTCAAATCAGCTCTGGTCTGACCTTGGCTCCCATGCCCAACTCCCAGGGGAGGCTGGCTTCTGGAGTCTTAGGCAACTGAGCATCTCTGCCCTCCCTGGTCTGTGAGATCCCTGAGACACGGATCTTGTCTGCTTTTCTTCCTAGCATTTAGTGCACCATCTGGCCCCTAGGAAGCATTCAACATATTTTGTTGTCTAAAGGAAAGAGGGAAGGAAGGAACGAACGAACAGATGGACAGACAGGCAAATGTGGTCCTTTTCTCCAGGATTCTACCAGATCCCCAAAGGCGGTGATGGCATCTCCTGGTCCTAGTGCCCGACACAATGCCTGCTGTGTGAGCACTTAATAAATGTGTATTGAAATGAAGGTGAGCCATGACTTTCAAGTATCACAAAGGACCAAAAATAAACAAATAAACATTAAAAAGACAGACATGTAAATACATGGTCCCCAGCCTCATGGGGCTTTCAGCGAAAGAAGGGAAAAGGGGCAAGCACACGAATAACCATAGTACAGCATGAAAATAAATAGGTGTCCCAAGAAGGCTACAGACTAAGGGTAGGAAGTTCAGGGTCAGGGAAGGTCGCATCCGAGGAAGAGCTGAGAGAGGGGAGCAGCACACGGCACAGAGGGGGATGAATGGGAAGAGGTTTTCGGGAGAGGACCTTGAGCTCCGCAAGTGTTCTGGACTGTATTTGGAGCCGTGTGTCCAGTACTGTGCTGGGTTGTTCCTGGTGAAAGTGAGGGGAGATGGTACCCATCTAGCACCACCCCCTTTCCAAGGCCTTTCTGTTTTACAAAGGCTCAAGACAAGGCAGGCAATTTATAAGCCCACAAGGGCCAGAAAGGTACAAGATACAGGTCGGCTGTAAGACTGTGGACAAAGCATTGTCGCCTGCATGACAAGCAGAGACAGCTGCTTATCAACGGCTGCTAGTTGTGGTCATGCGTGACTCTGGGCCCCGTGTCATGACGTCTTCCCATTTCTTTTCCTCAAGAAAAAAACAGAAGTCCAGATTCTTAAGTGAAATCTTCCAATTTTCAAATGTTGGCGACTAATTCAATTTTTTGGTTCGAAAAATACCCTTTGGTCAAACAAAACACACCCGTGGATGCCATCTAGACCACAGGCCCCATTCAGCTACACGCAACCGGTTTGCAACCTCTGGCCCAAATAGATGGACTCATGAAAATTAAAACAGCCGTATTGCGGCCACAAGATTAGCAAATGTTAAAAAATCTGTTCAGATCAAACCTTGCCAAGAAAGTGGAGCAACAGGAACGCTCAGATACAGCTGCTGGGCGTGATGAGTGGAGAAGAAGTGGTGTTAGCTTGGAAAGATAAGGATTTGCATATCCTATTACCTACCAGTTCCACTCCTAAGCACAGGCTCTGGGGAGATGGTTACAAATGCGCAGAGAAACATATGAGAATTTTGGCTGCTGCGTTGTTTCTTACAGCAAGAAGTTAGAAACACACCAAATACCAATTGCCAGGAGAATAAACAAGCCGTGGTACATTTGTAGAGGAGCATGAAAGTAACATAAGTGCTATCAGTTAACATGGGTCTGGTGTCTCCAAGGGCTCAGGTCACATGACTGCTAAGGGTTTCCATCTCTACAGTGAAACGTTTCTAGAAATTATTAACCTTCTGTGAACAGAATTTTTACTCCTTCAGCAACTCTGAGCATCCAGACCCAAACAGAAAGTATCCCTGCCCTTGAGTGTGGTAGAAGACATCAGTCAACCACCAAACAAGCACAGAGAGTCTCGAAGAGTGAAAGAGCCGGGCGCTATCGGGAAGCCCTAGGGAGGAGGAAGTTGGTATAGATGGAGGGGGATAGTAGGATATAGATAGTCAGGGATGTCTTTTCTATAGAAGGCATATTTGAATTGAAACTTGAGAAGTTAGCCAGGAAAGGAATGAAGAAAAAACATACCAGGCCATGGGAACAGCCCTACAAAGGCCCTGAGCCTGGAAATTGCTTAGAGAAGCTCAGTGTGGCCAGAGCATGGGGCACTAACCCTCCAAGCCTTGCTAGCAGCAAGGAATCATCTGGGTTCATTGTTCTACCCAATTTTCAAGATGGCTGGCTAGCCAGAATGATGTGTGAAATCTACATGACAAGCAAAACTAACTGGATTTAATGCACAGGTTCTGGCTGCATTAACATGGTGTTCTACTATGCTAACTCATCAGCTAGAAAGAAAGGAGAGAATAGGTAGTAGGCTCAAATGTCTCCCTTCTGCCTGCATGAAGGGACCATGGTAAAGTTAAGTCTAGACACCCAGGGAATGAAAGATCATTACCCAAAATAGTTTCAGCTTCTTTTTAAAAAAGATATTATTTATTTATTTGAGAGAGAGAGAGAGAGAGAAAGCACAGAGGGAGAGGAAGAGGGAGAAGCAGGCTCCCTGTTGAGCAGGGAGCTCGATGAGGGACCCGATCCCAGGACCCTGAGATTATGACCTGAGCCGAAGGCAGAGGCTCAACCCACTGAGCCACCCAGGCGCCCCTTGTTTCAGCTTTTTTGGTTTTTTTTTTTTTAGATTTTTAAAAAGATTTTATTTATTTATTTATTCAACAGACAGAGATCACAAGTAGGCAGAGAAGTAGGCAGAGAGAGGAGGAAGCAGACTCCCTGCTGAGCAGAGAGCCCAATGCAGGGTTTGATCCCAGGACCCTAGGATCATGACCTGAGCAGAAGGCAGAGGTTTTAACCCACTGAGCCACCCAGGAGGCCCTTGTTTCAGCTTTTAAAGACAAACAAATTCGTGTGAGATACTCAGCTCCATGAAAGAAAGGTATTACAACCATTCAGTGGTGGCTCTTCTCATGGTTTCTAATTCACAAATTGTTACATCTGTGTGCATTTCCATTTATCTCAACATGCTTACAAACTCAAATAATCTCGGAATCTAATTTAAAAACTTTCTGTCGAAGGGCACGGACGAATGGATAAGGAAGATGTGGTCCATATACACTATGGAGTATTATGTCTCCATCAGAAAGGATGAATACCCAACTTTTGTATCAACATGGATGGGACTGGAGGAGATTATGCTGAGTGAAATCAGTCAAGCAGAGAGCGTCAAGTATCATATGGTTTCACTTTTTGTGGAGCATAACAAATAACATGGAGGACATAGGGAGATGGAGAGGAGATGGGAGTTGAGCGAAATTGGAGGGGGAGGTGAACCATGAGAGACTATGGTCTCTGAAAAACAATCTGAGGGTTTTGAAGGGGAGGGGGTGGGAAGTTGGGGGAGCCAAGTGGTGGGTATTAAGGAGGGCACGTATTGCATGGAGCACTGGGTATAGTGCAAAAAACAATGAATTCAGTTATGCTGAAAAGAAATAAAAAAATAAAATAAAATAAGAGACAAATTTGTTTGTAAAAATAAAAAATAAATAAACAAACAAACAAATAAATAAATAAAAACTTTCTGTGTTCACTGTTTAATCTGGAGTGTTTTGGCCAAGAAATCTTAACTGAGCACAGCTCATACACTACAGTGTGTCCATTTTAAAAAATTTCATGTTCTTGGTAATGAGGAATGGGCCAAGGACGGTGGGACTTTGCACAGGCTCCCAGAGGCCTCACAGTGCTCATGGCCACCTTTTAGGAACAGGAGTGCAGTGTTTCATCTCAGTAGTGGCTTTCACCCCAAGCTCTCCATAACGAATTTTGCAGTCAGATTCCACAAGACCTATTCAGTGTTTGGCTAAATCTCATGGAACATCTCATTTCCTTTCAATTTTTCATTAGTTTGAATTAAAAGTAAAAAAAAAAAAAAAAAGCTAACAAGCATGGCTTGCATGGGTATTTCTAAATTAAAACACAACCACATTGTCATTCATTTTGTTGTTTACACACATGACCCCCAACCGCCTTCTCTCCCCACCACCCCACCACCTGGTCTGAAATGCCTCCAGTCTTGCAGTGCCCTGTGTGCCCTTGGAGAGCGTGACCTGACCTTGTTCCAGGAGGAAGATGAGGAGAATGGCTTCCTTCCTATGGCACAGTTCTTTGGAATTGGTGGGTGCTAAGCAATGAGAATTTTCATTCTCATCTCATATCTACAGCTCCCATTTCCACAAAATCTAAATGGAACTAGCAAGCAAGGAGAGGTGGGGTTCAGGGAGGATGGAGAATAGAAGTGTCCTGGAACTTTGGATAATGAATTATCTCATAGGATCCATACCCAAGACAGGCGTGTCTGTGAGATTTCCCACAGAAAAAAGGTAGAAAATACTATGCAGTCTATTTATATGACCTCATCGGATTCACAAAGTCTACTGTTTTCTGCTCCCAGATTCCTTTTGGAATTGGAGCTCAAATTTTCATTGAGTCTCTAAATACTGTCCATCTTTTGATCTTGTCCCACCTCTCTGACCATGTTCATTCATTCAACAAACGTTTTTTTAGCCCCTCCTAAGTGCCAGGGGTTATATTAGGCACAGGATTATTTTGATGGGAGGGGTAAGTTACTGTTGGCAATCACTCACTCCTACCCACATCTCTGTAAGAAGGTTACATGTTCACCTAGTGCCGTATAACTTGCTGTACTTTCTGGAGGCTACTTTGGGCTTGGCCATGGGTCAAGCTCTGGCCAACGGAAAGAGAGCAGGCATGATACACACCATGTCCAGGCAGAAGCTTTTAGAGGCATCACCACTTCCTTCAGACCTCTTGCTTCTCCTTTTTTCCCTGAAAACAGCATGTCCCAGACGGAGGTGGTTCTTTCTACTAAATCCTGGAATGTGAAGACATATGGAGCAGATGGCTGGCTGGAACAGAGCCACTGTTGACCTACAGTGGAACACGTATGTTATAAGAGTGAAAAAAAAAAAAGTGTCCATTGCTGACAGCCACTGGGATTATGAGGTAGTCACTATAGCAAGCTGATGGATACACTTATCAATGCAGCAAAAGCAGATTTGACCCTTGTTCATATGGATCTAATAGTCTAATCAGGGAAGCCAGTAAGCATATAAACCGGCTGATAGTCATTTAAGTATCAAATAACAACCCTTCATTCTGCAGTAAGTCCTCTTACTCATCCCGCCAAATGTAGCCCTTGCCCCCCACCCCCCATTCTGGCCATATTCTCTTCCTTGACAACTCCATCTATTCCCATAGCTTCATATCTCTTCAAATGATCCTTTAATCTATTTTCCTAGTCTGGCCCTCACTTACAAGTGTTAGACCCATATTCCCAGTAGATAGTTGGATATCATGCCTGCAGGATCCATTTGTGTACCTAAACTCAGCATGACTGGAACCAAATGCATTGATTATTTCTCATGGTTTCTGTGGGTCAGGAATTCAGGAAGGGCTCATCTGGGTGGCTCTTCTCAATGGTGCTGGAACAATGAGGGGCTGCCCCCATTGGATCTATTCAAGTGTTTCCTCCTTCTCCTTGAGTGTGATCTTAGGGTCTCTCTTTGTGCTCTTTCCATGGGGGCAAGTTTGGGCTTCCTTACAGCATGGCAGCCTCTGGGTAGTCAGGCTATTTACACAGTAACTGAAGATAACAAGGATCAAGTTATTCCTGGCAGCAAGACACTATTTGAATCACTTTTTGGGAATTGCTGCCATATTCTCTTGGTTGCAAACAAATGATAAGCCTGCTCAGGTTTGCGAGTAGGGGAATTAGACTTTATTTCCTTCTGTGGTGGGGAAGAAGATAATGTGGTGACCATCTTTGAAAATAGAATTTGCTACTTCATCCCCAGATGCTCTTCTTGACTTCTTGTCTGTGCTGGTACCAAATCCTGCCATTTTACCTCCACAGCTGCCCTCTGCTTTCTATTCTCATAAAGCTCTCCTCAGGATCAGGTTCAAACAACTTCCAGTGAGAGCTAATAGTGACATGGCTCTCTATTCCAATGTCTCTTCTTTCCTCTCCACTGTGACACAATATCTGTTTCTTAAGTGCCATGCTAATCATGTCACACATCTGTGGAGTGAACAGCACACAGTAAGTTTTCCTGACTGTTGGGTTTTACTGAACATCTTTGAGGCACCTCCCTTGTCTGTTGAGTTAGATACAAAGCCCTTGCTCTGATACTGAAAGCCTTCCATAATATTCATTAATTTATTCAACCAATATTTATTGGGTATCCACTGTATACCAGACACTGTGCTAGGAGCTGGACGAGGGGGATGGGTGGGTGGGGTGGGGGATAAAGGCTGAGATGAACTGCTCCCTGCCTTCATGGAGCTTCTATGAGTATAAATATTCAGTCATTCATTCAAAAAGTTTCATGTGCTGAACATGCAAATATTCCCCAGATGTGGCCCTAATCCTTCCCAAGTGGGACAGTGTTTATATAAGAGTAATATGACCACATTTTATGTCATTTGGCACAAATAATTAAATTGAATTTCCTTGAAAAACATGTTCTGAATAACCTGGAATATCTATTTATTTCCTTTTTCTGTCCAGAAAATTTCCATTTTTACATTTTAGCATGTGTCGGGCTATTTGTCTGGAATTCTTCTCATTTCTCCCCAATCTTCAAACTCTAGCTCAGACCCTATATACTATAAGGGATGTCTTATCTGCTGTCCAATTAAGTGTGGATTCTTCCTCCCTTGGCCCTCTACAGCATTCTGTTTACGCCTCCCTCAGGCCACTTCTTATGTTCTGCTTTATATGATAGATAATTATGCGTGAGTCTTGGTGCCCCTGCTAGACTATTAGGCCCTTGAAGGCAGGGAAGGGGTCCTTCTTGCCTGTATTGGTTTGATTACCTATACATACTGTAGATACTCAATATTTACTGAATTAATAGATAGTCTGGGAATGAACTTGAGAAAGTACAAATCTATTGCCTTGTTTTGAGGCAAGGAGTATTAGCAGAATCATTTGGTTCAAAGTCCTGGAAATCCAATTTAAACTGGCTTTAGTGAAAATTAGAAGTATTGGCTGATGTAACTGAGAAGTCCATGGATTGTTCCATGCCACTGAGAACCCCTTCCTCTCTCTCTGTTGGTTCTGCTTGCCACTGGTGGGGCCTTGTTCTTGGACAAGTTCTCCAGTTGCCCACAAGGCTTATATCCTATTAGCTTAGCAGCTCCCTAGGAAAGAGAATAATGTTTTGCTAAATTCCAGGATTAAGTGTCATTGGCTCAGCTGAGGTCACAGGCTCCAGCCTGGAGCGATCACTGTGGCCCAGGGCTGTGGTCCTCTGTGTCACCACATCCTTGAGGCGACAGGGGACTGTCAAGGCTCTGGAGCAGAGACAGGATGAATTGTCTAGCAATGTTGTGAGAAAAACCATCTGATGGGAATGTGAATTGGTGACAATGACAGATAAAAGAGAGGAGTCAAAAGTGACATTTGGACTCCAAGCCCGGGACCTCAATTCCATTTTGAAGAAAAGACCAGCCAAGGCCGAGGGGCAGGAAGCATCTGAACAGACCTAAACCAAAAGGCCCCCAGCAGCCATTGGGCAGGACTTATCCTCCGGCCCACACAGGAGCCAGGGAATCACAGACGGGCAACAAAACAGGAGTCAGGAAATTGAGTTCTATCCCGGGCTCTGCCACAAACTTCCTTCATGATCTTGAACAAATCACTTAACCTTTGTGGACCTCAGTTTCCTCATTTCTAAAATAAGCTGTGAGGACTATGTGGTCACTGACTTCCTTTTCCGCTCTGGCATTCTGCACTGCTATTTCTGGAGATGAGTATAACTGATCCCTCCTTCATAATAGCTCTGGAATTCACTTTTCCCTGCCTTGTGGCCTTGGTCTTCATAGAGCCATTAAGGCCGTGACTCCTTCCACTTACTAGCTATGGGATCTCAGGCCTATCACCTAATCTCTCTTTGCCTCCGGTTCCTCATCTATTAAATAGGGATAATGACAGTCCTTATCTCTTTGGGTTGTTGTGAGGATTAAATTAAATGAATATATGAAAAATGCTTAGGACAAAGCGAGGCAAATTATAAGTGCAACATAACTGTTGGCTATTATCAAAATTATTCACTGTGTTGTTTTTTGACTTCACTCAGGATAAGGAGCCCTTACAGCCAGGACATGGGAAGGTGGACACTGTCTGATAGTCACAGTCCCCTTGACCATGTGAGTAAATCAGGAGCAGCCATGATGACAATCTCTGCTGGGCTTGAAGAAGTAAAGCAGTGCATTAAGGGTGTGGTGGCCATATTTTCAGAACCCCAAATTAGGCTCTATGATTTTACAAGTGTGATTACACTTATTAGGCAAGTGGGAAAGATCATTTGAAATAAAAATTGTCCTGCATTCTTGTAGTCACTAAGGGGAGATTCCATTTGCCTGAATCCATGTCCTGTCCTTCCGACAAACACTTTAAGAAATGTCACTTGCATCAGACCCGGACCAGTCATACTGTGCCCTTGGTCCCTGAAAACTGCTTTCTAGATGCCTCAGGGACAGAACAGCACTTATGGGCATAAATCATGCACACACACACATTCACACAGACACACACTTCTCCTTTCTTCCCTAAAGGCTGAAGTTCCACCAATTTCAGGCTCCTCCAGCAAATTCCAGATGAGTCATTTTCCAAAATCTCCCTTGTCAGTACTGCCTCTTAGTGCCAACTTCTTCTGTGCAGAAAATAAAATAGAAATAAAATAAAATAAGACATGAAATTGATGGGTCCTGCAGGCTTCTAAAAACAACTCCATTTCACTTACAATGGTTCTTGAGAATAGCTTCCAATACCCAGGTTCTTATGGCAGTGCCCTCTACTCCAAAGTTGTCTTAGGGCTGAGGCAGAGGAGGAGAGATCCCGACTGGCCCTGAATGCTGGGGGTCTTGGTCAGAATGGCAGCTCACATCTATGTTTATGCTTCCAGGGGCTTTCATGTCACTACTATACCCATTTCTCACAGGAACCGGTGCAGGCATACTATCATTATAGACTTTTCACAGGCAAGGCACCTGAGGCTCAGAAAAAAAGAAAGACTTAACCAAAAAAAAAAAAGAAAAAAAAAAAAAAAACAAGTTTATGTTTCAGCTGGACCAAAATCTGTGTCTCCTTGGACTTCTACCTCAATGATTTTCTCAAGAATAACAAGTAAGATTTTCCTCATGTGCCATTTCTAATCTATTGGTGGTGGCTGCCCAGAGATGTAGCACTGAAAAGGATTCCAAGGTCATGGATAGGCTGTGCTTGATTAGCGATGTCTGACATGGCAGGATAAACAAGTGGCAGCAAATGTGTCAGACATTTGCAATCTTGTGCTATGTCGTGATATACTATACTCTTAAACTTATCCCAGTAATTCAGCAATCTATGGGCTGTGATGTCTCAGAAGTCTCTCTTTTCATTGCAAGTAAGCTCAAATGCACTGAAGCCAAAAAAGGAAAATTTATTATAAGAACAAAGAAGTGTCTTTTAGAACCCAATGACCAGAAATACTGACAGGCCTATCCATGGACTAAAACCAAGAACTGCACTGTTATTAGGAACCCAGGCATATTGTCCCTGCTCTTTCTCTAATTCTCTCCCTCTAACTCTTTCTAGCTCCCTATCTACCCCCACCCCCATTCCTTCTCCTTATTCTGCCTCTGCTCTATTAAGAGTAGCATTTTCCAATAGAAAGGCAATGCAAGTCACAAATATAATTTTAAAAATGTTAGTAGACACATTTGAAAAAGGAACAATTAGTTTAAATATATACCTTTAACCAATATAGTCAAGATATCATTTAATGTGTTATCAATATAAAAAATTTTTAATGAGATACTTTGAATTTTTTTCTTCATGCTAACTCTTTAAAATCTAATGTGTGGTTGACATTTACAGAACATTTCAGTTTGGATTGTCCATATTTCACATGACCAGTGTTTAGTGGCTACTGGATAGCAAAGGTCTAAAGTTCATATTTCTTTGACTCTAGCAACCAGCTGGGAATGGCTAGCATCTCTGAATATCCATTTTAGCTTTCAGGACAGAGAATCTATTTGGCCCACATTGAGTCAAGTGTCCATATCTCATCCAATTAGCCTTGGCCAGGAAGGGAAGGATCCTATCCTATAAATATGGTGGTCAAAGACGAGGGCAATTCTCAGAGAAGAGGATGAAGGGCTGATCCGGGCCTAAAGGATATGTAATACCATGTTTTCAGGAAACTGTTTAGAAAGAAACATCTTGTGTCACCAGAATTCTCTGGAAGATTCCAGAAGTTCTCAAAAATCTTGCATTTGGGGGATAGAAGACAGACATGCTCCTCAAGATAAGAACAACCCAAGAAGATTAGTGTGCTGCCACCTGGGGGAAATCAACTAAGTATGCATTCCTAGCTCAAATGCGACCTAGGGCTGCCTAGAGAGAAGACAGTGCCATGCCACACAAACTCCACACTGGATCGGAAGTCTAAGGCAGCGGCTAGGAAACAGTCATTATTATGATCACTTCCTCAAGTTCAGGACTCAACTTCAAGAATGAAATTAATCCAGGAAAGACGATCCCATGCAGCTTGGGAATCTGCCCTGGCCCTCCGGCCTCCCAGGCCTCAGGATAGAACATTTGTCATGCCATTTGCCAACACTGAGAACTCCCCTTTATACAGACGCCTTTCAGTTACACAAACAATTTTTGTGGGAACATCCAGTAATCTCTGGTTTTGTTTATGGAAGCTTCAGTATGAAGAAGGCTTAAGTCCTTGATGAGAGCAGAGCAAGCAGCTGTTCTTTCTCTCCTTGGGATACTGGGCCTCTGAAAGAGCGCACGCCCCTTCTTTAGTCAGTTACACTCATTTTAGGAGGTGACTGGGTCAGCTGTTTGTCACAGGTCCTCACCCTCATGTAGCCCTCAGGTAATAACAGGGATAGAGAAAGAGAGCCGCCACCACCCACTGCTCTAAGGAGAGCAAATGATGGGGACAAGGTGGAAAGGTAATAAGCTGAGATTCCTGAGGAACTCTTTCTTGGCTGAGGCCAAGCCATAGTATCAGTGTTTTTCACGTGTAGGATTATGACTTTCTGCCACTTCTGTGCTTCCTAAGGCTTCTCACTTTTCTTAGGATAAAATCCAAAGTCGTCATTGTGTCTTTCAAGACTTGATCTGATCTGACCCCTGTCTACCTCTCTGACACCATCATGTGGCTCATTTTAGTCCAACACAGGTCTCCTTTCTGTTTCTTGAACATGGCGGTCCCTCAGAACCTCCTCTTCCCTAGCTCTTCGCATGGCTGGGTCATTGTCATGGTTCAAGAGTCAACTCAAATGTCCGTTCTTCACAGAGGCCTCCCCAGGCCTCACGCATAAAGTAGTTCCTCCTCCCTGAAAACCATTCATCAATCCATCACTTACTTCATAAGATTCTCCCCAGTTTGAAATGATGTTAATTTTTTCACCTTTATCTTCTCCACTGGAACAGATGTAAGCATCTTCAGGGTAAAGACGCATCTAGCTTATTAACTGCTGATGACCCAAGACAGTGGTCAGCACACAGTAGGATCCTAAGAAGTATTTGTTCAGTAAATGGATCCCCTATCTGGGAATACCTCAGACCCACTAAATCATACCTTTTGAGAGCAATGCTTGGAACAAGCAATTTTCACAAGGGCCTCAGATGACTTGTATATACTCTGGGATTTGAGAAAAACGGTGTTGATTTTACCTGCCTAGTCAACAGCCCATCTTTCCTTCTTATCTTCAACCTAAAGGTACTGTACTGCCTGAACCTATTCGAGGATAGTTAAGTCTCGTCCAGCTTGGCGGCTCAGTCAGTCCTTCCTGCAACTACCCTTGAACAATAATGCATTCAGTGTGGGGGATGATGAGCTCAATACGGACAAGAGACAGGTGGGTCTTCATTGTCTGTCTCTGCACTGAGCAGAGTACCTGGCATATAGAGGGCCTGCAATAAATATTTGTTAAATCAATTAATAAACAAAGTTATGAGCACCAGTCAACGTGCTAGACACCAAATACAACAGATCTACATATAACTACAAGTTGCTCCAAGTCTGAAGGGAAGACAAAAATGAAAACTTATAATTAGAATGGAAGCTGTGCGTAAAAGGTACCATGGGCTTCTCAGTGACTAGAAGGTTTGAGCTACACTGTTTTGTTTCTTCTGCATCCCCTCTCATGTCAGTTATCTGAAGTAAAATAACTTCAGTTTTCTGAAGAGTTTGTGGTCTGCTTCTTGGATTCCTTTTTCACCAACTGGAAAATTAAGAAAACCTCTCTAGGCCTTGATTTCTACCACTTGTACCAACTTCATATTGTTTAGGGGAGAATTAGATAAATTAACATCCATGAAAGGCTTAGCCCAATGCCTGAGACACAGCAAGTACTCAGAGCCTGTCAGCTATTATTATCAGGTATTTTTAACTCTCTCTAAACCCTGTATCCAGCCCCGCTTCAGGCACATGGGGAAAAACGCATTTTTACAAATTCATTTACCAATAGCTAAAGCAAAGGGGAGTATCAGTCCCAGCCTCTGCCCAAGTTAATACAAATCCCAGGTTAGTGGAGTCTGAAATTAATTGGCTTTCTTCTCCTTGTAACATTGTAATTTAGAATGAGCCTTTTCTCTACATAGGAGCTGGATTTCACTGTTACATTTCACAGAATCAGTATGCTCCTGTCTCCAAAGAAAAATTCTATTACATTGAAATCGCATGCTCAAACCAAAACCTTGTGTTAAGTGAAATTTTGATTTCAGTAAAAAAGAAATCTTAAAAAGCTACATTATTGTCCATGCCTTGGAGAGGCTTCGAATTCCTTGAAATGTAGAGATAGTGGGGTTTTTTAAGAGCTCTCCATTAGCGGGTCAGTTCCCAGACAACAGGGTCTGGGCTTTGTGGTTGCAGAAACCACATGTCCCAGCTTGCCAGGGATGGTCCCACTTTATGCCCATCCTTACTGTTTAATAACAGCACTTTCTTGCACTCTCAAAATTGTTCCAGTGTGGGTGACAGTTACAGAGTTACTCTACTCATGTTTCCTCATGTTTCCTCAGTGGAAAACTCAAGGTCCAATATGGAGAAACCATGATGAAACCAACATTTGCAAAGCCCTTGCTATGTGCTGGGCCCGTCTCGTCAGTCACCATGCATCTCATTCACTGCTCCCAACAGGGCTCAGATAAGACTTCCAGAAGACTCCAACACAAAGAAGATTACAGTGGACCCCCCTCAACTATATTCAACATAAAAACAACTACATGTGGTAAATCACATAAAGAAGGCTGCATGCATTTCAAAATTAAAATAGCTTCCTTCTAGATGTATCATTGCAAAATTTGGAATTCATTAATAAAAGCTGAACTTTTCACATTTTGTTTTTATCCTGGCTAGTACCTTAAGCACATACTCAGGCTGCCTGAGCTCACAGATCTAGAACTGCTCATGATAACCCAGCAAAGTAGGTGTTATTGCCCCCATTTTACAGATTAGACCCTTAAGATTTGGAGAAATCACCCCACTGTCACACCCTGGATTTCCTGGTTTCTACCACACCATGTTTATTCTCCCTCATATTTGAACATGGAATAAAGGTGATCTCACAATTGATGTACGCTTTTCATGCAGGATCGTCCCCTGGCCTGTTTTTATCACCTTAATGTGGTATCTTATACCTGATGGCTTCTTAGGGTCCTGGATACATGGTGAATGGTGGAGCTGATGCCTCAGGTCTGTTCTGTCTTGGTTCCTTACCCTAACCACTTTTCCACACTGCACTTCAGGAATGTTTATTAAATATCATTACATGTGAAGAGAAAAACTATTAGCAATACTTCACTGGTTATGCACGGTAGTCCAACAGGTAGAAGACTCCCCACCTCCACAGTTTCCAACTTTTGACTTCTTTCCAGTAGTCTGTGTAACCAGTGGGGGTGAGAATGAGGGGATTGAGGGAGCGATGGTAACAGTACCAAGAGCTGAGGAGAGGGGCTTAGAGAAAGCAGGGCATGAGGGCAAGCGTCCCCAAAGAAAGGGCTCTTTGATCCACATTTTGCAAGGTACAGACACTGCAAATTCTTAGTAGAGACTTTGACCCTCATAAATCACTCTGTACCTTAGTTTCAACTTCTGTAAAATGGCTATGATAAGAGTTTCATTGTGAGCAGGAAAAGAATAACCGTAAGCCCTCGAGAAGTGTTATCCAGGGGCCTGGGTGGCTCAGTGGGTTGGGCCTCTGCCTTTGGCTCGGGTCGTGATCTCAGGGTCCTGGGATGGAGCCCCACATAGGGCTCTCTGCTCAGCAGGGAGCCTGCTTCCCCCTCTCTCTGCCTGCCTCTCTGCCTACTTGTGATCTCTCTCTCTCTGTCAAATAAATAAATAAAATCTTAAAAAAAAAAAAAAGAAGAAGAAGAAGTGTTATCCATTACTGCTGGTCATCCCTTCAGCCTCATGTGGCCACCTCCCCATAACACGCACATACACACACAGACATACATTTTCCAGCCAGATTAGATTTCTTCCAGTTATTCCAACAAGCCAAGCTCTTTACATCTTCAGAATTTAATACATGCTGTTCCTTCTTCCTGGAATGCTCTTCCTCTCCTCTTTGAAGGGCCAGTTCATGCTCGTGTTTTAAGACTTACCATAATTATTAGTTCCTCAAAGTGATCTTTCTTGACTCTCTTCAAATATAGTCTCGCTCTGCCCCTTTCTATTATATTTCTCTGCTTTATTCCTTCCTAGCCTTCATCAGAATCTAAAATGGCGTTACTTATTCATTTGGTAGTTTAGATATACTTATCACCTGCTCTCACCCCTCCCAGGAACGTTAAATGTCTTGCTGTTCTTGCATCTCTACACCTAGCACAGTGCCTGGCATGACGGATGTTCAATAAATATTTGTTGAATTGCATTCCCCGAACTCAATAAATGAAAACTTCAGATTCTAAATCCAGGTCAGGTTACAGCCAGAGGCCCCACATAGAAAGGGAAATGGTTTGCTGTACAAATGGTTTTCTTCCCCACAGGAACCTCGGTCATGGTCAAGGGCTCTGAGCCTATGGCTCAGCATTCCTCCTAGGCACCCCTTCCCATTTATCTCCCTGAGTGCGTGCTCTGTTAGTAAAGTTACGGCCGTATTTGATGATCCGAGTCCCTTTCTGACACTTGGCAGAGGAAAAAGGGTCCTCCAATATACATGTGCTTAGGAAGTAATGAAAGTTGCCTCACATAACTCTCATTACCTGTACTGTTTGGGGGGCAACAGTTTTCTGGGAGACATCACCGCACGGCTTCCGGAATCAAACATATTTAAGTCAGGTGCCTGTGGGATCTGGACAACTCAGCCTAGCTTGGGGACTTTCCTGTCCTTGACAGAGACAGAGTGCAGGGTTATGAACTTCTGTGTGCCTACGAGTCACCTACCGGTCTTAGGTAAAAATGTGCATTCCCAGCGTCCCGCCTAAGAGTCTGAATGGGTGGAAACTTCATCACAGGAGTATCTTTTATAACTGCAGACATGGTAGTTGCTGTTTGCAAGCAACTTTAAAGACATTATTTGGTTTAATACAACCAACAGTCCAAGACGTAGGCTTTCTCCCTCTTTCTAGATAAAGAACCTGGCGCTGCGAGAAATTAAGTGCTTTTCCTATGGTCACGCAGCTCATGAGTGGGGCTAAGAAGCCTCCAAATGTGGTCTGTGGACCAGCAGCTTCAGCGTCCCCTGGGCATTGGTTAGAAATGCAGATTCTATGGCCCCACCGCAGACCTGACTTTGAATTTGCATCTTTAACAAGATCCTCCACTCTGACTAATGGCCCATTCAAGTGTGAGAACCCAGCTCTGGTTTATCTGACTTGAAGCTGGCATCTGATTAAGAGCTTGGGAGTTGGAGTCACAGACCTGAATTCAGACCCAGTTTTTCCGCTCATTAGCTGTATAACTTTGGGAAACCTAGGTTTCTTTCTATACAAGACAGCCCACGTCACAGTAACCCTCTCTAAGGTGGTCGTGATGAAAATAAGATAATTCTGTTACAGCTCATTATTATTTTAAGCACCAACACACAGTTTTACAGTCATGTTTGGTATTTCAATGAGCTTGAAGATGTTTTAATTGTCTTAAAGCCCCCTGAGGACAAGCGCCTCTTCCTTGAACTTATTTATCATCTCACAATTCCCAACTGGATTTATTCATGAGCCCTTGTTCAGTGATAGAGATCAGCCCCGGTCATTGTTACTATGTTTACATACCCAGGGAGGGAAGAAACTCTTCTTCAAGGCATAGTTTCCCTGACCCATCCCTCACCCTGTTTCTCCTTTTACAGAGAGAAGGCAGAAATGTACAGAGAAACGTCTACCAACTGCAGCAGATGAACTTGACTTTAGAGAAAAGTTACCTTGAAGAAGAATAGAACTGGACATCACCAGCAGACTTTTCCCATCATGGTTTGGGGTCTTGGGCAGGTCACTTAGGCTCCCCTGGTATCTACTTCCTCTCCCCGTAAAACAAGCAAGATGCTTGCTACGACCTCCTGCTGCTCTTGCCAGTACTAACATTCTAATTCTTTGAGTGACCCTGTGACTCTCAAATCGCCCACCCACCCCTCCTCAGCTTTGCTGGGAGACACTGATGGGGAGTGACGAGGGTCCCATTAAGTGGGAGATGCGTAGAATGGATTAAATACAGCATCTATAAAAACAGTAGAGCTACAGTACATGAGCCACCCACTGGTCTTGTGCCTGTGCCCATGACTTTCACAGCAACCCTGGAAGGTGGGTATTACTGCTCTGATTTTAAGATGAGAAGTTAAGTCTCAAGAGAGTGTAAGCTATGGGTCCAAGGTCATTCAAAGATAGGTGTGGGATTTGAACCCAGGTTTTTTTTGTATGCAGGGGGTGCGGGTGCGGGTGTGTGATTTGGGATATATTATTAAGTTAAAAAAGCAAAATGGCTAATAATGTGTACAATACACTACAATTTATCTAAGAAAGGGGAGATGTGGATATAACTTAGACACAGGAGACATTATTTATCTGTAAACCTGAAAATAAAGAGCCAACAGTGAGAGGCATTGAATGTTTATTTGGAATCAAAAGGTTGCCATTGGAAGGGGCACTGGCACCCCAATGTCTACAATTGCCAAACTATGGAAAAAGCCAAGATATCCATCGGCAGATGAATGGATAAAGAAGATGCTGTATGCATACACTATGGAATATTTCCCAGCCATCATGTTGCCATTTTCAATGACACGGATGGAACTGGAGGGTATTATGCTAAAAGAAATAAATTAGTCAGACAAAGACTGTATTTGCTTCTATGTGGAATTTAAAAAACAGAACAGATGAACATAGAGGAAGGGAAGGAAACATAAAATAAGACAAAAAGAGAGAGAGGCAAACCAAAAGAGACTCTTAACTATAGGAAACAAACGGAGGGTTTCTGGAGGGGAGGTGGGTGTGCGGATGGGGTGATGGGCATTAAGGAGGGCACTTGAAGTTATGTGCACTGGGTGTCGTATGCAACTGATGAATCACTGAATTCTACCTCTGAAGCTGATAATACAGTATGTGTTAATTAAACTGAATTTGAACTTTTCAAAAAGATTGCAATTCAGAGAGCACAGATTCCAGCACTGTCCCCTACCTGCAGGGCGAAGACAAGGAGTTTCTATGAGAAAGAGGAAGGGGGCAACCACATGACTCGGATAAAAGAGAAACAAATTTCCCACGGATACTGACAGGCCGCTTACACTCTGCTGGACTCTTAGCTTGGGGTTAACCCATGAAACCGCTCCTGGTATCCGTTAGCTAACTATCCTGTCTTCAGAAAGTCTGTCGTTGGTCTACCCTTGTCCTGTTGACTTTACAAACAACTCTGTAAAACACTCACTGCTTCTGAGCCAGCCCAATGGCCCTTTTGCTCAGTTCAGAGTCCATTAGCCATTTGTTCTAGCAAGGAAAGGGGAGCTTTTCTCAGAAGGGAGTCTGTCATGTCCAGAAGCTTTATGGAACCCCACATATCTATATCTATATCTATATCTATATCTATATCCATATCCATATCTACGCAGTAGAAAGTGCAACCGTAAACATTTCTCAGTGGTTTCTTACAGGAAGAGAGAAGGGATTGGGTGAAGGGGGTGGAGATTTATTTCTCATATACCTTGTTTTAAAAAGCACTCCTGGGGCACCTGGGTGACTCAGTGGGTTAAGCCTCTGCCTTCGGTTCAGGTCATGATCTCAGGGTCCTGGGATCGAGCCCCGCATCGGGCTCTCTGCTCAGCCAGGAGCCTGCCTCCCCCCACTCTCTGCCTGCCTCTCTGCCTACTTGTGATCTCTGTCAAACAAATAAATTAAAATCTTTAAAAAAATAAAATAAAATAAAAAAATAAAAATAAAAAGCACTCCCTAAACATTCCAAGGGAAAATGAAGCGAAGGAATTGAAATGTGTCACCAGTCGTTGGCATAGCATACAGGGAGGAACTATTCAAAGTGTCTTTAAAGCACAATTACTGGGCCGCGCACACCGGCAAAGCCATATCCTAAGGACAGAGGAGCTGGTGAAAACAACTGTTTGCCAGAAACTGGGTTGGTGGCCGTAGTGTTGGTAATGTTATTCCAGGACTGTTGTCCACGTAAGTGTGCGATAAATCAAATGACTAATACTGCGAGTATCATGGAAAAGCCGGCTCTTCCACACGGGAGAAGGGGAACAGAGGTGTGAGACAGATGGCGGGGAGCACAGAGCCTGCAAGGATGAATCCGAATACAGGCCGTCTGCGTGAGACGCCTCGGCATGACGCATCTCTCCCACTTCTCTCCGCAGAAGAGGCCAGGAACAGCAATCCAGAAGCAGCGAGTGCGGCTTGGTCTAGATTGTTATCTCTAAACTCCATTTCTCACTGAAAGAAACCAGGGCTCCTCAGAGAAATGACTGATTTCATGTCAGGGCAGAAAATGAACAAGATGAGCCTGGAAAATTCGTCATACCAGGAAGCAAAGAAGCTATCAAAGATTACTAGGATGGTGTCAAAAGGACCCAGGGGCCGACTTGTAGAGGCTCCCATCTGCCAAAGATGGAGTAATTTGAGCACCGAACCTACAAATCACATCTAGTATATTTCAATTCATGTTATTCAAAAACACTTATTAATCACCTTGAGAGGTTGCTGTGGAATCAACATATTATTTACAAAACTGGAAAATAAAGGGAAAGAATGAAGCATTAATTTTATTTTTCTATAAGAACTAGGCCTTGGCATAACCAAATAGTGGATGTAGGAAAGTTTCTCTGCATAGCGGTATTTAAAAAAAAATAAAAGATGGAACCCAGAATTAGCCCATCATCCTTTTGCAATAGGAATCAATGGATCTTAGAAATGATCAATGACTACTCCCATTGTGGAGACGATCAGACACCACGTACCTCCTGACAGAAGAACAAAATACCATCAGCAAAGCAGGCCTGCCAAAAAACAGGTGTGAGCTTAATCAAAATTCAACATCCAACTACCTAATTACAGTAAACACAAGGGATGGGGGTATCTGTTAAATGTCATCACAGAGATGGCATCGGTAAGATGGAGGGGCAAGGGAGCCTACAGGACAACCCACCCAGTTTCACAAAATCGGCTCACCATCAGCCCTGCAGCTCAGGGGATTTACTTCATTCTTTACACCCAGAGATAGCAGTCTGAGTCTGGGCTGTCACGTTCAAGGTGTTCCTACGTATAAGTACAGCCATCCATTATTTCATACTGCTTCTAGAAGAGTCAGGTCTACACTTTTCTGTGTTGTGATACATATTTTTTTAATCATAGATCTATTTTTCCTTTTGTATTTCTATTCCAGAATTCCCGATGGGCATTATAACGTCTTTGAAAATTATGTGTCTGCGTGTTTATGATGTTTCAACTTGGTGTCACCATAATAAAGGGGTGAGAGGTATTTGGTGTGAAAGGTGGTTCTGAAGCTGGTCGGGTTGAGAACATGGCTGTGTCAGAATTTGAGTTCCTCATGCTCTCTGGGTCTCCCATTCTAGATCCCTCCCTACCACAGGTAAAACGTCAGCACCTCCCCCACTGGTGGGCTGTGGGGATTAAATGCTGGCAGTCGGCTTAATGAATTCAGTTATTGTGAGGAGGATTATAATTATTACTATTATTTATTTATTATTAAAATTTCTCTTCTCAACTTTGTCTGATTGAAGCTGGGCCTCTGTGACCTGACCCCACCCACATCATACCACCGCGACCTTGTTGTCCAACCTAACGTGACAACTTCCCGTCTCCTGAGTGGTCTCTGCATTTCTCAGGCCTGGCCTTATGCGTGCCGTTCACTCTGCCTAGAAGGCTCGATCTGTGCCCCCAGCCCTTCCCACTCTTCTTCCCTTAAGACTCAGTTCCGCTAGCTCTTCTTCCAGAAAGGCCCACTTCCACCAACCAATCTTATGTCCCTCTCTCCTTTATGTTCCAAATGCCAAGTTCCCTGCCCCTCTCAGAGCCATATCATAATTAGTAGTCGTTTTATCTAAGTCCCATATGACGCTGTAAATCCCCTGAGATCACAGAGAGCTTCTCGTGTCTTTGAATTCTGGTACATGAGTTGGTGTTCAATAAATGTTTGTTGATTAACTGAATAAATGAGTAAGTGAGTGACGTGACCTCTTTCCTAGAAACTCTTCCTAGGCTGGTAATTCACAGAGCCAGGCCCGAAATGTAGGTCTTAAAACATCCAATCCAGGGAGCCTTCTTGTAGTTACACAGCTCACCACAGTGGTTTGGCCCGGTCAACAGAGCAGAACAAATATTCTCCTTTCTGGAAAGTTTTACTTCCAGTTCCAGGATTCCCAACAATCTTGGACAAAGCGCTACCTTCAAAATGATGAGGAAGAGCGTGGACATAAAAAAGAAGTAGGTAGGACTCATGAAGCGTGAGGGCTCTAAGGAACCAAACAACCCCTTGGGCTCTTATATGCCCATCAGCTGTTGAGATTTTCTCCTGAGGGTCTGCCCTGGCGAAGATCCTGCCAGCCCCACCCTAGTCTCATAGTCCAGACAATTCTGTCTTCCCAGAGGTACCTGATGGACCATAAAGGCACCCACTTAAAAATTCTATCGTGACAACCACAATGTACTACCAGATCCAAGCACGACCGGGGGAAACACCAAAATTTTTGCTTTCCTCAGATCTGTGGCTGTTAGGTGATGGGTCAGTAGCAACCACGTCCTTAAGGAAGAGGTCTTCACTTCAGGGTCCCAAACTTGGTGACCACTGGCAGAGTGGACTTGGCTATCGGCTTCCCCTGATCCAAACACTCCACTGAAAAGTTCCTATTCTGGTGTGTCTGGAACCTGCTTTCTGCTCCTTCCTTGCTTCCTTCCTGAGGAAGTAGAAAGAGTACTCACGGATGAGAACCCCGTTCTAGACTTGGCTCTGCCATTGCCCGCATGTGTAGCCTTGGGGAAGTCATGCAACCGCCCAGGGCTCTGGTTATTGAGTTTGGAAAAGACTGGATTCAAATTTGTCTCTAAGATTGCTTCTAGTTCTAAGTACTCTACAAACTCACTACGTAAAGTGTGGTCCACAGGCCAGCAGCACGAGCCTCACCTGGGAGATGGTAGAGATGCAGAGTCTCCCTCAGGCCACACCCAGACCCACTGGATTAGAATTTTACCAAGATCCCTAGGGGATTCCTATAGGCTCAAAGTTTAGAATGCCCTGCTCTAGGATACCGCAGGTTTGACTGCTAGACTGAGTTTCTTCTTCTTCTTCTAGAAAAGTACTTTGAATTCCAACAAGAACTACATCCACTTAAGAGATTAATGTCACTCAGAGAGAGAGGAAGGAAGGCTTTTTGAACAGGCTTTGTTCAGCTCATACTGCCTGAGTAAGCTCTAACTGGATTCTTTCTCTCCCTTTCTGGCTTTCTACCTTCCTTCTTTCCTCCTTTCTTCTCTCCTGTCCTTTCCTTCTCTTCCTTTCTCTCCTTCCCTCCTGCCTGCCCTTCTTCTTTTCTTCCCCACTGGGAAAATGGAGAGAAAAAGTCCTACCATCTTCCAACAAAAGAATTCTCTTAGTCGTGTTTCCCCAGGGGTCCAGGCCCTCTGGGATAGCCCCAGTGAGTGTGCTCTAACACATACCCAAGAACCCAGCCCCCCGGAGACGTCCAGCTGAAGAGGCAGAGGACAGGCCCCGGAAGTGGGGAAATGGGGAGCAGGGTAGGGGCTGAAGAGGCTCCACAGGGAGCCAGGCCCCACAGAGTGAGCTTCTAAAAACAAACATTCTGGATGGCTTTTCTCTACTCTGACCAAAACCTCCCTTCTGGGGGCGCCTGGGTGGCTCAGTGGGTTAAGCCGCTGCCTTCGGCTCAGGTCATGATCTCAGGGTCCTGGAATCGAGTCCCGCATCGGGCTCTCTGCTCGGCAGGGAGCCTGCTTCCCTCTCTCTCTCTCTCTGCCTGCCTCTCTGTCTACTTGTGATCTCTCTCTGTCAAATAAATAAATAAAATCTTAAAAAAAAAAAACCAAAAAAAACAAAAAAAAACCTCCCTTCTGGGAATGAGGCCACAGGACCCTCTGTGGTCCCCATCCTCGGGCAGCCACAGGGCAGATTCAGCACCAGAGCTACCCGCTGCTGCTGCTGCTGCTGCTACACCCAGTCCCTGGTAGGAGACCCGTGTCCACTTGCCTGGTGAGACCTTAAAAATTAACACATGAGTGTCCTCGGACCTCTTCCAGTGAAGGAGGGTTCTGGCTTTGTCTGATTAGTTTTCCCCTCCCCACACTCCTTTGGGAACCTGCTGCTGTTGCCATCTGGGTTCTTTGGTGTGTGCACATGGTGAGACAAGGAAAAAGGAAAAGAGGGACCATTAAGGGGTCATAAAGAAGATGGCTTTTTAGGTGAGTTTTAAAACATGAGAACAGCTGAAGGATGTGAGGACTGTTGTGGGAGAGAAAAAAAAAGGTGCTGTGTCCTCATAAGCCAGTGGTTCTCCAAGTGCAGTCCTAAGACATATAGTATTAACATCATTTAGGAACTTGCTAGAAATGCAAACTCTCAGGCCCCATCTCAGACCTATTGAATCAGGTAGTCTGGGGATGGGGCCCAGCAATCTCTTTTAACCTGCTTTCCTGGTGATTCTGATGCCTGTTTGTTTGAAAACTGCCATTATATACTATGCATTATTTCCAGAGTAAATGAGAATCAGAGGTAAAAAAAAAAAAACCCTTTAGTTCATTTGAAACTCTTGCACTCTTTCTTTGGCCGCACCTTCGACTCTAAGATTGGGAGATGTGGGTCACCGACAGGATGGGGTTACCCTTCTCTTCCTGGTATTCATTGCAAGAAAGAGTAGTCGGATGCCAATGTGTCTTCATCCTGCTCTTAGGAAGAATCCCCCTACAAGTCTTCTGTCTGGTCCCTGCATGGGCCAGAGGCCACCGGATAGTATATAAAGTTGAAGGACTGCTCTCCTCTCCTTGGGGTTTTAATGCTCAAGAACTAACATCGACGAGACCCTGTTTTCATTCAGTCGTGGATGGCAAATTAGACTTCTGCCCCAGCCTGCAATTTTACCTAAAACTTTAACCAGAACTAGCCAGAAGCTGGGGCCATGAACAGAAAGCATATATTCTTGGGATTCAAGTTTTCCTAGATGCCATGAGCCTGTAAGGACAGGGAAGATCAACACGAAACAAGATCACTGTTTTCTTCCACTTCGTTCATGGAGGGACCTCAGCCTCCCGAGCCTCCCTCCAGCAGCTCCTGCGATGTCATAAATCAGGCTGGCATTACCAACGCCATGTCTCCTGCACAAGGATGTCTTCTGCTAGGCATCACCCTAACTAGTGAGTTCAGACTTCTATGGATCACAGACATGTAAATAGACTACTCTACTACAGGCAGGTTTCTACAAACCTTAAAAGAATAAATAAAAAGGAGCAAGACATGCAAATGGTTTAAAAATCATACACAAATATGGTGAAAGTGTATGAAACAAAAAGTAAAGTCGCTGTCTTTCACTTTGGACTACCTCACTTCCAAATTTGGGGGGCATAGATCGTTCCAGAAATATTTCATGCACAGGCTAGCATATATATATATTCTTTTTTATTCACACATGGGATCATTTTGGGCATACTGTTCTGAACTTTGATTTTCTCTAGTAAAAGCTTGGAAATTGTTTAGCACATTCTTAATGGCTGCATAATATTCCATCATAGGGATGGGCCATAATTGTACTAACAAATCCTATCTATGGCTCTTTCCCATGTTTCCCTTCAACAAACAACATTACAGTGAACATTCTTGTATCTATAATTTGCAAATACATAGGTGGATTAAACTACTATGTATGGATCAGAGGGCATATGCATTTACAATTATTGCCCAAATGCCCAACTAAAATATTACATCAGTAATAATATGCTCATTGACTGTGGTGAGTGTCCCTGTTTCCTTATCATTCAACGATACGGACTATTATCAAACTTTTCAGATTTTTGCCAATCTGATAGGTGAAAAATGGCATCTCATTGCTGCTTAGATTTGCATGTCTTTAATTAGAAAAGAGTTGAACATCTTTTCAGGCATTTATTGGCTATTTGCATTTTTTGTGTGTGAACTGCCTTTCATATCCTTTGCCCATTTCTCAGTTGGTTTGTTCATATTTATTCTTACTGATTTGTATGAGCTCTTTGTGTTTTTTGTAAAAATATTTTTTGTATTTCTAAAAGAAGGAAATTATCTTTTTTTCTGTTGTATGAATTGCAAATATCATGTACATTTTATCATTTATCTTTTGACTCCATGGAATTTGCTTCCATAAAGGCATTTTAATTTTGATGTGATTGAATTCATTAATTTTTTGCTTTATGGAGACCAGCATGATGGGGGGAAGACTCAACACTGAGATTATCCACTTCCTTGCCTAGCTGGTCCTTTGTGGAGTCAGAGAGTCGGAGTGGACAGAGGCTGAGACAGGGTGGATGGAATGTGTTTGAGCTCTGTGTCCACCAGCTGTGAGTGCTGAGGAGGGTGCTGGGTCAGCCACTCCCACAGACCCGGGACAACACTCCCTTCACATGTCACTTTTGCAAAAAAGACAGCCCATTGGTCTGATCTTTACCCTTACACAGAAGTCTCTTTCTGAGGCCTCATCACCTTCTCTACAATCTGACCATGGTGACATCACTACACACCATCAAGCGAACTTCATAACTCTGACCTCCAGGAGATTAAGTTGGAATTTTTTGTTCCTTTTCTCCTGGGGGTCCACTGTGTTCCTAACTATATGGGTACAAATAGTTCAGCCATCTCACCCAGGAGAAACCGAGGCCCTCTCATACTAACAGAGGAGTTAGTAATGAGTCCTTGATTCTTCCAAAATGTCCTGTTACAAAATTAATGAACCTACCAATCACCTCTTAATTGAATCCCGTATTGGTGGCATTTCAAGAAACATAACAAGGGAAGTGAAACTCATTCAGGTTCTGTGGGAAAAGGTACCTGTGGGCGGGGTGGGAGGGGACAGGGTGTGGCGAGGACACATTCCCCCTGACCAGAGTTCTGCCCCAGAATCAGTGCTCACTTCCTAACCCAAACCATCTAACAACACCATTTTTATTTTATTTTAAACCACACCCATGGCCCTAGCTGTTGAGAGAAATCATGTGTCAGAATGGAGATGGTGAGATGGTGGAGATGGAACTCTGTACTTCACTTTTTCGGGTGAATGGAGGAGAGGCAACACAGAATTACCTAAGGTGAGAAGCTTGTGTAACTCATACCCCACCATAACCCTTATGTGCCGACCCCAAAGAGCGAGTATGAACTGTGCTTCACAGCTCAGTTAGAAGGAGCATCATGTTACTTCAAGTCTAATTAAATGTAGCTTGGAAGCCCTCACTCACCAGGTTGACGGGAAATTCAGTCTGAGTGGTGATTTTGAGAACCCTCCACTCCCCAAGTTCATCTAAGATTCTGGCATCTTTTTTTTTTTTTTTTTTTGGTAAAGATTTTATTTATTTATTTGACAGAGAGAGAGAGAGATCACAAGTAGGCAGAGAGGCAGGCAGAGAGAGGGGGAAGCAGGCTCACTGCTGAGCAGAGAGCCCGATGCGGGGCTCGATCCCAGGACCCTGAGATCATGACCTGAGCCGAAGGCAGAGGCTTAACCCACTGAGCCACCCAGATGCCCCAAGATTCCGGGATCTTATTTGGAGGCTGGGTAACAGGAGAAGGGTCTGGAGTCACCTCACAGCTGAAAGATGCAGAGTTCTTAAACCAGTGGCCCTTTTGATGATGAGCGGTAGGGCTATCCTGCTCACACCTCTGGGCCCTGGCTTATTCCCTGAAGCCTCAATCTGACTGTTCTCTGAGATTCCACAACCTTCTTAGGGTGCTGGGTGGAAATGGAGTGTCGCCCTCACTGGCGGCAGAACTTGCCAAAACCTTAACACTTACCCAGTTGTGGTGGTTTTAAAACACATCTGCAAATTCCTTAATGTTCCTCCCATCAAAAGGGGGATTTAATCACCGTCCCCTTTGAATATGGACTAGCTTTGGTGTTGCAGGCTAACTGTGTCTCTCTCTCTATACCCCTGCCTGGCAAAATTCACACATCGAAGCCCCAGTCTCTCAGGATCTCAGAGTGTGACTATTTGGAGGTAGTACCTTTATTTTTTTTTCAATTTTTTATTTATTTCTTTGACAGAGACAGATCAGAAGTAGGCAGAGAGGAAGGCAGAGAGAGGAGGAAGCAGGCTCCCCGCTGAGCAGAGAGCCCGATGTGGGACTCGATCCCAGGACCCCGAGATCATGACCCGAGCCGAAGGCAGAGGCTTTAACCCACTGAGCCACCCAGGCGCCCCTGGAGGTAGTGCCTTTAAAGAGGTAAATAAGTTAACATGAGGCCAGTTGGGTGGGTCTTCATACAGTCTGAATGGGGTCCATATGAAAAAAGATCAGGACCCAGGCACACACATCGTATGCAGACCATGTGAGGATCCAGGGAGAAGAGAGTCACCCACAAGGCAAGAAGAGGGACCCCAGAAGAAGCCAACCCTTATGACACCTTGATCTTGGACTTTGAGCCTCCAGAACTGTGAGACAGAAATTTCTGTTGCTGAAGCCTCCCAGTCTGTGAGCAGCTTTGTAACGGCAGCTGTAATTAGTGGATACACATGGTGACTCACTTCTAATGAGTAGAATGCTGTCCAAGTGAGGCCGTGGGACTTCTCCGGCTGGGTTAGAGAAGGTAACATAGCTCCTGCCTGGCTCTTGCTCCCCAGGTGCTTGCCCTTGGAGCCTAGCCACCACGTGGCAAAGAGGCAGCCCAGGCCCCGAGAAGCATAGGTGCTCTGGCCAGCAGCCCCGACCAGGGCCCCGCAGACAGCCAGCATTCATTGCCAGGCCTGCAAGCAAACAGACCATGAGGAGACTCCAGTCCCAACTTCCAGACGCCCCAGCTGAGTGCAGAGACAGAGAGAGAGACACATGCTGTTCCCACTGAACCCTGGTCAAACTGCCAATTCATGAGCAAAATAAATGTTGTTGTTGTTCTAAGCCACCAAGTTTTGGGATGTTCCTTTAAGCAGCAATAGATAAAAGGAACACCCGTCTTGAGGTGTCAACAGCTCTTTCTGGCTCTCTCCAGTCTGAAGGAATATTTCCTTTCTCGTCTTCCCACTGCAAAAGATCCCACATAATCTCCTTTCGCTTGACTTTAGCAATCCAGCGTTGGCTTTTCTTTCCAGGGGGTGAGGGTGGGAGGAGGAGAGGTTTATGCCAATCAGTTTTTTCTTATTAATTCACATTAATACAGTCATCTGAGGGCTCTCTGCATAGCACTTTTTAAATTCCTGTGGAGGGCGAGATCTGCGTAAAAAAGCAGGTCACTGCATCTTTATACAACGGTGGTCAGTTCGGGCAAGGTCTGCTTGGGCTGCCTCTGCTCTGGCTTCAGGCCAGTCTTGAGTTCACCGCCAACACTCTTGCCACATCCCTCAATCGATTCCCCAGACACTGGAGATGACTGCAGGTAGCTTCAGTGGAGGGACGGTTCTAGCACATACTACACAGGACAGCTGTTTGTCTACTGTAGACACCACTTCTTTCTCTTTCCAGTTTCCCCATGATCTACCCCTCTGCCCAGGGCTGTCACCAGGGGCCTGCCTCCACCCCTCCAACACTGAAATTCTACCCCCCTGCAGCTAGCATACAACACCCAGCAGAATACAAAACCCTGGGCCACCAAACAGGAACAGCGATGTTCCTGAAGCATGCCCCTAAGGCTTTCAGCTCACTCCAACGCCCTTCCAATCTCATTTTCGTGTTGTTACTCATGTTACTTGTTTCTGTTGCTTTCCCTGGGAGCTCAAGGAAATTGGCAAGAGCTGCTCTGTTTTCTCTTCTCTTTGTTGCTTTGAAGAATGTGACCATGGCAGCCCTCCTCCAAAGTCCCGAATGCCAAAGTCAACACTAGGGTGCAGAACCGACAGCCAGTCACCCAGTGCATGGTGGCCTGGTGCCGCTATGGCAGTAACCTCACCTGCAAAAGGCACACAGCACACGGCGGCCAAATAGCAAGGAGCCGAGGCAGATGCAAGAAGAAATGTTCCTAGTACGTCCCCCTTCATCTTAGGTGTGGGATAGAGGGTGTTAGTCCTTACCCCAGAGGTGGACAGACTGTAGCAATTGTGCCAGTAGGGGGCACCATAGAGAGCAGTTGGGGAAAGCAGGCAGCATCCCAAAGAGGCAGCAAGATGTGGTAATTGTAACAGGAATTCACGGGTGACCATTTGTTACTCTGTAACAGGCATCGTACCATGCCCTTTGCACACTAGCTCACTTGATACCCTGAACAACATTATGAGGCAGATGCTATTATTACTCCCACTTCACAGATGACAAAACTGAGGCTGGAAGTTGCTAAGTGGCTTACCCAAGACTACAGAGCAAACGAGGACAGCTGATAAATGAGCAAGTGAGGATACGTCTCTTGTCTCCTAATCAGCATCAAAGGAATGTCAAAGGAATCTGGTCCGAGAGGGCAGGGATCCTTGTGTCCCCCCATTAGAAGAGCTGCCATTCCCAAGCACTCACCGTGGGCTACCCAGCTGAGGTCTCTCCCTGATCCCTCACATCAACCCTAGGAAGTAGGTGTGCTCATTATCCTCGTCTTCCCGATGAGGATTTTAAACAAGGAAGTGGTGTGATTCGATTTGTATGGTGAAAGGACCTTTCCAGGTCTCTCTGCCCAAATCCCTAAAGTCACTTCCTGCCGCAGGGAGAATGGATGCTGGGAGGCAGGGTGGAAGCGAGGAGAGCAGTTACAGGGTGTGTCTTCTTGCTGGCGATGTGGAGAGGAGCAGGGGAATGACAGGAACACAGGTGAGGCATGACTCCCTTTCTTCAGGCTTGAAGCGAGCATCAGCATGGTTGTGACAAGTAGGTGGCAGGCCCCACCCTCAGGGCAAGCACCTGGCACGGAGCCAACACCAACAGGGGTAGGGGTGGTGGCAGTGGTGGGAGTCACATCAGGGGAGATGAGGACAGATGGAGACACACGGTCCCCGAAAGGGAAAGAAGCATCCAAAGGAGAGATAAGACGGTCGCTAACAGGACCATTTCGCGGAGGCCGATCCTGAGGACCATGTGGCAAATAGAATGACAGCGCCAGCCTCGAGCTCCATGCGTGCCAGCCTCCTTGCCCCACACACTAAACTCATTCTCTCTGAATCCTCCAGAGAACTCTGTGAAGCTAGTCCGACCCATACCCTGCATTTATGTTGGAGAACATGGATCAGAGAGCTGAGGCCAGGAGGCCACAGAGCCGCAGAGGACCCTAAGCCTCTCTACTTGCCCCCAAAGCCCAGGTAGTGACTTCTATGCCACCTCTACTCCCTACCCTCTGAACCCGCATGGGTGCTGCCTCATCCCGTGACACCCTCCCCCCCGGGCCCCACAGGGAGGCTGCAGGGTGGACAGATGGGCAGCGTACTCCCCTCTTCTGTCTTGGGGTCTGGAGGTCACAGCCCCGCAACAGGCACACAAGCCCCGGCCCGGGCAGGGCTCCCTCCAACGTCCTGCTGTCTGCCTCATTTCATCAGGCTGCCGGCGGCCGAGCACAGGAAATTAAAAGCAACTCGTAGATTATGGAGCGTGGCACCAAGTGATCTCAGACAGAGTCTGTCCCCCTTCCCTCCTACCTCTCCCTTCTGCAAGAAGGTAGCTCGAAGCAGTCTGCAGCTGAACTCTGCAGAGAGCCAGTATGTCCCCTCCCAGGGTCCCAGAGGCCAAGAGGGAAGCCCTGCCCTCAGAGAGTTGGGAGTCTGGGGAGGCAGGTCCCAGACTGAGGGTGGTGGTGTGTATGTGTGTGTGTGTTGGCGGGGGGGTGTTCTAGACGAAGCCACAGAACAGAGTGGTAGCCTCTATGGGGCAAACTGAGCTCATGGGGGAAGTGAAGCCCAGTTTTTCTTTTTATACCCTTTGTCTGGTTGAACTTTGTACCATGTGCTTATGTTAACTATTTTGATAAGCGATCCCTACTTTAAAGATGAAATAAGATAAAGGTATACGTAGAGAAGAGACATCTGACCCAGGGGGGAGGGGATGCTTAGAAAAAGTTTCTTTCAGGTGATATTATTTTTTTTTTAAGATTTTATTTAATTATCTGACAGAGATCACAAGTAGGCAGAGAGGCAGGCAGAGAGAGAGGGGGAAGCAGGCTCCCTGCAGAGCAGAGAGCCCGATGCGGGGCTCAATCCCAGGACCCCGAGACCACGACCCAAGCCAAAGGCAGAGGCTTTAACCCACTGAGCCACCCAGGTGCCCCTCAGGTGACATTCTTATGTTGAGTCTTAATGAACAAAATGAACTAAGAGTAACAAAGAGGGGGAAGGACTTTCAGGCAGAGGACACAGGTCAAACAAAGGCTTAGAGGTGAGGGGTTGCCAGGGAACTTACTGGAGGGGAAAAGGCCAAGCACTGAGAGATAAGTGACTGGATTCTCAGCCCGTCTCCTTCCTCCTCCATCTGCCAGCCACATGATGGAGCATTGCTCAGTACTAACCTCAGGCCTGTGGTGAAATTAATTTCAAGAGGGAGTGGGGGTGGGAATCTTCCCCATGGAACCATTATGTGTTAGCAATGACATCCCAGAGCTGACATACCCCGTGAGCGGGGAAACCTGCCCTGCCCTTGCTACTTGTCCAGCATCCCTTCCTCTGAGTTTTGGCTAACATACCCCTTTCCTTTCTTTGAGAAGTCTCCCCTGTTCTCTCGCATGGACCTGAGAAAATGATCAGTGATAACACCCCTACTCCATGTTACCACAGCCAAGAGAGGGGGTGGGTGGTGGCACAGCTGGCCCAGACTCGCCCCCAGAACTCCCTCTTTCTGAGATCGGATCTTGGTGGGAGCCTTGTTAGCGTGCCGAGAGGCCAGGCTGATTCTGCTCTGTGGGGAAGCCCTGAAGAGGTTCAGGCTCCTGCTCTTCAAGAGATGATTGTTTCATTCTCCCTTCAGTCCTGTGAACTACCCAGAAGCCACCTAATAAAGTCCTTTCGTTGGCCAGAGCCCATTTCTGTTCCTTATAACCAAAGAACCCTAGCAAATGCCCTCTTCTTTGAGGGTCAAATAAAAATTGGTTTGAGACCCTGTCCTACAGGTTATGCCTAGTCCTCATTCCTGTCCACCCTTCTGAGGACGTCCTTCATCACCTGCTTCCACGGAATTCTTTTAGCTTATGGATGATTTCAGCATCCTGTGCGGGCTGTCGGTGCCAATACAAACCAGGAACTCAGCACCTTTTTCACAATTTCTCTTCACTTATACAAGGGGCGTGTGTGTGTGTGTGTGTGTGTGTGTGTGTGTGTGACAGAAAGAGAGAGAGAGAGAGACTGTATCAAAGAGAGAAACGTTTACAGCACTCACACACAAAAACTGTGCAATCAAAAATTAGACATCCTTGCTCTTAAAATTTCCACAAACACAAATCTCAAATTTCAATTTCCCCCTAATGGGTCCACTCCTCCTGTATTTCCTCTTCTTCAGATTCTCTTACCCAAATTTCTTATTTGTTTTTATACACAAAACACCAGTTCTCTCTTCATCATTCTGTCTCCTGCCAACTTTGCCCTCAGGGTCTCAAGATAATTCTCTTCCAGAAGAGAGTTCTGGGGCCAGGTGTTAGCATCGTTGCCCCGGACTACAATGATTGCTGCAGACAGAAGAGAGAATCAGACCAGAGAGAAAAGAACTGCTGTGGCCCCTTCCAGTTATAGGAACAATGATTCTGGGCTCAGGAAAGGTCACAATCCTCCTTCCTACTTTGGCTCACATTGCATTGGATGGGGGCGACTACCTGTGCAAGAACGCAGGGCTCTCCACAGGCCACGTTCGTTTCTCCCCAGAGGCAGAAGGATGAGGGAAGGATGCTTTGGGAATTAGAGCCTCAGATGGGCTGAGGATGTGACCAGTGACCAGCAGTGACTCTGGGCAGGGCAGGAGTCTGGGTGGTGCCTGGCTTCTCTCTCTGCTAAGTCTTTGCCATGTTCCTTTGTATGCATAAGCCCAGTCACTGGACACTTGGGGTCCTAGGGACGTGAGACTTACACGGTAATTACTCTTCATGTAATCAGTCATGATCTCCGTGGTGTCTGATCAATGCCTCTAGAAGTAGCATATTCGTTCCCTAGAACTCAAGCTTCTCACTAATCATTCATTCAATAAACATGTCTTAAGTTCCCCCTCTGCCAGCAATGGGGCCAAGAGCAAAATAAAACCCAGCTCTTACCACGAGAGTCTAAGAACCTCGTGGGGGATGTAGGGAAGAAACGGGCAGTTATTTACACGTGAGGTAAGTTCTGGGTCACGAGTCGACTTTTCAAACAGCTATTGACCATCCTCAGGGTGCCAGCCTTTGTCAAGGGGTATATCAGATCTCTGTAAAAAATGGAAAAAAAGAAAAAAAAACAAACAAACCTGTGAGCTTGACTGTGTGTTGGGTGCCTGGGGGCAGGGAACGTGAGCAGGAGAACATTCGCAAGCACCTCACGCCGTGCGAAGCACACAGAGTCGCTCAGTAAATATTTATTGAATAGATGCTGACTAAAATATAATTACAGAACCTGGCATGGGCTAGACCAGAAGCAAAGGGCATCGTGGCTTACTGCTTGAAAATCAGAGAGCATGTTCAAACGTGGGATGATGACATGTGACCCTTGCCTGAACAGGGATGTGTCTTTGGTGAGGGTGGTGGGGAAAAGGTGAGCGACGGAGTTGGAGGAATTCTGGAGTGACAATGCCGAGGGTTGCCTGTGACATGTTAATAATCGAGAAGCAGTCAGGCCTGACCTCCAGGCAGGACCGGGAGCGGCTGCTGCCTCTGTGTGTCTTTGTTTTCATGGCAGAAAGTGGAAGTCGCCATTCAACCACTCAATAACAGAGTCAACAGGAACATGGGATTTAGAATCTAGCAGACTGGGGTTCAAATCCCAGCTTCGCCACCTTTTTTTGTCACTGAGATGTTGAGCAAGTAACTTAACTTCTCTGGGCCTCAATAGTGTCAGCTCTGAAACAGGAATCAAAATGCCCACCCCAGGGGCGCCTGGGTGGCTCAGTGGGTTAAGCCGCTGCCTTCGGCTCAGGTCGTGATCTCAGAGTCCTGGGATCGGGCCCCGCATCGGGCTCTCTGCTCTCTAGGGGAGCCTGCTTCCTCCTCTCTCTCTGCCTGCCTCTCTGCCTGCTTGTGATCTCTCTGTCAAATAAATGAATAAAATCTTTAAAAAAAAAAAAAATGCCCACCCCAGCAGAGTGTTGTAAATGATTACACAGGGTCGTGTACCATAAAATCCTTAATGGAATGCCTGACTCCCAGTGAGTACTTTTTAAAAAAAGATTATATTTATTTATTTGAGAGAGAGAGAGAGGCAAAGATAGAGGGCAGGACAGAGGGAGAAGCAGACTTGTCCGCTGAGCAGGGAGCCCAAAGTGGAAGTTGATTCTAGGACCCTGAGATCATGGCCTGAGCTGAAGGCAGACGCTTAACCGACTGAGCCACCCAGGTGCATCTAATAGTGAGGACTTTTTAAGTGGTTGTTTTGTTACTGTCATTATGATAATTATTATTACTACTGTCATTCTTTTTGGAATACTGTTGCTTCTCATCCAGCTTCCTATACGGCCTGCAAAGAAAGTTACCTGCAGGCCCCATGTCTTCTACCCTGGTTATCTCAACAGGGCAAGTGAATTTAGATCCACCGTTTGACGGGCAGTGTGGAGGACTGCCCAAGAGAAATTCTCCAAGAGCACGTGGGCCAAACTTTCTCAGTTCACCATTGAGGAGACTGGGGCCTGGAGAAACTGAGGTCTTGGCCCTCGTCCCATAGAGACTTAGAGGGAAGTGGGGTTACTCCCCCGAGTTTCCAGATTCCTGTCCTATGCCCCTCCCGTTCTAGCCCACAGTAATCCAGTTGACTCTGTTGCTGTGTGGACAGGGCCAAGATTAAAATCAACTTCAAATGCCAACTTTCCAAAGCCAAGTCCCCTTGAGGAGCCAAAGCTCTTGTCCTGCCCCCTCCAGAGGTGCCTGTTTTCCTCACACTCTGCAGCCTCCACAGGCCACTGCTCAGGGTCTGAGCCTGGAGCCCGCCTGACCCCTGGAGGAGGAGGTGTGAGGACCTTCCCAGCCAGTGTCAGCTTACAGTGGGAACCAGGCGGGGGGACGAGGCGAGGCCCAGCCGATGCAGGGAATGTTACTGCTTCCCCAGGCTCTCCTCCCCAGCAGAGGCTGCGTGCGAGTCACACTGTGGTGGCCTCACCAGAGCATGGGGTCTGTTTCTCACCAGCAGGCCTCAGTGGGTCGCTTTGGAGTCAGCCATTCTTTGGCAGTTGTTCAGGCTCCCATGGCTTCCCACAAGTCCCCTCTCGGTCTCGGGTCACAGCTCTCCTCTGAAGGAGAAGCTCAAGGGGAGACCCCCAGCAGGATGGGAGAAGCTTGTCTCTTTCTGGAGCTCCCCCAGTAGTTTTCCAAACCCTTCTCTGAGGGCTTTCACGGGAGGATTCAAATGGCCCAGATGTACCACGTGAACTGCCCGGTTGCTATTTTGTCCTCTCTGTGAGACTCAGAGAGCCTGCCATATCTACAGGCGAATTTAAAAGTTCTTAATGTAAAAGAAGTGATTCTCTGCATCATGGATCTCTACCCACATCTGGCTGACCCACAGGTAGTCAGGCTGTGGGCTAACTGAGGCCCGTGTGGGAGCCATGGCCTAGCCAATGGGACTCTCCTAGACTGGAGGGTGACGGACCAACTGAACCAGCCAAATCCTCCCTCATGCCCTACTCTCTGCCCAAGTCCATACTGAGGCCTTCTGCAGGCCGGGTGCTATGCGAAGTCCCAGCTGTACAAATGCAAAGAGGGTTCCACAGCCCCTCAGTAGGAATTCAATGTATGACCCTATCCTGTATTATGGACTTAGAGTACCTGTCAGGATTTTCTTGGGACATAAACACAACTCCCATTTATAGGGTAGCCATTACCCAAAAGAAACAAACACATTTATTAGAATCCTTGACTTCAAGGAACAGAAACTGAACCCAGTCTGCCTTGAGGAAAAGTCAGAATTCACTGGCTTCTATCTCAGAGGCCAGCACTACAGCTGTCCCCAGGAAATCAAATGATATCATCTCTCTCACCCTCCCTGTGCACCCCCCCCAACATTTCTCACCCCATATCTTAGCTCTTTGCTTCTCTCCATGTGTTAGACTCATTCTGTCCTAAGACAGAAGAGGCTTATCCACACAGCAGGAGGCAAGGCATAGTCAGCTCCAAGCTTCATCACCTCAGATTAGCCACACACAGGGAGAAAGAGGATTTCATAGTTTTTTGACCCCAAGATAAAACTCAAGGGAAGGATGCCAATAAACCACATCTGGGTCACAGGGCTCCCACTCTGAGCCAATCATTGTGGTAAGGGGTACAAGATACTATGATCGGTTAGGCTTTGGTCCGCAACAACCCTCAGCCCACTAGAACCAGATGTGAAAGAGGAACAGTTCCTCAAAGAAGAGAGTGTGCTCTGTTCATGGGCAAATGGAGCAGACACTAAACAAAATGGGGGAGAGGAGCAGAAATTCCTATTGTACCGGAAAGGATAAAAGGAAAACCTATTGCTTTACAGAAGAAAAAAGTAGGGGAGGCCTTTACCAAAGAATAGCTATCTTTAAGATTGTTTCTAATGACCAGCTTCTTTGGGGGGTGGAAACATGAATATAGACAAAAATATTTAATGGAGGGATGCCTGGGTGGCTCTGTCCATTAAGTGTCAGCCTCTGGCTCAGGTCATGATCCCAGGGTCCTGGGATGGAGTCCCACATTGGGCTTCCTGTTCAGCGGGGAGTCTGCTTCTCCTTCTGCCTCTGCTGCTCTCCTTGCTTGTGCTCTATCATATTCTCTCTCTCTCTTTCTCTGATAAATAAAATCTTTTAAAAAATAAAATAAATAAAAATATTTAGTGGACTGGCAACTTTTACAGGATATATAGATGTGGTTAACTCAGTGAAGAGCTAACGCCCAAGGTATCAGACAATGAATCAAATATCTTCAGGGAGAGGAAGGGAATTAATATCTACTGAACACCTGTTGGGTGCTGGGCCTTATGCGCCCATGTGACTCGTGAAGCCACGTGGCCATCGTACGAGGCAGGCACCACTGTTTCCCTCCATTTATAGGAGAGGAAACTGATGCTGAAAGATGTTTAAAAAAAAAAAAAAAAAAAAAACTCATATCACTGAAAGCCCCTCAGTGAGTAAACAGTGGAGCTGGGATGTGGACCCAAGTTTGTCTAATTTGAAAGCTTGCTCTGCCGCCCAAAGGCAAAATATAGCCCAGCTAGAAGGTGGAGGGGCGCACAATGAGTCCCTCCTCTATTTATAGATGGAGAACAAAACCAGACTGCACGAAAGGGCAGAAGGGCCAAAAAGGGAAATAGTTTTTCCGGGTCCTTCATGAGGACATTCTTTGCTCCCAAAATGGAGACAGCACTTGAAAGTAAGCTCACACATTCGTCTGTGGCAACCAGAGGACTGTGGCCAAGAAAGGACTCAGCAGCCCAGGGGCCTCAACAGGAAGACGGGTGTGTCCAGACCTGATATTTAAAAGGATTTATAGTCATCTGTCGATGGACATCTGGGCTCTTTCCATATATGGGGAATTAAAGAAACAAAACAGATGAACACAAGGGAAGGGAGGGAAAAATAAAACAAGACAAAATCAGAGAGGGAGACAAATCAATAACACACTCTTTATCATAGGAAACAAACTGAGGGTTGCTGGAGGGGACATGGAGGGGCATGGGGTAACCAGGTGACAGGTATTAAGGAGGGCACATGATGTAATGAACACTGGGTGTTATGTAAGACTGATGAATCACTGACCTTTACCTCTGAAACTAATAATACACTATATGGTTAATTAATTGAATTTAAATAAATTTTAAAAAATCGAGAGACTCCATCAAGTAATTGGTGGAGAAAGGGCAGTGTCAAAGGTAGACCTCCTTCTTTGAGAGTTGGGCAAGAAATGTGATGCTGTCTGCGTGTTTTTAAATTACAGGGAAACCATGACCGAAGAGGAAGGGTTAAAGGAATCAGATTTTAATGAAAACAATTGCTTGCCGTATTACAGATAGAAAAGTACTAGAAAGGGCATTCCCTTAACAACAGAAATAAAAATCCAAATTCACCTGTCCAGCGAAAACCCTCGGCCAGGAGAACAATGATTCTGACAGATTCTTGGCTGTTTTCTCTTCCTAACACTCGTTTCCCCACTTTTCCTGGGAACAACAGTGCATACTCCTGCACGTAGGGTGCCATTTAAATGCTCTGGCCCCTCACCATACTTCCTTCCACTAGATGCAGCAGCTAACTGACCTTATGTGACTCAAACCAAGCCAGTGGGTCTCCCTCTGGGGGGTCAAAACTCTGACTCCAGCCATACCTGCTCTCCACCTGGACCCTCCCTTTTTGTAGAACAGCTAGAATTGGGCTTCTGTAACAACCAAAATAGAGCTCACTAACAAAATTCCCATCAAAGCTTCAACCCATAGGATGGGGTACACTGTGAATAGAAATGAAAGTTGAGACCTGCTAGAGCCACTGAAAATGAATATAATAATAATAATAATAGTTTAAAAAAAAAAAGACGTGGTTCCCTGTCCCCAAGGAGTTCAAAGTTAGAAGAAGTTCTTTTGCTTTCCTGCTATAGATAGGAAAACCTTCAGAAATGAAGGTTTAATAGTGTCTGTGTGGTGGGAGGAGGGGATGACAGAAAGAATCTTGGGTTTTTTTCCAAAAGACTAATGATAATAACCAAATTGTTGGTTGGACTTGACAAATACACTCAGCAAACAGGAAGACGGTGCACAGAGCTTTGAATTTTTCTCACAGAGACACGCTAGCACACAGGGACACTCTCAGCGGGCTTTCAGAACTCCCGTCTCTCAGGGTTAGCCTCTCTTTCCTGGGACTTCCTTGGCTTCCTGGCCTTTTGGACCCCTCTGCTCTCATCCCAGGCTCCCAAAAAACCAGTTCCACAAACTATGGGCAGCTGGAGGCAGTCAAATCAGATTTCTTCAGGGAGGGGGCGCCAAGCCCTTCAGCAAAATAGGGAAGCCCCACAAATTGTTCTTGGATGCTACCGTTGTCTGTCTCCCAGCACTTCTTCCTTGAGCTACCACATTGTAGGTGCCAATCTTTTCTCCTCTTACCAAAAACAGTCTTCCAAAAAAGAGGGGTGTGAGAGAGAAGAGAATTACGTAGTGCGGCACAAAGTGAGGGACTCTGGGCCTTTTCCTCCCGCCATAGAAGCAATCCCAGCTCTCATACTTGGCACATCACTTGGAAACTAGAAAGCCACACTAGAAAATGTGTACCATTTATAAAAATCCTACCGTAAAAGATATTTTTACATACATAATAAGCCTGCAATAAGGAGAATTTTTAAACTGATGGCTTCCACCGGATTATAGAATTCTTTTCAAACTCAGAGACCCGCCCCTCCCCCCGCACTGCCTCACACATGCTGCTGGTAAAGAAATAAGGGACATGACCTTTCTGGTAGGCTATTTGGCAATGTGCTTCAAAAGCCCTGAAAAAATGTCATATATTGTGACTCAGCAATTTTAGGTTTTTTATGTGATTATAGCTGACACACAGTGTTACGTCGGTTTCAGGTGTTCAACATCGTGATTCCACGTCTCTACGTTCTGCTGGGCTGGCTACAAGTGTAGCTCTCGTCTGTCGCCACACAGCAGTATAATACAGTGGACCGTATTCCCTAAGCTGTACCTTTCACTCCCGTGACTGATCCATCCCATAAGGGGAAGCCTGTTCCCCCATTTTGCCCAGACCCCTTACCCTACCCGACCCTGACCTGGCCACCATCAGTGCGTTCTGTGTATGTGTAGGTGGCCCAGCCATCGTCACTGCGGAACATGGACTCCGGAGCTGGGCCGGCTTCACCACCCAGCAGGCATGTGATTTAGCCTCTCTGAGTCTTAGTTGCCCCACCTAGAAAAGAGGAATAACAGCACCTAAGTCCTGGGTTGGCGGTGAGAATTAAACACAATTTATGTAATGCCCTAGAACACTATCCAGCATATGGTTCCATGCTGTGTGTGTGTTAGCCACGAAAGTGGTTGCAGATAGGACTAGAAAGGCATCTCAGTATTACTTTAATCGGCGACATTTTAGAAAACATCTAATAATAGGTAATTGGCTAAAAACAAGATGATACATCCATAAGACGGAGAACTGCCTAACCATTTTAAAAAATCATATTTAAAAGAATAGTTATGAGTTGGAAAATGTTCATAACATAAGGTCAGGCCAAAGAAAACATGATGAGGTTGCCAAGAGTATGTACGCTACGCTACACATATGAAACTAAAAAGTCAAGGAAAGACTTTGAAGTGTTATTGGCAGGTTTCTCGGAGTAACGGCTCCAACTCGCCTGCGCACTGGACCCACCTGTGGAATTTTAAACAATGACGGAGCTGGAGGGCCACGTTCTTAGCAATTCTGGTGTCGTTGGCCTCAGATGTCGCTCCAACCTCAGGGGTTTTTTTTATTCTGTGTGCTTGTTTCTTTCTCCCGCTTTCTCCCCTGAAATTTTCTACAACAAACATGTATCACTTTTATAACTAGAAATTAAAACCATAAATGCTATTTACAAGACATGGCAATCGCTCCCATGAGAGTCGCAGACGCCACCGCTCTGCCAGCCCCCTGGTATCCCTGGGTTCTCTTCTCCCCTGCAGCGCTCCAAGAGGGGAGCTGGCATTAGCCAGGGCCTGAGAGGTGCTTTCAGAGAATGAGTCACACAGATCTGGGAGGGGACCCTCCATGGGGAGAGAAGGGGCTGGGGCTCCAGGCGAGGACACGCAACACGGGAGGGACCCGGGGCGGGAAGCCAGAGGCCCCACGGCTGGCTCCCCTGGGCAAGCAGTTGTGCGCTGTGATGTATGGCCTTCTGGCCAGAGGCTTGGCCCCCGTGTCCCTGGTGATACGGGATCTCAGTTAGGTATGTCAGCACTGTGTTTTCTCCTTTCCAACATGCACGCTTGATACCGGCTGACAGGAGCGGAGCCCCAAGGAGAAAGGAAGCGGAGCAAGGTCGGCAGCTGCTAACAATGCGACTGGCAAAGAGTCCAGGGCTATTCCTATTTTTCTCCCCCTGTGTCTGACATGAAACGCTCTGGGCTGATGATTCAGCTTCTTCATCCCATGTAGCAGTTACTTATTTTTTTCCATTCATTCAGCAAATCCTTATGGAACTCTGATTATGTGCCAAGCCCTGTGCCAAAGACTTTTCATCATTTAATTCTTATCTAGAGCTTTAAACTAATGACTCGGGTATTGCTATTAGCTGGCCTTTTACAGATGAAGAATTTTAAGCTCAGGGAAGTTATTGGCCTGAGGTTCCCCGGCAAGTTGTTACTCATCGCCGTCATTATCAGAATGGCTACCATTTATTGAGCACCTACTATATGTCACACACTATAATAACAGCTTTATACCCATTTTCATTGTCAGCCCACCCCCTTCCCCACTGTGCCCCCACCCCACCCCCACAATAGCTCCATGAAACAATGGTTATTATTATTCCCGATTTACAGGTGAGGAAACAGCACAGAGAGGGAGAACTACTCACCTAAGGTCACACAGCTTTTAAGCAACAGAGAAGGATTTATATTCAAGTGTGTTAAACTCCAGGGGCCCTGTTCTTCAGCCCTAAGTTGTGCTGCTCCCACAATTTAGTTCTGAGCTTCAGAAGTCAGGCCAGGCTTGGTGCCTTTGGTATACAGTGTGTTAAGATGTTTACATCAATTCAAGACATTCACTTCAACTGAAGATGTTCACCTCTCTTGGCTTATTCTCAGTACTTACACTTTCTCCATCATCCAAGCAGATCATGAGAGGAGCTGGAAACCTACTCCAACCTAGTTTGGGTTTGGGGTTTTGTTTTTTGTTTTTTGTTTTTTTTTCACTTTTAATTCTAATTCTCTTCAAGACTGCTATTTCAGGCGTGTGCCCATTATCATCCAAAAAGCCATGGCAGGAGAGAATTATGGGAAGATGAAAGAGAAGGCAGGAAAAGGGCACCTGCTGGTTGCCACGGTGAAGTGTTCAAAGGAAGCAGGAGACAGCCATTAGCATTCAGTTTAATGGTGTGTTTAGCCCCAGCTGTAACTGGAAGTGTGTTTACTGTTTCATACTTCCTTTGTGAGAGAGAGCCACAAATCTCATTCTCCAGATTGAGAGCCTGTTAATGGTTCTAATTATGTGTCAGCTCACACTGTTCCTCAGCCAAAGGATGGGGCAGTCGGCGTTCCCCACTTACCCCAGGCTGTCTCAGCAGACACCTTGCAATTTGGTCCTAGGGGACTAGCCCCTTGCTCCCCAGTGGTTATAGATAACCCACCACGGCTAGGGATGTGGCCCAGAGCACCAGCACATGGAAACTGAAATGGGGTCACTTCAAAGCCCCAGGAGAACTTCATCCCACTGCTTCCCATGTAAATGGCCCTCGACAAGCTGTGTGTCCACCCAACCCTCGGTGGTGCTGTCACACTTGCAGGCAGAGATACTGAGACAAAGGTGTGCTATCTGGAATGTCAATCAGAGACATTCCTAACCATAAGGAGTTCGCTAAATCCCTCCCAGCCTTCTTCCTCTGCTCAGTGGTCCTTAAGCCTGGCAGCCTATCAGAACCACCTGAGAAGCTCTGGTTTCATCCTTGATCCAGAGCCTCAGAATTCTGGGGGGATTGGGACCAGACATCGTCATCTCATGAATGCTCTTCAGGCATTTCAGCTGTGCAGCCAGGAGCGAGAACCCTACTCTGATCCCTTTATCATTTCATGTAGGCCCTGACTTCTACATGTGGCATTTCACTCCCTCTGCCAAACAGACTTCCTCATTAAGCTAGAGAGTCCTGCAGATAGCATGGCTCAGTGGTAAACCCAGAGACACTGCAGACTGGGTTTGAATCCCAGCTCTGCTACTTCCTGGACATGGGGCTGCAGACTGGTCATCCGCAGGACCAGAATAGGAAGAGTGGCTGCCTTACAAGGCATAACGTTCCTTGTACATGCTTAGCCCTGATATAGGGTAACCAGCCAGCCACCACCATGGGTAATGGTGATCTTAACTGCTTCTTACAAAGGACGGGAAGGAGGGCTGTCCTGGACCAGTGAGTTTCTGCTGGGAGCAGGGGCAGCAGTGCCTAGCTCTCCAGTACTGTTGTCGGCACACAACGGAGGGTGGGTTTTCCCCTGGTCCAGCTACCGAGAGGCTAACAGCAGCAACTAGGACCACAGACTGATATAAACAGCTCTGAACAACTCTGCCCTTCTTTTTTCCAGATCTAAACACTGGTAGTCAAAACACTGAGATGCCAACTAACAGAAAAAAACAAACCAAATGAAAAACCACCAATTATCTGGTGTGGAGTGGCAGAGATAGGTTCAGATCCTTGCCCTGATTTTCCAGTTTCCACATAAGCATATAGGTTCCTCGCAGACAATATCTAACATGCATTGAGTGCTTGCTGTATACCAGAGCCAGATTGTTTCTTTCTACACCTTGTCTCATTCCATTCTCACAACAGTCCCCTAAGATAGATGCTGTTTTAAGTAAGCAACCAAGATTCAATGAGGTTAAATAACTTACCCAAAACCACACAGTAAGTAAGTAAGTTGAGACCTAAACTCTACTAGCCCCAGTCTTAACCAATATACTATCCTACCTCCCTGGTTTCCATGGGGCAGAGTAAATACACGGAGATTATCCCATGGCCAGTGGTTTGCAAAGGTTTACCCACAACCAGATGTCAATTCCCAAAATCTATTTTAGTGACTTGATTGTCACCTTCCTCCAATACCTAGTCCTTCTTCCACTGAAGAGCCTTTGGGAAATAATGAGGGCCTTTGGGAAATAACCTTTGCATAGTAGTCTTAGAGTCCCACAGATATCAGATGACCTGAAGACCCCCAGTCATCATGGGATCACCTCAAGAAGCAATATCAGCTACGTTTGCTTCCAAGATTTTTCAATGCTAACTCCTACCTCTGAATACATTCTATCCTCCAAATGAGCCTGTAAGTAGATATGCTCCCACTGCAAAGAAAAGACACCTGTAGCAAGAGAGAGTGGAAATTAGGGCCAGAAAGGGAGCCAAGTACTTTTGTTTTTAAGATTCATTTATTCATTTTAGAGAAGGGGGTGGGTAGTGCACGAGTGAGGAGAGAGAATCCCCAAGCAGACTCCTCACTAAGCACAGAGGCTCAATCTCATAACCCTGAGATTATGACCCTGAGACCAAGATCCTGAGACCAAGACCTGAGCTGAAACCAAGAGTCAGAGGCTCAACCGACTGAGCCACCCATGTACCCCTGGAGCCAATCACCTCTACCTCCTACTTTTTCTCACTCTCTCTCTTTTTTTCTTAGTCTCTATTGCACATCTTTGGGGAGGCAATATAATTTAGTGTAAGACTGGTGAAGAGATGGCCTGTGTCCCCCGGACATCCTCCCTCACCCCTTGCAGACATGACTTTGCCGCCACATTGCAGCATCATGGCTGTTCCACTGGGACACAGCCCTGATACTCTTCTAAGGGCTCCTGGCAGTAACTACCCATCAAAGAATGCTGGCATGACTCATAAAGCACATCTTCATCCTGCTTTTGTGACTAGAAGCATAAACTTTCGCATCTGTCAAACCTCGATTAGCATCCCAGCCCTCACTGTGTGACCATGACCATGTTACTCAACCAATCTGAGCTTCAGTTTTCTTATCAGTAAAACAAAGATGATCACACTTCCTTCCCAGAACGATCATTAAGAGAGGATGAGAAATGCCTGTACAGTTCTGAGCTCCTTGCCTGGCATCCAGAGGACCTTCCGTAAATGGTATCCATCCATCCCATTCCTTAATGAACTTTTTTTTTTTTTTGAGCTTAACTGGCAGTACTGTGTATTAGTCTGCTAAGATCTGGGACCCCAGGAGTGAGCAGGTGAGATAAGCTACCCAATCTCATGGCATATTCTAGGGGAGAGAGCAGTTTCCAGTAAATAATTATTTGTCACATAATTTCAGCTTGTGATAAGTGGCATGAAGGACAGGGCTCTGTGATGGGATCAAGAATGGCAGGTTGGGGTGGATAGCAACACGGGAGCATCTCAGACACTACGGAAAGTTCCAACACTCTCAAGGGCTGGCCCTTGAATCCCCAGCAGAGGAAAACACAAATGGGAATGGGCCCCAGTGGTGTTCTGAAGCACAGTGATGGTAAAGGAGGCAGGTTATTCATTGTACTTCTGCTCTCTGACCCTCTCCTGTTTGATTGGCTCTGTGCCCAGGAGGAGAGAATAGGACACTCAGCACTGTATTCATGTGCCCTGATGAGGCCCCTTGGAAGTCCCCGCTGGTCTGCCACAATCAGCCTGCAGCCCGTAGCACAGAACCAACCACCCCAGCAAATCAGCCCTGGACCCCTGGGGACCCAGCCTGGCACACTGGTACCTTCCTCTCTCATCCTCCCTTTCCCCTCCCTCTGCTGCCACCTCCACAAGTTCCTGTCTTCAGTTTCTCCTACCCTCCCCAGGTCTGGGGCTGCAGAGCCCATGGAGGCCCAAGGTGGGGCCCTCTAGCTCCCTTGACAACCACCTGCTGGTGACTGCATTTCATTCCCTGGGTATGGGCTCAGCAATCAGAGACAGAAACAAGATGCGGTGCCTGGGGAGGGGACACTTGTAGAAAGGCATAGGTCTGGGTGCCACCAAAGGGTGACCTTAAGAACATACGTGCATCTGAAAGGAGAGAGGCCCAGCTAATACTCACCTGCATGTATATGATACTTGACAAACAATTTCCCTAATATTTATTTTCCAGCAACCTTCAGAGGCATTGGGCAGGTGTGGAAAAAAGCTCAGTGATCCAAAGACTTTTGCCCAGGGTGGTCAGCTGGTGAATAGAAGAACCAGGATGAAAATCTGGGTTGGTTTTTTTGTTTTTGTTTTTTTTAATAAACACATCCTCTCCAGCCCTCTACCCCCAAAGAGCTAGAGTTTGCCCCCTCTGCCCCAGGCAGAGCTCTCCAGAGAGACAGAAGCAATAGGCTATACATACAGTAAGAGATATTTATTTTAAGGAACAGTTCACACCATTGTGGAGGGGCTGGCGGGTCTGAAGTCTGCTGGGCAGGCCAGCGGGATGAAAAATCCAGGTAGGAGTTGGTGCTGCAGTCTCGAGTCTGGAATCCATCAGGCAGCCCAGCAGCTTGGAAACTCACGCAGGATCTCTATGTTACAGTCTTGAGGCAGAATTCTCTCTTCTCATCTCAGGGGAAAAATAAATAAATAAATAAAAGGAAAGAAAATAATTCCTTCTTCTCTTGACAACTTCAGTTTTTGCTCCCAAGGCTTCAACTGATTGTGGGAGGCCCACCTACATTATGGGGAGTAAGGCGTCTGTTCTAAAGTCAACTGATTGCAAATGTTAATCACATCTACAAAATACATCCAAAGCAGCAACAAGTGGGCTAGTGTTTGACCAAACAGTCAAGCACCACAGCTGAACCAAGCTGACACAGAAAATTAACCATCACACCTTCTTTGGGACATTTTCATGCATCATCTCACTTAATCTTCACAATAACCCATGAAGGGTTGCTGACCTGATGCCCCATTTTACAGATGAGGAAACAGGCTCGAAGGGATAAAGTCACTTACCTGATCTCTCCTGTGGCTCAGGTAGCTAAAACAGGACAGACTACTTCCCATTACAGAGACTTCTCAAGGTCCAAATTCTGTGGCTGGAAGATAGCAATTTATCCCTAAAACTTAGGTAACTATAACGTAATGAGACTTGTGTTTGGCATAAACATGCCCAAATTTGCATAAAATGTAGCAACCTTAAAAGGCATTTTAAGCCCTGCTTGAATATACAGAGATGATTCTCTGAGCCTTCTGCGAGGCATTTAAGGGATATGCACAGGCTCACCCCAAGGAAAACCGGGTGAATGGGGAACCTGAAAGGGGCTTTGCACGCTATTGCTCCTACAGTACTCCTCAAAATTTGAATCATGCTGGTTATTAAATTAATGAAATTTAAAGTAAATAATAAACAAAACAAGAAATTGTAAACGATCCCTCAGGATCTCAGCCTCATGACTGCATAATTGCACTTTGCTCTGGACACTGAAAAAAGATGAGGCAGACAGATAGGCCAGCCTGTTCATCAACACTTGGCACTTGGCGACTCTAGTTTCTTCCAAAAATCAGAACCACTCTCAAAAAATGAGGATTTGCCACCAGTGAGGATATTCAAAGAATTTGCTCCAGGCTCTGAAAACAGTTCCAAGAGGAGCTTGAAAATCCAGTTGAGTGAAAACAGCATCATCGGATGTCCATCACCCCCAGAGTGATGCTTTGAAGGAGAAGAATTCAGTGGGCTGTGTAAATTCAAGTTCCATTCTTTCTTTTTTAAAAATCTATCACATTACAGTCTTTTTTTTTTTTTAAGATTTTATTTATTTATTTTCAGAGAGAGAGAGTACAAGCAGGGGGAGCCGCAGGCAGAGGGAGAAGTAGGCTCCCTGTTGGGCAGGGAGCCTGATGCAGGACTCAATTCAAGGACCCTGGGATTATGACCTTGAGCCCAAGGCAGATGCTTAACCCACTGAGCCACCCAGGCGCCTCACATTACAGTCTTCAGGTAGCTAATTGACTACCGCATGAAAAGAATAGACCAGGTGTTGCAAAATCAAATCCCTGCCTAGTGCAGCCAGGTAGCATGAACATATGACAAAGAGCTGCAGGGACCGTAACGAAAGACCCTGCGTGATCACCTGAAGCACCCATGTTCCACTGTATTTAAAATATGTGTTGGGGCTGCCTGAGTGGCACAGTCGGTTAAGCGTCCAACTCTTGGTTTTGGCTCAGGTCATGATCTCAGAGTCATGAGATCGAGCCCCATGCGGGGGTTCCATGCTCAGCGTGGAGTCTGCTTGAGATTCTCTCTCTCCCTCTCCCCCATCCCTCCAGCTTGTGTGTGTGTGTGTGTGCATGTATGTGCGTGCTCTCTCATGAATAAATGTCTTTTTTAAAATTAAAAAAAATAAAACATTGTGTTGGGCAATGATCTTGTCTCAGGTCAAATTTGGCCATAGTCTATCATTTTGCTTCCACTGAATTAAGCTTTCTCTTCATGGGTAAAAGAAAACTGAGGCCAGCAGAGAGTTCAGAGGAAGACTTCAGATCGCTGGAAGGACTGATGAGCTAATAATGGAAGTCCATCAAGAATGAAACGATTAGTTACAGGAGGAGTGAGTTTCCCATTGCTGAAAAGTATTCAAGGACACTACTTGGTTTTACGCTGGCTTGGTGGCTGAAGGAATTTCAGGCATCCAATGATCATTGTGGAATTGATGACCTGGAAATTCTCTCCTACCTAGAAATTTGATGGGTATGTGACTGATGAACGACAGACTCAGGAATATTCACATCTAACTGTTGTGTTCACAGCACTTTCTCTCTGTTCCTTACTTCTCCCCTTTGTTTCCAACAACCAGAAGTGCTCCATGGCATAGATTAATTTTTTTGTATTTGTGAAGAAGACCTTTCTTCTCTCTTTCTTTCTTTCTTCTATCATTTTTCTTTTCTTTCTTCTATAATCTTTCCTCTTTCTTTTTTCCTCCCTTTCTCCCTCCCTCCCTCTCTTTCTTTCTTCCTTCCTTCCTTCTTTCGTTCGTTCGTTCCTTCCTTCCTTCCTTCTTTCCTTCCTTAATATTTCTCCCCTGCCTCCCCTCTCTCACAGCCCTATCCTTCTGCTAATAGCCCCCAAAATTTCTTTAGGAAGCTCTTCTGTGAGGTGGTTCTGATGAGCGTTTACTTCCTTCTTCAATTTGGATCATGTGACCCAGGCCTGTTCAACTGTTGTAATTTAATCCCCAGGATACAGTGATTGATTCAGGCATGTGATGGCCCTATTACAGTGAATACGGGGACACGTAGCTTCAGGAAGACAACCCGGTTTTCCACTAGATATTGACATGGAGGACATAGACATGAAGATACTGCAGCCATCTTGCCACAGTGTTCTACCTGGAATGAAGATTACTTGGAGGCCAGAGGAATTAAGAAATGGAGAGAGACTAGGTCTTAAAACCCCTGGATCCACATTTCTCTGGCTTTTTCTGTTATGTAAGATAATTAATTCCTTATTTTGTTAAAGTCCTGAGTTGGGTTTTCTGTCATTTATCACCAATATAGTTCTAGTGAATACATTTGCCAGTAACAATGTGTTCCTTTGGGTTTGAGAATTGAGAGAATTCTCGATCTGCCAAAATTCCCCATGAAAATGCAAATATTTTTGGGAAGGAGACCGAGATCATAGGTAGAATGTAGGCATTATAAAAGTGACAAGAACCTGAGAAATTTCCTTTCAGAAGCCCCCAGCAATTTTCTAGTTTTATGTCAGCAACAGAACACTTTTCGAAGAAACTCATACACTGAATCCCAATATATAAATATATCTTTTCTGGCCTATTCCACTCTGGTTATACAAGTACAACGGAAACGCCACTGGGCCTTTGCACACACAGTTTCTACTACTGAAAGCTTTTCCTACTCACCATTTCCCACTACTCACCCTAAGCCGGTTTGCTAAACAAACTATCAACCCCTGGATAGTTCAGTTTAAATGATACTTTCGTTGAGATGCCATGTCTGAAGTTTGGGATTTTATGCCCTGCTCACATGCTCCCCATCACCCTAAATTCTGCACCACAACACCTTTAACATGTGGAGCTGTCACCATTCACATCTTTACCTGCCTGTCATCCTGGACGTTGGCTCTGAGGGTAGAGATCGGGTCCTGAGCACTTCTGTGTGTGACATATGTCACGCCCGCAAGTATCTGTGGAATGAATGAGTGCATACATGAGCGGACAAATGAGATCTTGTGTCCTCACGGCTTAACCTCAGGGCAGAGATTGGGTTATGGAAGGCAGAATCAAGAGCAGTCTTCCCCACAGGTCTACAAACTAGTCTTCCCCACCTGGCTTTCTCTGTTTTTTAACAGTTCTACCTCAGAGTTTTGTTTCTTTGTGCTAAGGGACAGCAGTCTCTTCTCTAAGACCTGGCTTCCTTTGGGTAGGTGACATCACGTCCTACTAGATGTAAGCTCCAGGAAAGAAGGGCTTTGTTTTCTCTGCTTTGTACATGCAGCAGTGTCTAGTAGGCAACGGGGGCTCTGTAAACATTTGTCAAATAAATAAATGGGTCAGAAGGTGTTCTTGCTGCCATAGAATTTAGAGGGTCGGCCGTTCCGTGATTTCCAAAGGATTGTGTTCTGTGGGACTAATATTTTGAGGAAAGAAGAGTCTGTGTTCCAGATAAGTATGTGAACTACCGAGTCCTATTTCCCAGTCTTAATGACTCACAATGTACGTTAAAAAGTAAGGACTCAAAATAATTCCTGTGGTAAATATGCCTAATTACGTTTGTTCAGCCCAGAGTTTTCTAAATTTACTTGACCAGAGAACAATTTATGTTTGTTTAATGCCTTTAGGGTAATGCCTATTGAGAGCCCACGAAACTAATGTTTTGGGAACTTGTGTTTGGGAAACGCTACCCTAGAACAATTTGCTCATTTCTCAGGGGACTTAAAGTGGTTTGCATCTACACAAAAGTTTTCTATGTCAAGTGCTTGCTTCGCTATCTCCTCTAAGCCTCACAGAATGCTGAGAGATCAATGAGATAGTATTCCTATTTTGGAGATAAGCAAATAGAGATCTGGAGGGGTTAAAGGATTTGCTCAAGGTCACACAGCTAGTTAGTGACAGAGATGAGAAGAGATTCCAAGTCTCATATTTATCCAGTTATCACTAATTAACACCTTGGCAGGTGTCTAGCCAATCTTTTCCCATACTAGGAAAGCAAGTTGAAAGCAGCATCTTTCTCAGAGAAACCTGAAATAGACCATTTTTGCTGGAGGAAGACGGAAATACTCAAGAATAGGAGAATTCTTGCTAAAAATTTGGATTGCTTGTCCCCCTTGCTAAACACTTTAGAGGATTAAGGGTGACCACCAGGTATCCTGCTTGCCTTTACAATCTGTCATATCCATCCTTCAAGGCCAGAGGGGGCACATTCATGGCACACAGGCCATCACGACCCCTCCCTTGACCATGACAGACTTGGCTAAAGCACGGCCAACTACAGAGGCTCGGCCTGGCGTGGGAGTCCCTGAATCGAGCTCGTCAGGCCGCCACTGTTGATAGAGCAGAGTCGGCCCAGAGATGGAGTCTGTTTGAGATCTTTGATTCTTCTTTCTACGTAGCTCCCTCAGGCTAATGGGTTTATAAATGTACTCCTCAGAGCTTCGAGTAGGGTTTCCTGTCTCTTTGCCTGGAGAATACGTCTTTCAAACTTCAAAGCGTTGGCACTTATTTTTATAAGTGCTCAGTGATACATATACATAAGCGTAAGAGCTTTGGAAACAAAGAATTATACTGCTGAAAGCATTATTATGGTGATGGTTGCTCTGCCTCCTCTGTCTAGACTAGAGACAGCAGGCTTTATCTTCCTACTTCCTACTTCTAATTTTGGCCTGTTTGTTCCCTATCCCTTGCTCCATCCCAAGTGATCCAAATAATTTTTAAAAATCGAAACTAAACTGAGCTTCATTTTAAATAGGCCTTCGATACTATAACACTGAAAAACATTTTACTTACTGTAAAAGGTAGCTAAGACACAAGATGAGAGCAAGTGACACTCAGTTTAATTCTGACTATCGTCAGATTTAGAGCCTCCCGGGGAAAAGGGCCCTGCCCCCGGCGGGGGCAGGGGCAGGGGCGGGGGCGGGGGGCGGGGTGGTTGCTTTACAGAGGCCAGTCCGGTCCCTCCCCTGTCGACACCTCTCTCCAGAGAGTGAGGACTCCTGGGGCCCAAGGACTCCTACCCAGCTCCTGCACTCACGTCTCCCACCCTAACGACCACGCACCCCGGAATCTCTGCGGGCCCATGAGCTCACTCTGGGACCATGCTGATCTCTTCCCCAGACTCTACTCTCCTGAGAGGGTGTAGATGGAACCGGGGTGTGGTGCTGGCTGCGCAGCCACCTGTGCTCCAGGCCCCTCATGGTGCGAGATGGAGCCAAGCGCGGACGAGAAAGAGAGGGGTCCGGGTCAGACCCTCCTTGCCCTGCAGTGCTCTGCGGAGGACTCCAAACCGGGCCTTCTAGAGCATTATGGAGATCTATTTATTAAAGTAGGAGGATAGAATAGATCTTATCTGATAGTTTTCTGGCTTGGTTTACACTTTTAAATAGTCATGTGTATGTAAGTTTGTACTTACATTTGTAAGTTCTCTTACTTTGAGCCCCACAGATCTTAGATGTGGACCTGACTGGACTTTTTTGGGTCTTTTAGTTCTCAAAACAGCCTTACCTGACTTTCTGTACGTGATCTGTCATTTAGGGTCTATCTGATGAAGAATCCCGACTGTCCAGGGAACATGCAGTGATGGCTCTGTCTCTGTGCTGCACTTGAAAAGGCTTTCACTGGGGCTCCTGGGTGGCTCAGTCAGCCAAGGAGCGGCTCTTAGTTTCGCCTCAGGTCATGATCTCATGGGTCATGACATGAAGCCCTGCATCAGGCTCCACATTCAGCAGCAAGTCTGCTTAAACATTTTCTCCCTCTGCCCCTCCCTCTGCTCTCTCTTGATCTCTCTTTCAAATAAATAAATAAATCTCTCTCTCTCTTTTTTTTTAAAAGCGCTCATTTATTTACTGAACACCCAGAAGTTTCCTCAGCTTTATGAGGGAGTTAAAATCTCCCAGATGGTTTATCTTCTGCTCAATAAAATTATATAACATAGGTAGCTAAGCTTGTAAACTGTAAAGTGTTACTCAAATGTAAGGGGTTTTTATTCTTTTTTCTTTTTTTTTTTTTAAGCATGTTATGGAGAAGATGGGTTGCGATTTTCTTCATCCCTGTATGACTAGGGTTGTCAGAAATCTCATTTGTGATTCTAATCAGAAGCAGGGAAACGAATGACTTTTAAAATACCTTGGTTTTCCCATGATCTTTTCGTCAGTGTGTATGTGGGGTCCTTGCCACTGAATATTACAGACCTGCATAAGGTAAAGGATTTTAATTTCATATTCCCGGGGAGGATGTGTGGAAAGCCACAAGGAATACCAGTAAATGCACGACCTTTGTATATTTCCACCTTTCCAGATTGTCTCCAAACATCTGAACAGGTGCTCAGTTTTCCCTGAAGCTTGGAAGCATATCAAGGCTGAGGAGTGTTCATCACCGCCAAGCGAATCAGTCACAACCGACTGAGAGCCCACGTGCATCGCCGGGAGGCAGCAGCCATGGTGGTTTCAGAGAGCGCAGGGTGAAAGGAGACGGCTTCACTCAAAAGCTGCTTCCCAGTTACGGGGCAGGGAGGCACAGGAAAAACAGAACCCCAGAGAGCTCCCAAAGTCCATCCCACTCCATAGTTCCTGCCCCCGTCTCCCACTATCCCTTTTAACTCAGGCATTGACAAGCAGGCCACAGACTTGAGAAATTGCCAGTGTCAAACCAATGGATGTGGGCATGTCTCTTGTGGCTCTTGATTAGCAGAGATTTACTATTCTATTTTTGCTGAGCTATTACTATATGCCAGGTTCTGTTGTGGGCCCTGGGAACAGTGGCAAATAAGATGAATCTGGTCCCTACTTTCATGGAATGCATTGAATAGGCTTTTTACTCTTTCAAGAGTGCCCTTTTTGAGATCCTTTTCCCAAAGCGTCACTTCCCCACTCCTAACTTCCCCCCAACACACCACAATTTTTTTTTGACAGGTACCAGGCAATAAATAAACTAGGAATGAAAAAATAATAAGTTTGCATTGTACATGCCACCAAGGAGATAAAGCAGATGGTGTGATAAGGGGTGACTGGAGGAGCCCCCGTATTAGCCCAGGTGGCCGGAGAAGGAGTATCTATTCCATCAAGTTCAATGTAAGGTTGAACGGACACCTTCTGGGTGGGGGCACCGTGGAGTGGCTGCATCCGGGCTACCCTCCCCTGGGACAACTCAGCTTATGGGAAACACATTTCTCCTGTCCTACAAATGACACAAGGATCCCTGCTCTCACTGCTACTGTCTCTCCTGGCGCCACTGTCACAGTGGTACTGGTGCCCTTAGCCTTCAGAATCTTCTAGGCAGGGGTGTGCATCCCCAGTCCTTCCACATAGTCATGTTGGAGTTCTCCTATATGCCTGGAAGTGCTAAGGGTGGTCAGGGGGAGCTCGCAGTGTTTTTTGCTCCTAAGACGTCCCTTGGTGTCATACCATCTTCCCCAATTTCTGATCTTTCTCTTACGGAGGCTGGAGGTAAGGGACAGACAGGAGGGACCATTTTTGCCAACTCTCAGGAGCTCTCCATGAATGGGTCTGGAGTCTAGCACCTTTTTTTCCAGAAGGTGTGGGTACTTCAGTCACTACCCACAAGCCTGGGGACTTGGCTAAGCCTCTGAGAATACAATGAAAGTCAACTTAACAGGATGAGACATTAGTTTAAAAGCTTCAAAGCACTCAATTTTATTCCATCAATCATATTTAAGAAGTAACAGGATCTCCCTACTCTTCTCAGAGAAGGGACTGCCCATAAAGACAAGCTGGTTGACACCTTTGGGCCGGAACTGATTTTGTCCTTCCCTGCGTGTCTGACTGGACATCTCCTCAGGAAAAAATGCCATCTTCCGTTAGCGCTGTGTGCTCTGGGCTTGAGAGGGAGAGTTGAGGCACAAGTACACACATCCGTGGACAAGGGTCTTATACCTGTAAAGGCTTCATATAGGAAGAGCCTCAGTAAACGCTTGCCTCCTGTGGACTGTACTGAACTCCCTTCAGACCAGCGTGAGAACACGAACCACTCCATCACAGTACATTTTTCTGCATCATTCACATTAATGAGATTTGTTTAAATTAGACAAATATAAATGTGCATATATTTTCAGCCTTTCTCCAGGGGAAATGTGTTTAGGGGCATTTTGTCTGCGGGATTGGATATAATCCAATTGGATTATATCCAAGTCTGAGTCTTGCCAGATATTTACTTAAGGGAAATTGAAAACAATTCTGTGCCATATAATCTTTTCAATGAGCTCTACATTCCTTTACAACTAGGAAGGTTAGCACTGCCCTCCGTCCCATCAATATGCACCATCGCCCGGATCCCGGGCCACATGGCCATGAGAGCATCCAGCCAATCAGAGCTTGGCATCAGTCTGGCTGCCAGCCAAGCACGGACACCCAGCGATGGTTGTTCATGCCAGCACTCCAAAATCAGAACTTATCTCTGGTCCTTGTGAGTGGAATACTTAATAAGGCATATAAACTCATTTAAAAAGGTGACTCACCCATGGTTAATGACCAACAATAAAATAATACAGTTATAACCCATCGTGTAAATGTCTACAAGTAGGAAAGAACTTGACAAGGGCAAAACGTTATAATCAAATTATGCAAATGGAAAAAAAAGTTGCTTTCTGTGGAAGAATTAAGCTTGTCTTGGGGCGCCTGGGTGGCTCAGTGGGTTAAGCCGCTGCCTTCGGCTCAGGTCATGATCCCAGGTCCTGGGTTCAAGCCCCGCATCGGGCTTTCTGCTCAGCAGGGAGCCTGCTTCCTCCTCTCTCTCTGCCTGCTTGTGATTTCTCTCTGTCAAAATAAATAAACAAAATCTTAAAAAAAAAAAAAAAAAGAATTAAGCTTGTCTTATGCCTGGATTTTGTCAAAGTCTTGCTAGCCCCAAAGAAGCCTGGGAGCCCTCGGGTGAGGGGAAAGACGTGTGTATTCATACAGTTATTCACTACCTGACAGCAAAGCGAAAGGCATGGTTTGAGTATTACTGCCATTTGAAATCAGGACAATGTTGGGGCGCCTGGGTGGCTCAGTGGGTTAAAGCCTCTGCCTTCGGCTCAGGTCATGATCCCACGGTCCTGGGATTGAGCCCCGCATCGGGCTCTCTGCTCAGCAGGGAGTCTGCTTCCCCCTCTCTCTCTCTGCCTGCTTCTCTGCCTACTTGTGATTTCTGTCTGTCAAATAAATAAATAAAATCTTAAAAAAAAAAAATCAGGACAATGTTGAAAAATCCGAAGTAATCTAAGGATCTTCGGCTGGCTATCAGAAGAGGAAGTCCCCTTAAGATCCTGTGGGCCATCACCAACTCCCACTGAACTCCAAAGAGGTGAAGTAACTTCTTCAAGGTCACAAAATGGCAAAGCAGGACCAGCATTCTGGGCCCCAGACTCCTTGTCAAGTGCTTAGTCCTGGACCCCACTCAGTGCTCCCTTGATAGAAGCCCAGGACCTACCATGCTTTGTGCCTTTCCATTTCTTGCTAAAAGATGTTCTTCTTGGGACACCTGGATGGCTCAGTCCATGAAGTGTCTGCCTTCAGCTCAGGTCATGATCCCCAGGTCCTGGTATGGAGCCCCCTGTAGGGCTCCCTGCTCAGCGGGAAGCCTGCTTCTCCCTCTCCCACTCCCCCTGCTTTTATTCTCTCTCTCACTGTCTCTCTCCTTGTCAAATAAATAAATAAAATCTTTAAAAAAAAAAAAAAGATGTTCTTCTAAGTTAATACAAGAATCTTGAAATATTTAAACACCCGTCTGGGTTTATGTTCATCCCAAGCTAAGGCCTGCTGGATTTCCATGACGGCTACGGCTTTCTGAAACGATCTGGACATGTGCTCTGCCCCTCCTTCCAGGAGGTCTGGGAGAGAGAGATGCGGCAGACAGCATCAGCAAGAGTCCCGTGCTGAAGGAGGGTGAGCCCTCCTCCCAGGACCACCCCTCCACATTTCCAGTCTCCGTTATTTCAGACCCACTTCGTGCTTTGTAAATACTTCCTTTCCAGGATGGAAGAAAAAAACAGCTTCTCTGCAGCATAATAAAAGAAGCAGCCCCCGAATTAATCAAATTAATAGGGAACAAAATCAATAAAGGCAATTATCACAAATAAACTCAAGAAAATAAACAACTTATTTACTGAATTATTCACTTTGCCACTAGGTGCTTTGACTTCAAAGAAGTTGTAATTTAAAGGAGCTACAGGGGATGCAGATGAGCCCAGACTGGCAAGGATTTCTAAGGATTTCCAAAAACAGTAATGCCCAATGTGGGGCACTGAACACAGGCACATCCATGCACACTCCAAAGGTGAGCTTACACTAATGCAACCTGCCAGAAAAGCCATTTGGCAATGTGTGTCAAGAGACTTAAAAACGTTCGTGGTCTTACTGGGGAATTTCTCTGAAGGAGATCATCAGAGAGGAGCTCAAAGATTTTGTAGAAGAAAGTTCAATCATTTTATATTACAAAGGAAACAACCTACGTATTTAATAATGATAAAGTAGTGGATATTCCTGGGGTTTCTCTACCAGCCTAATCCCAGTGCCCTTCCTGCTTGGGGGAAGTCCCCAAGGGGTGAGTTTTGATGGCGGTGGACTCCACTTCTCATTACAAAAGTCTGTCTCCTTGTAGGTAGGGTGGGACACACTCTTGGGCTTGGCCAACAAGTTGCTCCTCAGAGCACTGAAACCTGAGCAAATACAAAAATACTAAGGACAGATGGTTTCCGTGGCCAACCCTCAATGGAATTCATACTGCTGAGTCTATCTCGATTTCTGCCCTTTTTCTTAGCCTGTTTTTGTACCCGTCCATAGATGCTATGGCCACCAAGTATGATGGCAGTGAATTCCTCTTCCCTTTAGTTTAGCCAGCGTTGGTGGTATGGTTTCGAAACAAATGCTGTGATGGACGCTGGGAGAACAATTGTATATGTTACAAAACATCTATCCACTATATTATTATTCATCTGTCAAAATCCATGTTCTCAATACATATTTAAAGGCATGGAAAAAGGGGCGCCTGGGTGGTTCAGTCCATGAAGCACCTGCCTTCAGCTCAGGTCATGATCCCAGAGTCCTGGGATCAGCCGTGCACGGGGCTCCCTGCTCCTCAGGAAGCCTGCTTCTCCCTCTCCCATTCCCCCTGCTTGTGTTCTCTCTCTCTCTGTCAAATAAATAAATAAATAAAATCTCTTAAAAAAATAATAGAGGCATGGAAAAGCCAGCCTCATATGACACATAGACACTCTGATCACCGTTCTGTAAATCCATGTACATCTATATAATCATTCTTATTATCATATTTATACATCTATCCATCTGTCTGTATGTATATAGCAAAAAATACTGGAAGGAAACACACATAAATGCTAACAGTTCTTTTATCTGAGAAGAAAAATTACAGGTGGTACAGGATGTTTCCTCTACCACCCAAGCTATTTTATCTTCAGAAAGAGTATATTTGTCACCTCCTCCAGAAAGTCTTGGCCAGCCTGGTCTAAGCCCTCCTCCCGTAAGCTTTGAGAGCACCTAATACATCCTTGTATCCTAACACCGAATTGTAATTGCCTCTTTCATCCACCTGTCTTCCTGACTACTGTTTACTGCCCACTCGCCATCGCTGCTAGTCACATAGTGCCTACTCCAGGTGAAAATTTAATGAAATGCTTAAATAGATAGATGCAAGAATTATTGTTCTAAGGAAAAACGATGGTTTTTTTTTTTTTTTTAAGAGGCTGGAAACAGAAGATCTACGGGCGAGAAGTGAAGAGAGATAGAAAACCATTACTTTATAATGAGTAAATTACATGTGACAGTGAATTGACTATTTTGGACCCAGTGAAATAGACAGACATTGTGTTGTCTAGTGTGTTAGATTGGTGTAGACGGAGAAACCAGGGCTCTTCTCTTGGTCTATATCAATGCAATAACTGCTTTCCCTCTCTATTTTCACTTTGCTTCCAGAGATATCGCCTGTTTATCTAGAGGCTTCTGTCCTCCGAGTGTATCTTCCAAGATTACCATCAGCTAAATATTGCATTGTCTTTGGCCGATTTTCCTACTCTGTAACCCCACCACCACATTTTCAATGCTTCTCTAGTTCCAGACAAGCTACAGACTGTTAATTTACCCTTGCCTTTGCCTCACCCAAGGAAATTGAAAATAACTTTAATTTCCTAGTCGAGGGTTATGATGCTTCGTGTGGTTCAGAGAAAAAAAATAATTATTGTTTGAGGGAATTAGGGGACATTAGGAGAGTTTCTGAAGCTGTGAAGTTACACAGTAATTGGTCACTTGTCCACATGTTTAGAAGTCGTTCCAGCAAACAGAAGTTTTGTCAACATCTAGGTCTGTTTGAAACCTGGCCTCAATCTGTCAATCACTCCAGTAACCATAGGTATAAACGTCAGCTCTGAAGTTTGAATTCCATCAAAAGCTCCAACTGGCCTTGGAGATGCTGTCGAAGCCATTCTCATAGTTGGTTCCCTATCTGACCATTCAAAATGAAAGAAAAACTTCCTTTGGGGCAAATTGATGATCTCTGGGCAGGTAATACATAAGGGTGCTTTCAGAATTTCAGAGGTCCGAGCTTGAGCATCTGTCTAGAAGGAGAGGAGGAGCAGAGAAGTTTTTGTTGGTAAGTGTGAAGGCCCGTAGGAATTGAATGGAAGCTTGGGCATTTGGAGTTGCTCAGTGCAGTCCTAGAACGCGCCTAAGTACGATGGGATTGGAGGAAGCAGAATGAATTGTTCTGTCTTAGGCAGGAAAAACCAAACACACTAACTTTTGGCACCTTGGATTTTGTTGTTGTTGTTCCTTCTTGGAGAGCTGTTCTTAGTATTTTTAGTATTTTTAGTGTTTTTAGTATTCTAACAGTAGACTAGTCAACAAGTACCTATCGTGTACCTACTATGTGGTATAAACTGGGCTCCACATACCGGTGAACATAAAACAAATAGCCTACATATTCACAGATGTGTGTGTACCATGTCTTTTTTTTTTTTTTTACCTCATCGTAATCATTACATGTACATAAATGTTTTATTTTTATATCTCACGTTCCCCCATGTTTCTACATGGTTTTCTTGGTCAGACATTTAATTCTGACAGGTGACCTTCTCCTTCTGGAGGGTAAATTGCTGCTGTAGAAAATATGATCAGGACGCCTGGGTGGCTCAGTGGGTTAAAGCCTCTGCCTTTGGCTCAGGTCATGATCCCAGGGTCCTGGGATCGAGCCCCGCATCGGGCTCTCTGCTCATCTGGGAGCCTGCTTCCCCCTCTCTCTCTGCCTGCCTCTCTGCCTACTTGTGATCTCTGTCTGTCAAATAAATAAATAAAATCTTTAAAAAAAAAAAAAAAAGAAAGAAAATACGATCAAGGAGAACTCTTCTGTGGCATATAACTTTTTTCCTCCATTGTCATTGTTTCCTGGGATAAATCATCAGCATGCGAAGCTTGAGTCCCTGAAAAGGACAAATATAGGACATGGCACCACCATGCCGCATTTCTATGACACCATAATGCTTCCCTGTACCTGAGTTAGCACTGTTTCTGGGTAAGCGCAGACAATGCCTCAGAATCCTTCTTAACACAACAATCCAAGTGGTCCCTATCTTTCAGTTTCTGTAGCTATCCCTGGCAAACAAACGTATTTTGATACATACTGCTACGCCAAAATGTTACCTTGGAAATATGATGAGGGTGGAGGGAAAGCCACTTTCATCTACTTCCCCTTCCTAAGAAATTAGCAAGTTTTCCTTTTAGCTGACCCAATCTTTCCCGTCGTTTCCTTGCGCACTTTGGGTTTCTAACTATTCAGTGCCCCCTTCCTCTCCATGGTCTTCCATTAGAGCTCACTCTACCATGCTGCAAACTGCCTGGATGCAATGAATTTCACCAGGGCTTTAAAAAAAAAGCACTAAATTTCCTTTAGCTAAATTGGCAGCCTTCCTGACAGTTCAATGACCACCAGCAATGGGAAAGAAACTTCCCAGAACAGTGAGAAAGAGGTCCTGACATCACTGTTATTATAGTTAGAGAAAATAAGTGTAAACCACGAGGCCACCAAGGGTCAGTATCCTGGTCCCTGCAACCAGGCATGGTCTGCTGACCTTCACGTACAAAGACGTGTGGCTGGCTCTCACAGTCACTCTGCCCGCAGTATTGGATCTGGCCCATGCCTTTAACAGCTTCCTCACCATCCATACCTAAAACCCTCAACCCTCTAAAAAATTTTGAAAATATTGTCTTCTACTCCAGAATTTCTCCAGGTTCTGCTTCCTTTTACTCTAAACCTGATTGCTCATTTTTCCTGATTTCTCCAGTGTGGGAGACATCTGCTCCTTTGCTTTATCTAGTATCTCTCTCTTGTGGTTCATTGGATAACAGCCTCCCTATGCCCATGCCTCCCTCTATGGCATTGCTGCCCTCATTTTGTTTCTTGTGTGAGGCTGGTGGGACTGTCGACTCCAGTTCCCTGACCATCTCTCTGAATTCATTGGTGAAGGCCCCTCCTCATCCCCCTGGCTAGAGAAATTGGTTCAAAGTTGATCAAGGGACCCAAGATAGAGTGATGGAGTTCTAAATCTTCCGAAATAGGCTGGGAGGGTTCTGCTTTCCTCCCAAGGTCACCAGGTGTGTTTACTGTGAGTTTGCTTTGACTGTGGCCATCCCCTTCGGCCTTCTGCTACATGGGTGAAAGCTCAGCCATCACAGAAGAGGAAGCCTGCCTAAGGAGATGGGGGGCTACGGTGGGTGGGTCCTACTGACAAATTTGAGGCAAATTTGGGAAAGATCTAAGGCCTTCCTTTATCCCAAAGTATCCAGAACCAGTCCCTACCCCACTAACAAGTGTGAGGTTGGTATGGCCACTCTGAGGAAAAACTGGGTCACTTGTACAGGTCTATTGACCAGATGGAGTGAGGGGGGCATGGTCGGAGGTGCAGTCAGCTGGTCTACTCCATGCTTGAAATGCAGGCATTGGAACAGAGGCCTGGACTGAGTAAGTGGCTCAGCCCCAACCTTGCTTTTTAAAAGCACACCAAGGCATGCTTGATAGGAGTTCACAGATTTGACCATCCACAGATTTTAGTAATATCCCCTAGGCACCCCTAAATTCTTGTCAATAACTTCTTTCCCTTAAGAAGGCAATCTCTCTGGGGTGGAGTTGTGATGGAGAGGAAGAGTGATCGAGGAGGACATTGACTAACCAGCCAAAGAGGTATGCTCACGTGCGCCTGAACGTTTCAAGCACAGCCCTCTGCAAACACAGTTCCCATACCTTAGTGTCCTTCCTCCTTCCCATCAGGGACCCTGGGCACATCGGGGTGATTTTAATTATGTCACCTGTCATCCAAAGTCCATGTGTGGGTGCGGGCCAGCTGCAGGGTGATTTATAGGTAAGGATGGTAGGTTGAGAGTCTCCACATTGGGTGTATGACTTTTGGATATGACTCAGTTGGTAGTCAAGTGTACCTGGAAGCTTTGTTGAGATTTATTTTTCCTTTTGTCAGTAATCCTTCTGAAGGTCCAAGTTTTATGAGGTAGTTTTAGTGGAATGAGATGTAAAGACTTCCAAATCATATCACTTACTTATATTCAACTTCAATGACAATTGCTCATTGATCCCAAAGTTCCAGCCAATACCCAACAAAAGTGATGATGCCTCATGGTTGTGTGTCAGCCATGTTGCGAGATGTTCTTACAAAATCTCAGATGGGTTGTGCTCAGACAGGCCACAGATGGATGTAGGTGACTCTAAGTGCCCCTTCCTCCATGAAGCCTTCTCTGAGCTCCCCTTCCTTTTGTGCTCCTCATTAGCTTCTGATCATTTGTTGCATCTCATTGATAAGCATTTACTGAGCAACCACCAAGTGTAACACATTCTTTTTTCTTAAGTTTCTATTTTAATTCCAGTTAGCTAACATACAGTATAATGTTAGTTTCAGGTGTACAATATAGTGATTCAAAATTTCCATACATCATTCCATGCTCATCATAAGTGCGCTCCTTAATCTCCATCACATATTTCACCCATCCCCCCACCCCCCTCCACTCTGGTAACCCTCAATTTGTTCTCTTTAGTTAAGAGTCTGTTTCTTGGTTTTCCCTCTCTCTTTTTTTCCCCCTTTGCTGGTTTGTTTTCCACATATGAGTGAAATCATATTGTACTCATCTTTTTCTGACTGACTTACTTGGCTTAGCATTGTACTCTCTAGCACCAGTCACGTCACTGCAAATGGCAAGATTTAATTCTTTTTGATGGATGGGTAGTATTCCATTGTGTATATGTACCACATCTTTTTTTAAAGATTTTATTTATTTGAGAGAGAGAGAAAGAGCACAAGCAGGGGAAGGGGTAGAGGGAGAGGGAGAATCAGACTCCCCACTGAGCAGAGAGCTCAATGTGGGAGCCTAGGATCATGATCTGAGCCAAAGGCAGATGCTTAACTAACTAAGCCACCTAGGAACCCTCTACCATATCTTCTTTATCCATTCATCAGTCAATGGACACTTGAGCTATTTCCATAATTTAGGTATTATCAATAATGTTGCTATAAACATTGGGACACGTGTTCCTTTGAGCTAGTATTTTTGTATTCTTTGGGTAAATACGTAGTAGTGTTAGATCATAGGGTAGTTCTATTCTTAACTTTTGAGGAACCTCCATACTGCTCTCCACAGTGGCTGCACCAGTTTGCATTCCCACCAACAGTGCAAGAAGATTCCCCTTTCTCCACATCCTCACCAACACCTGTTGTTTCTTGTGTTGCTGATTTCTGCTGTTCTTACAGGTGTGAGGTGCTATCACATTGTCGTTGTGATCTGCATTTCCCCGAGGATCAGCAATGCTGCGCGCCTTTCATGTGTCTGTTGGACATCTGGATGTCTTCTTTGAAAAAATGTCTATTCATGTGTTCTGCCCATTTTTAAATTGGATTATTTGTTTTTTGGGTGTTGAGTTTTATAAGTTCTTTATGTATTTTTGAAGCTAACCCTTTATCAGATATGTCATTTGCAATTTGCAAGTGCCAGACATTCTGCTAGTTATTGTAGGGAATCCTTTTTCCTTTCTCCTCCCAAAAGGACATAGTTCCATCCCTCTCTCCACCCCTTACCCTCACCTCCACATGGGAAGAGAAGAGGTCATCTGACTGATGGTGATCCCTTGACATTTTACCATTAGCAGTGTTAGCCTTGCTGGTCTTGCTGGCCCATCCATGGCAAGCCTGCCATCCTTACCCATATCTCTGGTTGGAAATGGATTTTGGGTCTGCTGTGTGTCTCCTCCTCCCTGTAGGACTGTCTGAGCTCATAGGTCTCAAGACAAGGAGGAGTTCCACAGTGCAGGACAGAGCACACTGTGATGAATTCCCTCTCATCAAATAGGAAGCAGATTTAATAAATTGAGTGCATGTGTGTGTGCGTGTACATATGGGTGTATGTATATAATATTTATATTTTATAATTATAATGTAAAATATATATTTTGATATGTAATATATAATTAACAAAAATAATTTTCAATACGTTATACATAATATATTTAATTATATAGTGTATAATTATAAGTTTACAAGTTATAATTATATATTGTATAATATATTCATAATTGTATACGTATATATTATATATTTATATATTATATATTTATATATTATATATAAGATACATGTTTATATAATATATGTATACAATCACCTTTAGAAATTCTTCTACTTACACAAAATCCCTTCTACTCCCTGTGAAAGCACCTAGAATGTTCTTATTAGTAGTTCAATCTATTGTTTCCATTTTATTGAGATGTAATTGACACAGCCCTATAAAGTTAAGGGGTACAGTGTAATGATTTGACTTACATATATAGTGAAATGATAACAATCAGTTTAGTTAACATCCAGCATCTCACATAGATACAGAACAAACAAACAAACAGGAGAAAGAAGCACGGTTTTCCTTATGAAGAGAACACTTAGCTAACCACCTAACAGCGTCAGCTCCAGTCTGCATGCTGTGCATCTCATTCCTAGTACTTACTTATCTTATGACTGGAGCCCCCTTTCTCCTATTTCCCCTCCCCTCACTCCCTGCCTCTGGTAACCACATGTCTGATCTCTTTTACTAGAAGTAACTTATTCTTCTGTATGTTTTTGAGAGAGAGCGAGCACCCATGTTAGCGAGGGGACTAGACAGGGGGAGAAGAAGAGAATCTCAAGCAGACTCCATACCCAGTAGGGAGCCAGTGCCAGGTTCGATCTCACTACCCTGAGATCATGACTTGAGTCAAAATCTAGAGTAGGATGCTTAACCATCTGAGCCACCCAGGCGCCCCTAGGAGTAGCTCATTCAATATAAATATTGTTGTTATTTAATCTTCAGAAATTATCTATTAATTTTCAAATATGCTGGAAGAAGTGAAAATTTATTAAGCCCTCATCAATTAATACCTGAGTCAGAGTTTGGGCAAATGATACCCAATGGCGAGCCCGCTGAAGGGAAAGCCCCAAACGAATGGGACCCTGAGCGCTCTCACATACAGGTAAGCAGTGTCGTTTCTCAGTATAAACTTGCAGTTGTGACTAATAAAACATAAATTCATTAAGAAGTGTTAGTATTACCATCTCTGATGTGGAAAAAATATGCAAGTTACAAGTGAAAAAGAGAAAATGGAAGATGATTTGTGTAACAGAAGAAAACTATCCAATCATGGGAAAGTAAAAAATATATATTTGTGGGACGCCTGGGTGGCTCAGTTGGTTGGACGACTGCCTTCGGCTCAGGTCATGATCCCGGAGTCCCGGGATCAAGTCCCACATTGGGCTCCCAGCTCCACGGGGAGTCTGCTTCTCTCTCTGACCTTCTCCTCGCTCATGCTCTCTCTCACTGTCTTTCTTTCAAATAAATAAATAAAATCTTTAAAAAAAAAAATATATATATATATATATATATATTTGTTTTACACATAGAAAGCAAAGACCAAAAGAACAGTCACCAAGCTATTTACAATTAATATGCAGAAGGTGAAATAAAAAAAGCTCTTTTTTACCCCCTTTGTTAAATTTAATTTTATCAGAGTAATTTGCATAAAAATTTTAAAAGCCAAATAGTTCCACAGGGCTTACAGGAGAAGAACAAGATCTCTCTTTGTTACCCCTTGTAGCCTTCACTGCCTCCCTGCGGCCAATGACTTTCAGCTCTTTGGGCTGTTTCTCCTGGTATTTATTTATAAAATACAGAATAGTGTTCATAAGCCAATACTTCCTGAATGTTCCTTTTTATATGTTATCTATTGACTTCCCGGTGTGGCCTTGAACTTCTCACACACTTCTTCCGCGTTTACCCTTCCTCTCCCTCCACTCTCCTAACATATTTACATCATGATTTTGCTGTGTCATTATATATATTGCAAAATCCAGCACTTGCAATAGTGCACCATCCCTACGTAGGTGTTGCTCACAGAGATGGCCACACCATGACCACACCACATCATTTTCTTTCCCATAGATGTCTGCTCTTTCTGGAGTTATCTCGCTTTGTTTTTGTTATGGTTATGACTCACATTATTATCTGCTTACTTTTCTATGTTCCTGTCACTATTTTATCCCCAAATGTCCCCATGGTGCTCTAAGAATTTCTCTCAGTAGACCCAAGTCCATCAACCGTCCCTCAGCAACACCCATCATGGAGCCCTCCATCCTCTAATGCCAACCTGTACTGCGTACTCTCGAGATGTACTAAGCGGCTGTCATTCGAGAATTCCCTTCAGTTCTCACCTGCATTGGATCTTCTATTTCCTACATTCTGTGAATTTCTCTCCTTCTTTTATTCTTTCAATATGGCAGAACACAAGCCAAGAATGATTATAATGGGCTATAACATTCTCAAGATCTTATACATCTGAAAGGGCCATTTTTCAGTTCTCACATTTGATTCATAGTTTGTGAAGCCAGTTCTAGAATGGATGTCATTTTCCCTCAACAATGCAAAGGCACTTCTTTACGGACTTCCAGATTCCAGTGTAGATGTTAAGGAGCCCCGTGACATTCTGATTTCCCTTCTTTGTATATGACCTGTTCCTTCTCTCTGGAAGCTTCCAGATCTCTGTTTCTGGCATTCTGGAATTTAACAGTGATATGCTGTGTGAACGTCCTTTTCTTGTCCTTGTTGTGAGCACTCTGGTGGACCCTTCACATCTAGAAACTCAGGTCCTTCAGTTTCAGGAAATATTATTTCTTTAATATTCTCTTCTCCTTTAGCTTATTTCCTTTTCCTAGAAGTCCTATTAACTGAAGGTTGGACCTCTTGATTAATCTTCTATTTTTCTCTCTACTTTCTTTCCTTTCTCTCCTCTTTTCTACCTACTGGCAGGGAGATTTCCTCTACTTTAATGTAGTCTTTTGCTGACACTTTCATTCCTGTTATTGTATTTTTAACCATCGAAAAGCTGAGTGCTTTTTTACAATGTTCTCTTCTTGTCTCATAGATATAATTTTTTAGTTCTCTGGAGCTAATACTAATGTATGTTTTTAAACCTTTGTTTTTATTATTGCATTGTCTTTGTTTCCTCTGTGTTTGTTTCCCCTGCTATTTTATTTTGGTATCTGTGTTTCGAGTTAGAAGCTGTCCTCAGCATTGGACCACATTGAGAGGAAGCTTCGTTATGGCGTGTGTGCCTCCCCTCAGAACTCTTGTGTTGAAACGCTAACACCTGGTGAGATAACATTTGGAGATGGGGCTTTGGAGGGTGATTAGATCATGAAGAGGGCACCCTCATGAATAGTATTCATGCTCTTATAAAAGAGACCCCACAGATCTCCCTGGTCCCTTCCATCATCTGAGGACACAGAGAAAAGACACTGGCTATGAACCCTGAAGACAGCTCCCATCCAACCATGCTAGCACCTTGATCTTGGAATTCCCAGACTCCAGAACTTTAAAAATAAATTTGTTGTTTATATGCCACCCAGCCTGTGATACTTGTTCGAGTTAGCAGAATGGACTAAGATCTGGGTTTGGCTCCCCACTCACTTACAAGGGAAGCACCCACTAAGAAGGACCCAGCCACTCCCGTGGGGGGAGCCAAAGCACACTATCTATAGGATTTTCTCTTGTACTGATCCAGTTCCCCTGAGGACAATGGCCCAATCTGCCTGTACAGAGGTGAGTGAGGCTGACTGCTGCGTTCTGGAAGCTGAGTGGTGGAAAGAAGCAGGGGTCCTGCACATTCAACATAGAACCTCTCAGGTTCAAACTCCCCAGAGAAGACACATTCCATCTTCAGCTGCGATGAGGAAGGGAGAGTTGCCCAGACACTCAGCCTTGGGGAAGAACTCCAAGGGTCTAACTGCTCCTTAATTAGATTTGAAAGCCATCCTGTGCTCAGACCCACCTGCACCCTGGCTTACCCAAAACCCTGGTGCTCCGATTCCTGGACGTTCTCTGTGGGGCAAGTCTACTTACTCATCAGCTGATAGGCTTTTCGGTCACAGCTGCCCTTCCTCTTGAAGAAGACCCTTACTCTCACTCCTACCCCAGTCTTCCATTCTCTCGACTTCTCTCATTTTCCCTTCCTTTGTTTTTATGGGGTTTACCACCATCATTTAATTAAAATCATATAGCTGGCTTTGGGGCAGAAATTCAGATTAATAGAGCTATTCACTCTAGTCACTCTTGGATGTTTTCAAGGCACCTTTATTTTTATGCTTCAACAGCTTTTATGTTATTTATTTTATGTTCAAATAAATATGCTTTATTTATTTCCTATTGTAATTAGGAAAAAATTAACATTTTGAAGAGCTTTTCTGAGATCTTATTAGCTTTGACTCTATATATTTTTCAAAAACAAAAAACAAAACAAGCAAGCACACACACATAAAACCAAAAAACAAGCAGAGGAGACCGAAAGCACCCTCTCTGCCCACGACAGCTTTTTTACACAGAAGCTCAGCCCAGACCTCTGAAAGGGCAGGGTTCTCTGGTCTGCAGGGCCCACTCAGCTTAGAGGAGGGGGGAGAATATGAGTGTGAGGAGTGTAGGGAGACTACAGAGAGAAGGGCTTGGGGAGGACAAAGGGGAGGAGAAAGGACCCAAACGGCCCCCCACCTTCACAGACCTGCCCAGGCAGGGCCCTAACCAGGAGATCAAACAGTGTCGTAGTGAAACTCTCTCCAAAAGAAAAGGAGTTTGAAAGCCCAGATGACATCGAACCCAACAGAAATCAATACCACAAAGTCTCTACAGAACTCTCAAATCAGGGCAGCCCCTGGAAATGCTCTGTGATGGGCTCTGACCTGCCAGGTGGAAGGGTAGCCTGGGAAGGCCAGGCGCTCCTGGCCCCAGGCCAAGGGTGGCGTGACCATCTCACCCCCTCCCGTTTCCTCTGTGTTTCTCTGAGGAAATCTAATTTTCTTTTTTGGGTTCTTTTCTCTGACAGTATCCATTATTCTTGGTGAGGCTGTGAAAATCTTCACCTCGTTTCTTTTGCTTGGGTTCCCTGCTTTGATGGGCTGAGGCGGAAGGCGAGCTAGAAATCTAGTTACTGTAATTCATTTGACATAGTTTAAAAAAGCAAATAGATAAGGCTGTGAACCCTATTATGTGCCATCGATGTCCCCTCCGGCCTCCATCTGTTGGAATGCGCTCCGTCACCCCAGCAGGATGACTTCTTATTAATATTTACCAGCCCCACTGGCAGCTAATCCTCTTACCCCACCTCGAGGTCTAGCCGATGGCCGCTGCCCCAGCACACGGCTGGGTAACTAGGTACTTAAGAGCCTGCGTTCCTGGCCCTTGATTCTAAATGGGGGAAAGGAAACCAAATAATGATCAACTCACAAAATGAAACACCCAAATTAGATTTTGTCCTTCCCGAGGCCCAGCCCCCAGGATTCTAGGGAAGAGGGCCACAGACAGAGGCAAGCGCAAAGCTTCCAGGCCCTGGGGGATTGCTGAGGCTTGGCCACTAAGTCGGTTGGTCAGAAATCTGGGAAGGTCGTCAGCTTGGAGGGGTCCTGCCCTGAGCTAAAGCCACATGGGCATGTTTGGAGAGCTCTAAGGTGGTTCTTTCAACTGATTCTCTCTGAAAATCCCTGGAGGTAGGCTCTGATGTGTGGTTTTTTACCCTATCTTTGCTTCTAGAAATGGGGGCTTGATTCCCAAATGCCTGATGCAATGCAGCCCAGCGTCTTCTCTCAGCAGTCAGAAATCAATTTTGCCATGGCCAGGAGACACAGCGGGCATGGTACGATGGGCTTGAAAGGCAGGGTTCTGGGTTTGGATCCAGACACTGGTTACTTAGGGACAGTCATTTCGTGCAAATCCAACGAGCTGTACATGAACACCATTCTTTAGGTATATATCTTCATTCATGTGTTCTGTACAGAACATCTGTTATTCTGTTTGAACTCCATTAGTTTTCTAATGCTGCCATAACTAATTACCATAAACTTAGTGGCTTAAAATAGCATAAATGTATTATCTTATAGTTCTGCAGGTCAGAAGTCTTAAACGAGTCTCACTGGGCTAAAGTCAAGGGGTCAGCACGGTTGTGTTTCTTTCTGGAAGCTGTATAAGTGAATCTACTTCCTTTCCCATTCTGGCCTCTAAAGGATGCCTGCTTTTTGTGGCCCGAGGCCCTTTACTCCATCTTCAAGTCAGCAACAGTGAGTTGAAACCTCTCACATCATATCACTCCGACTTCCTCTTCTGCCTCTGTCTTTCCCTCTTTTTTAAAGATTTTAAAGATTTATTTGTTTGTTTGTTTATTTAAGAGAGAGGGAGAGAGTGTGTGTGCATGAGAAGGGGGAGGGGCAGAAGGAGAGAGAGAATCTCGAGCAGACTCCCTACTGCGGAGTCCAACACAGGGCGTGATCTCAGAACCCTGAGATCGTGACCTGAGACAAAACCAAGAGTCTGAAGCTTAACCGACTGAGCCTTCCAGGTGTCCCCCCTGTCTTCCCCTTTTAAGAAATCTCGTGATTACATCAAGTATACCCAAACAATCAGGATAATCTCTATTTTAAGGTCAGATAATTAGCAACCTTAATTCCATCCACAACCTGAATTCCTCTTTGCCATGTAAGGCAACATATTCATAGGTTCCAGGGATTATAATGTGGACATCTTTGAGCGGCCATTATTCTGTTCTACCACAAATTCTAAGGCACTTTCTTCTCTATACCTGATTTAATTACTTAGGCCTGCATCATTTATTCATTTATTCATTTATTCAGTCATCCATTCATTCATTTTATAGTGAACATCTATTGTTTTGTGGTCCAGCATCCATTGCCACATTCTCATACAATATCCCAAATTTTCCCTTGGGAATCCTGCCTCTCACTGTCAGTCAGGAAACCTCTACCCCACTCCACCCCTGGCCACACGGATGTTTTGCAGAGACGTGTGACCGAATAAGAATCAGTGAGATGATTAATAGCACTGGTGGGGAAAAAGGAACATGTTCTTTGTCCCTAAGATTATAGGGAAAATGAGAATCTGAAGACACCAGAGAATGCCATGTAAAGCCTGGAAATGAAACCAACACTTAAGAAGGCAGAGCTGAGAGGGGCGCCTGGGTGGCTCAGTGGATTAAAGCCTTTGCCTTTGGCTCAGGTCATGGTCCCGGGGTCCTGGGATCCAGCCCCGCATCAGGCTCTCTGCTTGGCAGGGAGCCTGCTTCCTCCTTTCTCTCTGCCTGCCTCTCTGCCTACTTGTGAACTCTGTCAAATAAATAAATAAAATCTTAAAAAAAAAAAAAAAAAGGCAGAGCTGAGAGATGAAAAGAAACTGAATATCAATGCCATCATTAAGCCCCTGGATCAAATCATACCTGAAGTTAAACCAACCTCTGGGCTTTTCAGTTATGAGGTCTATGAGTTTCTTTTTTGATTAAACCTGGTCAGATTGGGTTTTTCTGTCACCTATAACTAAAGGAGTTCTAAGTGAAACATCTTCTTTCATTTCTTTATTCAACAAGTTCCCACTACACACCTACTTTGTGTTATGCACCAGAAATCACAATATAACATTGCTATCATAATGAGGATTATGGAACTATTCAACACAGACAGGTATCTAAAAAATGGGTACAGGGAAACAACTAAGCTGACATAGTGCAATGAATAGGAATTTGCCAGGCTGAGGTTGGGGAGAGGTGATGATAAATTGTGTTTCAGACAGAGGGAAGAGTAGGTGCAAAGACTAGGTAGCAAGGGACTCTCTTCTTGGTTTCCATGTGTAAGCCTGGCCCCTATGACCAGAACATAAGCTTCTCAGTATCTATCTAGATTTAAAATGGCATTAGAACTATAAGAACAGGGGCGCCTGGGTGGCTCAGTGGGTTAAAGCCTCTGCCTTCGGCTCAGGTCATGATCCCAGGGTCCTGGGATCAAGCCCCGCGTCGGGCTCTCTGCTCAGCGGGGAGCCTGCTTCTTCCTCTCTCTCTGCCTGCCTCTCTGCCTCCTTGTGATTTCTGTCTGTCAAATAAATAAATAAATTTTAAAAAAAAGAACTATAAGAACAACTGTAATATAGTTATAATAATAACAAAGAATAAGAATGGTATCAATAAGTGCTAACACTTTTTGAGCGCTCACCATATAACAGCCACTATTCTAAGTATTTCCTGTGTATTATTGTCTTCAAAACCACCCTCTGAGGTATTTATTATTATTGTAATTTTACACATGGGGACACTGAGGCAAAGAAAATCTAAGCAGCTTGCCAAGTGTGATGGCCTCTTCTGGCTCACTAACCAACAGTCGTTCCTCTGTTTCTCCCCTGCTAGCAAAACTTCCATTTTCATTCAAAAGATCATGGCTAGATTTTTTTTATACCACACATCACTTTTGTACATTCATAAAAATATATATTCAAGGGAAGTCAGTTAGTCAAGGCATTCCTAAATCTGCTTTACACTGAGAGTCTAGACACTTTTCCTCTCTGAGTCATCAGTGCCCAAGTTGTTCCATAGGTGTTTATCCTCTGTACCATCCAGAGCTTTGATGAGGCAACGTTTCTCAAAAGGGTGCCCCTCTGACACCTCTGGGCTATGTTCCCAGGACACCATCAGCTTCTTCAGGGTTGATGCATGAGCATAAACAATGCTTAGCACCGACAATCGCAAGGCACACCCAGTACCAGAGATGTTAAATATACACAGTGTGTGACTATGCACATGAACATTCGCACACATCTTGGGTTTTTAAAAAAAGAACAATAATAATAATCATAGCTTTCTCTTAGTGTTAAAACACTTTTAGTATGGCATGTGCTATTTGCAGCCAAAAGCTTCTTTTCTGATTCGCCAAGTTCACCAGGAGAGCTCAGATTTGAACCCAGGTGTTCTGACTCCAGGCAAAGCTCCTGGGCTAAACAGCTTTTGTGCTTTAGCTAAAGTGACAGATCTGAGTTATTGATAGCAACCCCCTGGAGTGTTGTGTTGAGAGGGATTCTGAAGCCATGGGGTGTTATCTGTGACTGCTATAGAACCCGGAATGGTGACTTGTATTGTGCAAGCCACATGTTTACCTTTCTTAGATAATCATCTCAACTCTCAACTTTTATTCAAAGCCAAGGATTCCTACAGCTGAAACAGGACCAGCTTCCACTTAAACACTTCAGAACAAATAGACAGGACTGCCACAAACAGCCATGCAGACTGTGTTACTGAGGAACTGCAGAGAATGCTATTCACATAGACTATGGTGCAAATGGCCACCCCTGGTTTTGTGCAGTACACAACCTGCACAGCTGTACCTGGAAGCACTTCTGGTGGTAATTCTTTACTTAAAACACCATGAATACAACCTGCATAGCTAATTGCAATCATTTATTCTAGAATTTTACAGCCAGAATGAAGGTCAAGTTATTTTTATGTCTAATTAAATTTCTCTTGTTTAAATTAAATTCTCTTCCTGGATGACACAGACTTAAGAATAATACAAAGCATTTAGTCTGGCTCTGTAGGGGCTCAATATTCATGAAACATAAGTGAATCGTTAAAAATCCTTCATATATTTGAAGACAATAATTAAGTCTCTTATTCCCATTAGCTTCTGTGAGCTAAACAAACACACTTTACTTAATTAACTATTACCAGGAGCCAGGAACAATGCTAAGCACTTTACCTCAGAATGTCACTCCATCCTCACTGAAACACTCTGAGGAGGGTTTGTCGTGATTCCCATTTTACAGACGAGGGTTGTAGTGGTTGGGGGCACAGGTCCTGCAGGTCGTCCACCCGGGTCTGTGCGACTTCCGGTACATTCCCTCTGCGCTCCAGGTCCCTCAGCTGTGAAATGAAGGGAACAGTACCTACTCCATAGGATTGCCCCAGAACGCACAGTATTTAACATCATGTCAGCATCTGGTACATAGCAACATTCCTTCACTGCTACTGTTGTTGTCATTCCAGTATCTCAGCCTGGGAAGGGCCTTGGCTGGGGAACAGAGCTCCAGGATGCCTTTCTCCTACTCTGCCCTTCTGATTCTATCCCAGGTTTGAAAAGGACCTGAGAGACTGTGTCATCAGCTCCTCGTTTTACAGACAAGGGACCTGAGACCCACTGTGGATCATTACCACCCACTTAGCTACCGGGGAGAATCTGGTGCTCAGAATAGTAACTCTCTCATCTCTCCTACCATACTGCTTTTGAATCTGATCTCATGGGCCAGGTCTTCACCCTACCAGCAGGATGAATGGAGAAACCTTTTTTTAAAAAAGAGCCAGCTTATAAGAGACAACTTGGAGTCATGTTGTTTCATGGAGCAGTAAGAGGTCACCTCCCAACCACCACCACCACCACACCACACTGATCGAAGTTCCAAGGGTCCCCAGGCCTGGCACCTTGCCCAGCCCAGGAGCCAGCTCATGCCTGGACACCCCAGAGACCAACAATAATTACACGGCACCATTCGCTTACCCCAGGGACTTCTTGTGTGAATTAGTGTCTCCTATTAAAAATGAAATCCAAGAAAACAAATTGTCCTAAAAGGCTCAGATGTCTTTAATCGTGGTTTTATCTTCTCCCCCAGGCCCAGTGACTTCTAATGAGTTCCAACTCACATCCTGGATGAATTATTGTTGGAGGAGTGTGTGCACTCAGGGAAAATAAACTAACAGCAAGACTCATGTTTACTCTTTAATTCACTCTATCCAAAAATAGTTTCCTTTTTAGAAAACATTTTCAAATGGAGGAATGAATGTTAACCCTTTGTCCTTCGTATGGAAAAAAACAAAAACCCACAAGGGACAGACACACACACGTATAAACACATGCAGTTGGATTTATGAGCATTGATTTATGGAGTGATGTGAACTTGAAATATCTGTGACCTTTGACAAGTGCCTTCCCATCCTGGGCCTTGGTTTACTCAATGACAGGTGAGGATAATATCCACATCTATGGTTGTCATGAGGATTCATGTAAATAAACTCTTCAGTTCAGCATATAGTAGCAAATGTTAGGTTTTTGCAAAAGTTAATATTTCATAATGCTAGGCAAAATTGCATATAAATTTAATTTGGGGAATCCATCCTGTTTTCCCATTGATTTACATGATTTCAGAGATCCTTCATCATTTTTCTTCATTCCTCCTGGATGTAGAGCAGACAAGAGCTCTTGTTTCTCTTCCTTCCTCTGCCTTCCATCAAATACTCATGGTCTGGAAGCAAATTCTTAGATGCCCTAGGAAAGTCCTCCTTAAAGGAATCCAGTGCAGAAGCAAAGCATTTGCCTGTAAAGTGAATAATCACCTCTTAACTGATCTGGTTTATGAGGGAGTATATTGAGTTTCTGTAAGTTAAACCCACACTGTGGGGGTCGCTCCACATCGATTTCCTTGGCAACCTCATTTAGTGTGAAAGAAATTAGGTGGAATTGCTTATACTCCAAGGAAGGGAGAAATGAAGCTGTCCCCTGCCCCCCACTCCAACTTCTCTCTACCGAGCAGTTTTGTTTTTGTTTTTGTTTCTGTTTTTCCGTAATTCCTTCCTCTTCCTGCCTGTGGAAGGGGAAAGGGCTTCCGGGCAGGGTCGCTCATTGCTGTGGTGGTGAGGGACAGTTCCATGAGTGAGTGTGTGAATCTGAAGGTGGGTGTTTCAGTTGGGAGCTGCATTTCAGAACTGAAGCCTGCCTCTGTGTGGAGATGAGGTCTCTGGCAGGATGAGCCCCTTGTCCAAAATGGCCACCGCCTCTCTTCCCAGCCCTTCCTGCCTCCCTTCTCTCATGCGCTCCTCACAGGGCTGCCTTGACCTCACCTAGAAAAATCCAGAAGCCAGAAGGATTCTTGTCAAGGGCATCATGACTTCCCCCTCAACTCTGAAGGGTGAGTCATCTTTTGGTTTCTCCATTGGTTAAAAGATGAATATGAATATGCATCCCCTCAGGGAAACTATGGAGTCTTCAGACGAAGCCTCAGCCGTTATTCATGGGTTTAATACCCACCTTGGTCCTGGCAAGCACTTCAGCTTTTGAGAAGGCTCACTGAGATAGAAGCCAAGAGAAGGTCATAAAAGAAACTACTTGAGAATATTTTGACCTAACCCCCCTGGTGGGTATAAAGTTCAAAGTCACAATTATGGTATGACTGTTTCTGAAAATGGCAAACAAACAAACAAAAAACAAAAACAAACAAACAAAAACCACTCTTACTCTTTCCATAGCAAGATAATGCCATCACTCCTCTGGCCAAAGCCCATCCCTTTGGGGCTAACTTATTCAATTCAACTGAACAGTCTTCCCCTTCCCCTTCTTCTCGTCTCCTCTGGAGTGAAGCTAAATTCCCACAAGGCTTTTTCTTACCTTTTTCTGGCCTTATGGGCAGCTCATTTATTCTAGATCATGCCTGTCATCTTGGCAGGTCCAGGTGCCACCCAATGTCCGGGCTGGCCTCTACTGAGGTATGCATCCCTCTGGCCCTGGGTGTTTGCTTCTCCCCTTGTCGTACCCATCTCTGAAGCGTCCACCACTGATGTAACAGCGGCACAGTAAATGGAGGTTGTCCTCCCTATGACTCAGCATCTCCTTGGCTCTGTTGATCCTGAGACTTGGCTGTATCCTCCCTGAGCCCCAGCTCTGGCCTCTCACTGGAGACTCTGTTACGATGTCTCCTCAAGTCACATCCCAGTCACCCCGTGGTAGGCACTTGATTCTGGCTTCTTAACTGCATCCTTCTCCCCTTTCAGATGGGGCAGTAGGGGCATTTGGAGATCTCATCCACATTGACTAGACCTGAGACTCAGAGGCAAGGCATAGGGGAGATGGCACAGCCCTCTTTACCTAAAAATATGGCCACTTATGTTCAGCTGAAGCCACCCCATATTGGCGTGGGGCACCTCAACTGAAAGGGGGTCTCTTCCCAGAATATCAGATCATCGTTTTAGATCTCCAAGCTATCCTCCTCCTTCAGGGATTTCAACACAAAGCAGGAGGTGGTGGGAAGTAAAAGATAATTAGTCCATTTTCCACCTGTTTCAGAGTTTGGATATAAACCCTCAGGGATCCAAGGAGAAAACATATATAAGCCTGGGGTTTGCACGTAGACACAGAAAGTGCTCTATCAGTCTTAAAACGATAAAGCTATCCCCATTAGCTAGCACAGTCTAATCAAATATCTAATCAGTTATTTAACTGATTTAATATCTGTTCTTGTTATCCATGCCAGCACAGTACCTTATACACAACAAAGGCTCAGAAATTATTTGCCAAATTCATTCACTTTAAGGGATGAAAAGCAATCAGCTTGAAGACAGATCCTTTCCTTTCCAATGGATAGGAAGAGAGAGGGTTACTGGTAGCTCATTCGGGAAACCCACAAAAACCAGGCCATGAGCTGGCTGGAAAGGGGGCAGGTACATATAGGGCTTTCCAACACATAACAGTCCTACTTCATGTTCTTCTTTCTTAATTATTTGTCAAGGGTCCCTTTGAAAGCAAGAGGCTGGGTCTCGTTTAGGAGATGGTTTTGAAATTGATGGACTCAGGGAAGTCCCTGCGATTCACAGCTTGAAGAAAGTGAGTGTTGCTGCACAATGGAGCTCATCTTACCTCAAGATAGGAAGAGGTTGTGGGAAGTGAGACAGGAACAAGTGGTCCATACTCAGTGTTGCTGTTTGCCCACAGCAGGAGCTCAATTGATGAAACAACTGATGACTTGATTTCCAATAGCATTTAAACTTCACTTGTGATCCCTGCTTCTTTGGAGAGTGACCCCATTGCACATTGACATGACCACAACTTGGCTATGTTAGCCATGAAAACCAATGTCAACAGAGCAGCAAATGCCCCCCAAAGGCGTGATTCATTATTGCACACACGTGAAGAAATCCCTGGCATACCACATCCCAGCCCTCCCAGCAACTGGAACCGAAGCTGGCCACCTCAGTATGCCCTACAATTTATTCAGTATTGGCACCTACTATGTGTATAACCAGTCATGAGAGCTTTGAGGCGTTGATGTGGGGATAAAATATAATTTCTGCCTTATAAGCTGAGAAGAAAAATAAACACGCGAATATAGATTTAGTTATGCCATGAAATATATGTTAAATGACAACTGAGTGATAGTGTCTATCTGTGCTACAGGTTTTCAAAAGAGCAGATGGTATCTTTGAGGACCAGAGTGGTGAGGGAAGACTTCCTGGAGAGGCTGAGATTGCTTGAGTGGTGAGGCCTGAGTTTTGGGTGCAGGGAGTCCTGGGACAGTGAGGAGAGCAAGGCTCCATTGGCTGTCTCACAGGGGATTGTCAGAGAAGACACTGAGGAGAGTGTCAGCTGATAACAACAGTTACCACATGTCAGGTATTGGGCCGAGTTTGATGTGAATTACCTCAGGGAATCTTCTCCAGAACTCCAAAATACTGACGGGGTCTCCCCTTCTTCCTTCCTCAGGGAACCTCAGTTTTGTTTGAGGCAACACTGTGCAGTTAAAATACTTGATATCCCATCTTCTTCTGGAGGTAGGGTTGGTCATCCTGGCATAGTTGTGGCCAGGGAAGTGTAAGATGGAGTCACTTAGGGGGACTCTCCAGAAAGTTCTTCAAATGGGGGACAAAGGCAACTGACTCATCTCTCAGTCACCTTGTGGTTCTGGGTGCTTGGGGAGCAAGACCGAAGGAGCCTGGGTCCCTGATGAGTCCCTTGGAAATGGCACCAATACTGGTTTGCCCACCTCTGAACTGCTTGTTAACATGAGAAGAACACTCTCCTATTTGGTTAAGCCACTGCTATTCAATCTTTGTTATTTCCAGCAGAACACAATCTTAATACATACAGGTAATATTGATATCCTGTACACAGACTAAGAAATCAGGCTCAAAAGTGTCACTGCTTTTAAGTAGCAGATCAAATATTCAAATCCAGACCAATGCAGAACACGGCTGGTTGACCAAAACCGCCCTGAGAATGTGAAACACCGGAAGCCCATTAAAAAATATGTCAAAGAAAGAAAGCAATCTTTTTTTTCTTTTTCTTCTTCTTTTGTAGATTCTTTATTTATTTGAGAGAGAGCAAGCTTGAGGAGGAGGAGGGGCAGAGGGAGAAGCAGACCCCGTGCTGAGCAGGGAGCCTGATGCAGGGCTCCCTCCGAGGACCCCAAAGGCAGATGCTGAACATACTGAGCCACCCAGGTGCCCCGGAAGAAAGCAATCGTTAGCAATTTCTTAACCTCCTGAGAAGTCCTTGTCACAGTCTACCTTTCCTCAGACACTGGGAGGTATCTCTGTCTCCCCCGGTACATTGCTTTGAAATCTCCTAGAAGGCAGGGCGAGGACAGAATCATGCTGGTAACATGCCTTTCTCCTCACCTCCCTCAGTGCTTAGCTCTGGCTAAATAAACATCCCAAAAATGCTGGTCAGGTTGAGTTTTTTTAAAAAAATCATCCAGGATAGTAACTGCCCCTGAGAAAGTGCCTCTTCTGTGAAGAGATGTGTGTGGTGGCAATGGTGTGTCTTTGAGGGAGTGTGTCACATTTTGTGTGTGTGTGTCTGTGTGTGTGTCTGTGTGTGTGCGTGTATATCTGTGTGTGCCTGTATGTCTGAGCGGGGAGGCCGGAGGAGGAATATTTTCTCATCACTGTCAAATCCATCCTCCACCCCCTCCCTGCTCCTACAGTGACAGCACCAATGATCATATTAGTGATAACTAAACTTCTGTGCAGGACCTGAAAATTTAATTTCCTTGTGGGAAGCTGTAGAGAACTAAGCTTATTCGGGGCCAAGAACTCATGAACTTTCTCAGAAAAGGAAGAGAGAATACCAGATACAGTCACTGGTCTTTAGATTTTTCTCAAAAAATAAAAAGACAACAGCTTAGTTTTGAATAACCCCTTTGGAAACAGTTTCAGATCCTTTTCCCTCTATACCTACCCCACATCAGAGCGGGAAGGAAGAGACAAGCAGCCCTTGAGAAACATCTGGTTCATTCCAATTTGTACCAGGATTGTGAAATTCTTCTCTCATCTCTCTCTTTTTTTTTTAAAAGAATTTATTTATTTATTTGACAGAGAGAGATCACAAGTAGGCAGAGAGGCAGGCAGAGAAAGAGAGGAGGAAGCAGGCTTCCTGCCAAGCAGAGAGCCCGATGCAGGACTTGATCCCAGGACCCTGAGATCATGATCTGAGCTGAAGGCAGAGGCTTAACCCACTGAGTCACCCAGGGGCCCTCTTCTCTCCATCTCTTAAGAAAGTCAAATTCCATCAATTTTTTTCTTCTCCAGTTGCTCGGATGGTCAAACCCCTGATGATATTTAATGAGTGTTCTCCATGTAACAGGCACTGTACTAAGTGTTTGCAGGCTTTGACCCATTTAACCCTTCTATTTTGAAGATTAAGAAATGGGAGGCACAGAGAAGGTAAGTAACTTGCCTCAGGTCACACAGCTGAGAAGTGACAGCGCTGGGATCCAAACCCAGGCAATGAAGGGACAAAGCCCAAAACTTTAACAGCATCACCATGTAGCCTGTGAAGTCTGGAATTCTCCTCCTGTTCTCTGTGTATCAGCTCTTCAAATGCAAACAATACTACCTCTGATACACTTAAGAAGAAAAAAAAAAAAGACAAAGAAAAAGTGGAAAGAGGGAGAAGAAACACCTTTCCCATCCTTGGCCGATTTAAGGCCAATTCCCAGGAACAGTCTGAGGTAACTAACCCTGGTCTGCTTCTGAGGAAATGGAGAAGAAGCTACCAGAACCGGGTGGTGTGGATATGGGATGAGAGATAATAATGTGTATGCTACCGTGCCTCGGCCAAAGGAACTGGTCTTGCCGAATTTAATGAATTTGGGGTTGAATGGTGACACGAACTTACCATCATGGGGTTGTCAAGGTGTTCCACCCTAACAATTTATCCATTCACTCAATCGTGCCCATGATTGTCCCCCCAGTAGTCCCTTCTGTGTGCAAGCTGTGTGCTGGGCCATTCGCTGCTCGCAGAGCTGTACGGCCCGAGCGGTGACACCAGAAGTATACCCAGCCACTCGTTTCCCAAGCTCTAGTGCACACCACAGCAAACCAGGCCCAGGGGTGGGCCCTGGGAACAGAGCGAAGACCAAGTCAGATACAGCCCTCACCACAGGCCTGATCTCCCAGGAGCAACAATGAATGAGAACAAGCGCTAATCTGGGGAGGCAAACAGCGAGTGCCTAGTTTAGGAAGTGCTGCGCATTTCCCATTTCTCCCTCCCAGGTCCACTTCCCACCTGTTTCGGCTCTTCCTTGTGCCCCCAGCAGGCTAGCATGTGCGGATTGTTTTCACAGGATCTCTTGTCCTGACTTCCAGTTAGATTCCGCCCATTGAGGCACTGGCAGGAGATTGAGGGAGAGGAGAGAATGAGGCTGAGATACTAATTTGCCAGCTCCTTCCCTGTTGCGGGGTGGGGGGGGGTTTACAAGTGGGCTGCCTCCCTGTATCCAAGGCCAAAGTCCTGCCAGGCGTCCTCTCCTACAATCCTTGTAACTGCGACCACTTTCTTCTGACCCCAGGAACTGCTCCCTCCTCTGCTGATTCCAGTGGAGCAGGGATAAACCTTCTGGCTTTGGCTAGCTCAGGGTGAGGCATCAGCTTCCCTGGTTGGAAGCCCCTAACTCTGCCCACACCTTGGGAAGAGCCCCCTTCCTTTGCCTAGAGTGAAGGTAACACTGTTTCCTACAGAGCGGTCAAGTGGAAGTTACTAAGAACCGATGCTAAAGCGGATAGAGACTGTCTGAAGCCAGAAGAGGAGACAATGATGCATTAGATGACCTGCAGAGCCTTATTCCCGGAAGAAACTACCAGGTGGGTCCTGCTAAAGTAATTCTACCCATGGCTTTATTGATTCAGGATTTTAAATGACATAAATTAAATTAACTGTAAGTTAACTTGGGGGGATTTCCTTAAGAAATACCCTGACATTAATGTGATTAGGCCTTACACACAAGCATTTTTGGGGTGTCTGCCCAACCTCCACGGCCACTTCTCTGAAGACAGGTTTGCACGGCTGAGTCTGCCCCTCGCAACAGTCCGTCGGGGCACAGGCAGGCAGATCCCTGGCCCAAACAAGACCAGTTTGTAGTTCGGCAAGAAATTAGACATGACAAAAATATCACTTCATCCTGTGGGATCTGGAAGAATGTGGGTTAGGTGACAATACATTTGGGGAAGTCGGAACCCATTTGAACAACCAATGTACTAGAAGCCTGATTAATTCTGCCAGTGTCCTCCCAGAACACAACCTCTGTTCTCACTCTGTCCTGTTCAGGTGGCAATCAAAGTTGGGGCTCAGAGCTGGCACGTGGCACAACCTTCCTGAGCCCCCTCTCTCTGCACTCGTCCACAACATCCAAGCCACACCCCATGTCTTCCTACACACAAACCTCTCAGAAGCCAATCTGCGGCTTGCTTTTTCCGCCGCAAGTAAACAGCAAGCCACTCAAACGAACTAAAAAAAAGAGGGTATATTAAAAATGTATTGGGTGTCTCCAAGTACCCAGGGAGGAGGAGCTCATCTGGGTTCTTTCTTAGACTGGCTGTAGCAGTGTGCAAAAGCTAACAAACCACACAATCTGTAGTCGGGTTTTTAAAATCTCCCATGGCCCCGATCCTAGCTGGGCAAGAGTGCAGCCTGATGCTAGCACATGTGGTAAGAACACTTAGGATTCTGACTGCCAGCTCGGGATGAGTCAACCGTACGATGAGACTGCCAAAAGAGCAGTGTGATCTCGGGCTGCATTAATACGAGAGGAGGGGACAGCGCTTCCTTTGGTTCAGGGCATCATGGATTCAAGGCACAGGGAACAGAGAAGGGTGACCAGGGAAGACTCAAAATCATGCTCTCTGGGGCACAGTGGGAGACCTGGGCTAGGGCTCTCTGGCCTTCTGGAGGACTGATGGGAATTACCAGGACTTGTCTCAGCAGTATGGAGTCTGGAGGTAGACCACCTAATCTAAACCCCAACTCAGCCACTTCCTACCTTGTGCCTATATGCCAGGAGCATCTGAAACTCTGCACACGAAATATCTGATTTAATGCTCCCTACAGCCCTCTAAAGGAGTTTTTTTGTTTGTTTGGTTTTTGTTTGTTTTTTAAGAGAGGGAGGGGAGAAGGAAGAGCAAAGGGAAGGGAGACACAGAATCCTAAGAAAGCTCCATGCCAGGCGTGGAGGCTGACCCGGGGCTCAATCTCCCAACCCTGAGATCATAGCCTGAGCCAAAATCAAGAGTCAGGTGCTTAATGGACTGAGCCACCCAGGCACCTCTAAAGGAGTACTGTTTTTAACCCTATTTTACAGATGGGAAAATTTAGGCACAGAGAGGCCAATCTGCTTGCCTCAAGTTACACAGCTCGCAGGCTGAAGAGCTAGGCTCTAAAAGCAAGGAGAGTATACCCTCTTTGCTCTGCCCCTGAGCAGCCGTATGTCCTTGAATCTTGTTACCTCTCTTCCCTGTGCCTCAGTTTGCCCAACTGGAATATGGGGTGAGGACTCCCTGTCCTACCTCATCCTGGAGACATATGGTGTGGCTGATATGATATTATTGATATGAGAGCATTGGGGAATGGTTAAGATATCCCAAAGGATGTATTACCTAAGCCCACGAGGCTCACAAAGGAGAAATGAGAGCAGAACCCTCACCTTACCACATACCACCCCACCTTCAGGGATTTCATCCTGCTTGTCCTTCATTTGCATAGTACAAACCCTCCCACCTCTGATGACCCAATCAGCTTTCATAGCCGCTCGTTAACTCTCAAACAGCCAATAGGAGTTGACACACTTTGGGGATTTTCCAGAACCCAAATTTACCCCACCTCCAGACATTATCTTCCTGATTTATAGCCTACTTCTGGAATTAGTGACAGTGCACTAATTCAGGGAGAAGTAAGAACATCAAGACCCATTTCTTGGGCAGTGTTCTTATTATCTCATCTGCATAAGACACCACCCCAAAACATAGAGGCTTAAAAGAAAAACATTTGTTTTGCTCACAGATCTGCAGTCGGGTCAGGGCTTAGTGGGGACAGTTTGCCTCTGCTCTCCTCGGCATCCTTGCAGCGGCTCTGAGGTGGGGCCATTGTCTCACTCACTCTGGTTGGTGCCCAGAGTGGGAAGACTCAGACAGCAGGGCCGTGTCTTGAGATAAACTAAATGAGAGAGGCAGGTGGACGCTTAATGACCTAGCCTCGGAAGTCAGTGTTCTTTCTGTTGTACTCTGTTGGCCAAGGCACATGCTGGTTCAAGAAGAGGGATTCTAAACCCAGTGGTCAGGGAAGGAGTGTCACCATCACATAGGAAAAATAGCCCGTGGGAAGGTATCAGCATCGATATGGCCATCTTTGGACAATCCCATCCGCCCCAGGCACTTCCTATGTTCCCAGCATGGAGCTAAGTGCTTCCGAGTCATTACGGATTATCACTAAACTCACTCCCAAATCCTCTTCTAGTAGGCACTGTTATTTTATGAGAGGTGGAAGGCTGAGATGCAGGAAGGTCAGCAATCTACCCATGTCACACCCCAGCCGGTGGGGGCGGTGGGGATGGGCCCCAGGTGTTTTGACTATGAGGCCAGGGAAACAGGTGAGGCGAAGGTCCTGCTTCCAGGAAGCAATGCTCACGGCAGCCAGGTGGCCCAATGATCGACCGCGGGAGCCTCACCATCAGGCTGCTAGGGTTCGAGTCCAGGCCCCTCCATTACCAACAGCATAGCCTGGCATAAGCGTCTTCCCTTCTCCAAGCTGTGCTGTCATCAGAAAAACGGGAATAACCACAGTGCCCACCTGCGAGGATGAACCGAGACGACACAGGTCAAATGCTTTGCACGTTGTCAGGAATCTCTTGGGGACTCTATAACATGTCAGCTGTTATTATGTTAAAAGTGGTCAGGAAAGACATCTTAAAAAGACAAATGTAGGGGCGCCTGGGTGGCTCAGTCGGTTAGGCGTCTGCCTTTAGCTCTGGACATGATTCCAGGGTCCTGGGATGGAGCCCCACTTCGGGCTCCCTGCTCGGTGGGGAGCCCATTTCTCCTTCTCCCTCTGCCCTCTACTTGTGCTTGCTCTCTCTCTCTAGTGCTCTCTCTCACAAATAAATACATAAATAAACAAAATCTTTTTTAAAAAAAAAAGACAAATCTAAAAACCTACTACCTCCAAAAATATGTGTCATGATCCTCGAGCCCAGCAAATACTTGTAGTTCTTTGGTGTCATTCATTACCTGTTCCTGTACAGACAAGCCTACATCACGGACAGGCTCCGAGAGGCGCAGCGCCCTCTCCCGCCCCGCCCCGCTGATCCACAAGGCAGGTTGTGCGGTCTGAAAGAGTTGCTTGTGTGTCCTTCCCGGGTGGAGTACCTGGGCTGACTCACTCCAGTGATTCATTAAGTATCAAAAGCTGATGAAATGACCTCAGGCCTCGGGAAGGGAGCTAACACCCAGGAGACCCTCTTCACCCCAGGCTCCCCGTGGCTCTCAGACAGGAGAACATGCAGGAAAATTAACTAGGTCTCCCTATCAGCAGGGGTGTTCATCATTCCGCGCACACATATCTCCGGCTTTAATAAGAAGAGTTTCAGCTCGCTTCTGAATATTCAAACTCAGGGCTAGCACCCCTCCCTCGTCAGTTCCCACGGCTTCAATTACCATCCAGAGCTAATGAGTCCTAAACCCACGTCTCCAATCCAGACTTCTTTCCAGAGCTGGAAACCTGCCTCCACTCAGACACCCCCCAACCTGGACTCGTCTCCTTCCCCTCTCCTGGGTCAGGCTCTCCTCCAAAATGCACAGTAAGGATTTGCATGGTGCACCAAAAGACCCCAACCAGACATCCAGCTCGTCGTGACAAGCCCCTGTCCTGCCCTCCTGGGAAGCCCATCACAAATCCTGCGGTTTCTACCTCCAGAGTCTCTCCTTCTGCCAGGTTCTCTTAGAGGGTGTTCTAACCACTGCTGAACTCCTCTCCATCCTTCAACTCTTCACCCTCGCTGCTATAAGAACTCTGTAAAGTGCAAACCTCAGCACCATCATTCTGCCTCGGGCTCTGCAATGACTCCCCCTGCCTTCAGGCAAAGTCCGTACTCCTTAACACGGCTCCTCGGACTTGCTGGACCTGTCTGTTATGATCCGAACTGCATCCATCACCCCTAAATTTACATGTTGAAGCCCCAACCTCCAGTACCTCAGAATGAGATTGTATTTGGAGATAGAGCCTTTAAAAAGGTGATTACGTTAAAATGGCTTCATTAGGATACACTCTTGTCCAGCGTGACTGGCGTCCTTATAAGATGCCTCCTAGGTTCTGCCTCCCAGCATGTGGTCCTTTGTCATGGCAGCCCTGGGTGACTAACACACCATGGCTCTCCTCAACCTCGCTCCTGCCCCACGGGTGAGATGCTGCTGCTCTATACCCCCTTCCCTCTCTCCACTCTGAGCTTGGCCCTGCTCTTCCTTAAGATTCCAACACTCTTCCCAAGCCTCTTCACCCAGTCGCCTCCTTCCAGATTTGACATTATTTCCTCCAGGAAGCCATCCCCGATCTCCATGTTTGAGCATCTCTCAAAACAACCCTCAACTCTCCCCCTCCCAGCCCCATATTACAACCACCTATTTACTTTCCTGCATGTGTCACTAGACTGTTGGCAACATGGACACAGGGACCAGGACACCTGTGCCTAGGACAGCGTCTGCTACCTAGAGGGTGTGCCAGAAGTCCTTTTCAATGACTGGCACTTAACGAGTGGGTGAAAAGTCAAGAATAATTCAAAATAAATCAAAAATACAAAATTGTTTTTAGTATTTAAAAAAAACTTCAGGGCACCTGGGTGGCTCAGTCCATTAAGCATCTGCCTTTGGCTCAGGTCGTGATCCCAGGGTCCTGGGATCGAGCCCCATGTCGGACTCCCCACGTTTCTCCCTCTGACCTTCCTTCCTCTCATGCTCACTCTCTCTCTCAAATAAATAAATAAAGTGTTTAAAAATAAATAAATTAATTAAAAAGTTCAGAAACATCTTAGTGCACATTCACAACACAGTTCTTTTTGGGGGACCTACGTTTCCAAGCAAAAGAGAGCCACTGTCTCGTACATCTGTTTCTTGGGCCTCCGGAGAGTCTGTGAAAGAAGGGGAAGGCTGTGGGCCCTAAGCTGAAGGTGCTGACACAGACTGGGCTCAGCTTCCGAGTCTGGCTCACCAACCTCGAGCCCTGGCAAGCGGGTCAGACTTCCTGAGCCCAGAGACCTCTCTGGGGCCACTGTGAGAAGTCGGAGAAGCAGAGGAGAGGGGACCGGCACCTTGGCGAGTGGCTCAGGCTGGGACTGAACCCCTCATTCACCACTTGCTAGCTACATGACCTCCCGCAGGCTTCCAAACTGTCTTCAGGCCTCATTATTATCCCAGGGTCCAGCATGCGGTTAATAAGCTATGATTATTAAATGTGAAAGAATGCAAGAGAGTAACCTGATCCCAGGAAGGAGGGAGTAAAAAGGCAGGTGTGGTGCAAAGGTATAGTCTCGCTGCAATTGTCTGAGAATCTGAAAATTGTCCTGTTCCCCACTATTCTCCCCCTCCAAGCTCCCACGCATTTCAGAGGGGCGATAGCGGGGTGGGGGGAGACACTGGGAAGCTGCTTTAGGCATGGTTGGGCTGCCAGACCTAGAATCCTCCCAGAAGCTTCAGGTCCTAAAGCCTCCCCTTAGGTGGTGACAGACTTGAGATCCCCCCCCCCCCACCCCCGTGAGCTCTACCTTGAAATGGCTCTGGAGCAAGACAGAGGGCGGTTCAAATCCCAGCTCTACCTCTTAGCTGTGGGACCACAGCTAAACTACTTACCTCCCCTGGACCTTGCTTTTCTCCTCTGTAAATTGCAAATAAGGAGAGGTAGCCTCTACCCCCTACGGAGACGTATTCCTGACACACGCATGTCCCCACAACAAACCCCGTGTTTTCCAGCCTCTCTGCCTCAAATCCTGGTGCTTCCTTCACCTCTACTGCCCCTTCCCTCCTCAGCTCTGCCTGCTGAAACCCAGCCTAATCTCAGGGCTGTGTTCTAATGACACCGCCACCATCAAGCTTCTCCAGTCTCTCTGTCATGTGTCCTCTCCTTCTTTTCAACCTTGCCCCCAACCTCCCCCCTTTTATGACATCACCTTGGAATAGAGTCGCCTCCTTCTCCACAGTAAGCTCTGGATTCAGACCTAGGTTTGCCTCTGGCTTCGCCACCTCACAGCTACATGATCTCCAAGTCACTTAAATTCTCTGATCCTCGGTCTCCTTATCTGTAAGACGACCCTGCTGAAACACCCAGCTTCTGAGGTGCGTAGTTAAGAATTCAGGGGGAAAATTGCATACGAAACATGGTGCACAGAGCCCAGGGCCTCATCTGTGCCAGGAAATGTTATTATAGTTGTAACGATCATTAGCACAAAGGAGGTGTTCAGTCCAAGAGGCTGCTGTTTGAAAATCATTCCTCTGGGTCTCTCTCCAGGGCGGGACCTTCTCAAATGTGATCTTGGGGTCAGTGATGGTGGCCCCAGGGAAAAGCAACAGGCTCACTGTTGCCAAAGACTTAGCTGTTCTTTTGACAACTGAACTCTTGGTGCCTGATGTAAACAGAGAGGAGAGAAGGGGCTGGAAGAAGAAGCTGGAAGGAGCTCCAAGGAAGACGTGTACCTGTTTCTCATTCTTGCCAAGCCAAAGGGGGTAGAACATGGAAGGTGGCCACCATGGATTGAGGACCTGGTGTGAGGCACCTTTCTGCAGGTTCTCTCTTTGAATCTCATGACAGACCTTCTGCGTTGTCATTCATCCCCCTATTTTCTAACTGACAACTCTGACCTCAAAGATGTAACGCCATTAACCCAAGGTCACACAACCAGTGGCATCGTAGTTCAGATTCAAACCCAGGTCTGTCTTACTGTGGGGCTCATGGAGAGGAAAGGGAGCAGAAAAAAGGGAGAAAATGTTTTTCCACAGAGAGCACACACCTCCATGATAGGGCAGAAAAAACAATATGAAAATGTATGGTTTTATTTATGGAAAATTAATTCAGCATACGACATCATCATAATACCATTTCTCGAAACATTAACTCCCATCAATGTTGTAAAAGTCTGGGAAGCTACAAAATGCCCTTTTTTTTTTTTTTTTTTTTTTTGGTAAACCTATTATCTATAAACATCCACATTTCAGGGTGACCAAGATTTCCCCTCCTCCCCTCTTAATCTGTTTATTTTAAATCTGGAAAGGTCAGGGGTGGCCCCACGTGTTACTGTGGCTCAAGGAAGGGTCCCATCAGCCCACAAGCTCAGGGGAAAGCAACGCTCACTTTAATTGCTCTGTGAATTAGAGTCTCCCCTTTTGATTTAAATCCATAGCCACAAATGTATTATTTTCTCTAGTCCTATAAACAGCAGTGGACCCTTTTTCTTTTTCTTGTCCGATATCGCCCTCTAGTGGTCATACTTGAAAACTAGAGCGCGTAAACCCACCAGATAGACTAGTGCGCCACTCAGACCCTTTCACTCCCTCACCCACCCAGCCGTCCAGTCAGCCATCCCTTGGCCATCACTGCCCGAGAGCCTACTGTGTGTCGGGCACCAGCAACAAGGACTCTGGGATGCCCTAAGAGCCTAGCAATTTGCTTGCTTATGTGGAATTTGAGGGAGGGTCTGGGGAAAATGGCTCCAGATCTGGAGCCTGGAGAACAAAGACTGGAATCCCGGCTCTGCCACTTTTTTAAAGTCCAAGTGACTCTTGGGATGGAGGTCAGGGCCCCGCTGGACATGTTTCATTGCCACAGAGCTGGTAATTTAGCCAATGTGTCCACCTTCAAAATAGACAATATTAGATGCATCCTGTTTTTATTTAGTCTTATCTTTATTTTCACAACCAAATCGCCCCTCTACCCTTGGAGCACACCCAGTTTCTGTGACAGAGGACAGGCAGGGGCGTTGGTGGGTAAGCTCAGAGAGTGGCTTCAGGAGCCCCGGGTTTGAATCCCTGTTCTGCCAGTTACTAGCTCATTACCTTGAACGAACTACTTAACCTCTCTGTCTGTTCATTCTTGTCTATAAAATGGGCAAAGTCATAAGATTCAACAAGATAAATCAGGTTCTTGAAGTCTGGTGTAAGCAAAATGCCCTGAGGATCGTGTTAACAGGCTCGGCTCTTCTGAACCATATTGGCCCAGAACCTCTGAACACGGTCGCACGTATCTGAGCAGTGACAGAGGCAGCCAGGTGATGCTGATGTGCGCAGCCCTGGACCACAAGGCCCCCTGGTCCTCAAACTCGGCCACGCAGTAGGATTCTTAAGAATGCTGATTCTCACAAAACTGGTCTGAGAGAGTCCAGCATGGGGATTTTTAAGAATTCCTGGTATGGTCCTCATGGGCAGCATTGAGAACCACTGCCTTAGCCCGGGGCCAAAAACGCAGTGCGTACTTAATAAATGTTAAAAGAGGCCCCACCAACACAGTCACATCAGGACTCAGACACCTTGATTCAACAATAACAAATCGTGAGACTCCTGTCAGGTGCCAGGCGTTGGCCATAGAACCACCATTAAACCAACCCAGAAAGAAAGCTAAAAGTCTCTATCCTCAGGGAGATCACAATAACGAGGTGGGGCCAGTTTGCCCTTTGGCACCGGGTCCCCCAAAATTACAAAGCCAGCCCAGGAAGCAAGGGCTGTATATCACACTGGGCCTTGTGGGTCATGGTAAGAACTTCCCCTTTGAGAGGGAAAGTCATCCCACCACCTGCCATTATCCGTCTCAGAAAAAGAGATTTTGAGATGCCTTTGCACATTCCAGAAAAGTGACGACTGATGCTAAGAGTTCAGTCAGAGGCCAGGAAATGGGGCAGGTGCCTATGTGGGGCAGCACTGTCCGCCTATTCCCCTTTGAGGAAGGCTGTCGGAGTAGGGTGGACAGCCAGAGCCCGGGGCTCCCTCCTGCGCCCTCCATCCACCCCCTGGCCTGCAGCCAGCAGCCTCCCTCCTCTCAGCGGACTCATCGGGCCAGCTGTTTCCAGCTGTACAGACAAATGGGAATACTTACTCTTAATCAGGATTTGAGCTTTGCACCTGCTCCCCTTGGCTGGGGCTGAGCCTACTTCAGAGGCCAGGGATACAGAGGGTGTAAGGGAAACCCTTTTTCATCTCCGTAGCTACTCTGCCAACCCCCAGCTGCTCATTAGCACCTAAGAATGAGGCCAGGGAAACCCAGGGAAATCTCATCAAATCGCTGAAAGTGTGGGAGGAGGGACGATAGAGGCCTCTCCTGGTCTTCCAACCTGGAACAGCTGCCGCCATCGCTCTGTCCACTCCTGCATTATCTTTATTCGTATCCCCTACCACTGGCCGATGCTATACTCTGCATGTTTACTTCCCGTGGTCTGCCTTCCCCCGCTGGCACCGACATGCACCGTCTACAGCACCAGGCCGTGTGTGACCTTAGAGGGATGTTTATTGACCATCAGTCACTGACTGAGGGAATGAAGGACTGAATGAATGACTTGGGTCCACCCCACCTTTGCAGCTACTACCTGCTCTGGCGAGTAGAGTTAGGAGTGGAGGGAAGGGGAGCACCGTGGGCGTGTGGCAACAGGACAGCAGAGTCTGTCTTCCCCTCCAGCATTCACCTCCTACAGATGGACAGGAGTAAAGTGAATTTGCAGGGCTTTCTCCCTGGGAGGGGGAGGGACGGATGTGCCCGGAGCCCCCAGAGGGGGATCAAACGTGATCACAAATGGGCGGCCCAAGCGACACCATCAGGCGTGTCCTGTTGTGCCTGCGGGGGTTTTTTGTTTTGATTGCTTGGTTTTGTTTTTCTGCACATGGTGCGATTCCACATTTAAAACCCAGCCTCCCGGGAGAAGCTGGCCGCAATGAATGGTGGAACCCCATCCCCTCAGGGCATCGGTGGCCTGTTGCTGCAGGGGCCCTGCTCCTTTACCCAGGTGCAGCTCTCCAGAACCGTGCCCCAAGGCTGCCCTACTGTTCCTGCCCTGCCCAGGCTTTGCACTGCCCGCCCCCCCTCTTCCTGACCCCCTGGCTGTGCTCCCACTCTTGAGCTGGGGGGGGCTTCCGTGCCCACCCCCAGGGGCTGAATCCAGGTTGCACTGGGCAGCGGAATTCGCCGTGGGCAGACCCGGCTCTGTCCTCCCACAGCCGCCAGGCAGGGGGCAACCTCCCAGACCTGTCCGCAGAGCCACAGCCCTAAGCGGCCAAGGTCACCTTGAGGGCACCTGGCATCTCTCCTGTACAACCACATGGCAAGCCAAGGAGAGGGTGGCTATTCTTTTCTTCCCTCATGTGGCTTCTAAGAATTCGGCCACCAGGGTGATTTTATTCAGGTCACCTCTCCCAGCTCTCACAGCCCTCCCCCTTCTGCTCAGCCTGACAGACATAAACCCCCAGCCTACGTGATCTCCGATCCCCTCTTTCCTTTATTCCCCTCCCTTAAATTTCTCAGCCCATCCCCTCCCTCTGTGTTCATTCTTCTCGGGGACCACAATCCTCCAGCCCTGCAAATCTCTTCAGCCATCTCTGGCGTGCAGCCGGTTCCTTCTTGTTATTCATATTCTTGACAATAATGGATAATAAATAAGACCTTGCATTCAAAGGGCTTTCACACCACCAACCCCAGAGCCTCACAAGAACCGTATGAGGTAAATAGTGACACGCAGAGCGTAAGTGACTTGTCTACAATCAGCAGCTAGTTAGTGGCTGTGCCAAGTCGGGAACCTATTTTAAAGGCCATTATTTATGTCTTATCGGGAGATTATCATTTTAAAAAGTAAATGAGTGAAAATGACAGTCCAGGTTTTAAAGCATGACTCTATTATATTTCAAGGGCAAGATCTATTCCCCTTCCTTAGTATCATAATTAAAGTAAATGGAATAAGATTCGGTATTATATTTGCCTTTCAAACAACCTTTTGAGACACCTGCATTGCTCTGCAAAAAGGAAAGCCATCTGCTCACTTGCTCACTGCATTCAACACCTACTCGTCCACTCAGTCAACAATTCTGGGTTGTATTCTCCATCCGTGCCAGAGCCCTGGGTCCTAGGTCACGCGCTGATCAGCAAAGCAGGCCCGGCCTTACCCTCATGCACTCAGAGTCTAGCGGTGAAGCCGGGTAACACACCGAGGTTCACAACAGGAATACCCCACCTGAAATATGCTGAGTGCCAGGAAGGGGGCACTGGGGCTCGGGCAACTCCCAGCAGAGAAATTTGACTCAGTCCAGGAGCTCAGGGAGAGGTTCCCAGGAAGTGACCATTGTCCCAGGAGGGGAAAGATGAGAATTTGGCACAGGGAAGAGGAAAGGGAAAGGACTTTGTAGAATAGGGAGCAGCACGGGCAATGCCCTCTTACTGGAGGGAAACTAGCACTTTCGGGGAACTGCAAGAGCTGGAGGAGTGAGACCTGGACGACGACGGCCTTGTGGGTCCAGGTAGGGGTCTTGGTCTCTTCCCAAAGAACATGACAAACTGCTCGAAGCAGAAACTGACATAATCACGTAAAGACCAGTTAGGGGCTGAGAATTTTGGATGGCACAGGGAGAGGAATTTTTCGAACCTCAAAGAATTTCCCATCTCTTTCTTTAGCATTAATGAAGCTCCGCTCAAAATTAGGACATTGATTTTCTCAAAAATACAGGTAATACTCTTAAGCTAATAATATTAATAATAATATACTTACTTTATATATGTGATTTCATGTAATTCTTCCTAATAATATTAACTTAATATATTAATATAATATTAATAATAATATATTTACTTTATATATGTGATTTCATGTAATTCTTGCTTCACAAATTATAAGACAGCATTACCTTCCTCCATTTACAGATGAGGAAAGGGAAGATCAGGAAGGGTTACTAACTTGTCCAAGGTCACACAGCTACTGGCAGATCCAAAGTTCAAACTTAGAAGACTATCTAAATGCTGCTCAGTCATCTCTGGGCTCTATAATCTGGGAATCTTTATCCAGAAATTCAAGAGCCTCCAACATGACAGGTCTAAAGAGTTTGTCATCCTTGGGATATCAGGGTCAACAATGGGCTACACTTTGCCAAAACCAATGGCTAAACCTCTCCTTGTCTTACTCGACCTTCAGCAGCAATGATCTGGTGATCACTTCTTCTTCCTGAAACATGTTCTTCATGTTCATGTTCATGTTCAACCATCACCTGGTTGTCCTCCTACCCCCTGCTTGTTTTGCTGTTTCCTCTGCTAGCTACTCCTCCACAGCTCACCCTTTAATTGCTAAACTCCAGATCTCTGCCCTTGGCCATTTTCCTTCATTTGATGATCATATCAGGCCCAGAGATTTAAACTGTACCTATATACTGATGGTAACCAGATACGTTCCTTGTCTCCCTACCTCTCCCCTGATCATGTTTCCCTGTGGTGGTTGAATTGACCTTGTAGGTTAGTTCTGGATTTCCGCCCCAAACCCTGTCCTGCCCTTGATGTCCCCATCTTAACAAAGGACACTTCCTTGCACTTTGTGGCTCAGGCCAAAAATCTAGGCCTTGTCTTTGATCAATATCTTTCTCATGTTTCAGATCCAAACCCTCAACGAGTCCTGTTGCTTTGCCTTCAAATATGCCCTGAATCCAACCCCTGCTTACCAGTTCTCCAATACCACATTAGCCTGAGCAATCCTTTTTTTTTTTTTCTTTAGATGTTATTTATTTTTTTAGAGAGAGAGAGCACTTGTACATGAGCAGGAGGAGGGGCAGAGGGAGAGGGAAAAAGAGAGAGGATCTCTAGCAGACACTCCACTGAGCTTGGAGTCTGATATAGGGCTCAGTCCCACAACCCTGAGATCATGGCTTGAACCAAAACCAAGAGTCAGATGCTAAACCAACTGAGCCATCCAGGCGCCCCAGTCATTTTTTTCTCCTCTGAATTGTAGTCACCTCCTTGTTGGTCCTTCTGCTTCTCCCCACACTCCCTAACAGCAGTCAGGGCGAGGGGTGCTTAGTTTGTACACAGAGAGCTTGACCCGGGTTCAAATGTCGGCTCAGCCGTGGGGCAAACCACTTAAACTATTTCCCCATCTTTCAACCAGGGATAATAAAACCCACATCAGAGCATTGTCTGAGTATTCAGTGAGACGTTCAGCCTGATTCCTGGTCCTTTTGAGTACTCAGTGAATGTGAGTTATTGCTGGAGGCTCCTTGGCTTTCCCGGAGGCTGCTTCCCCCCACCTTGAACATCAGTTGATGCTGATGCTGGCCAGTAAACCACGCAGTGCCTAATTCATCACGCTCCAGCTTCTTGAGTCTTGGCCAGCCTGTGGTGGCCACTGGGCACTGCTCCGGGCTCCATCGTGTGCTGTTCGTTAACCATCAGGGTCGGGCACCCAGGCCTAGGACAGAGTTTCAAAACGTGAAGTGACATAGGGTTTGGCCAGCCATGTCCCTCACTCCCGACGAAACCACTCCCCGAAGCGCCTATCCTCCAGACCCAGAGGGGAGCCCTGACATGTGCGGCTTCCAACTGTGAGGCAAGATTTTGCTGTCATATCCTGGAAGAACCAAATTCTTGGTTAAGAGAGGAGGTGGGTGTGGCCAGGGCAGAGCCATTGTTCGTGAGGTCCGCATCCTCCTGGGGGATTCCCAAACTATGAAAGCAAGAATTCTTATCCTTTGGAAGATACCAGACCCAAATACCCCAGGCTGGGACACCCTTGCCCTCTGGCGCCCATCTTCCCCTTCTCTCATCTTTTCTCCCTCCTTCCTGGAAGGCTGGGCTCAGACTGGGTGGTCCGAGTGCTGGCTCTGCTCCTCGCTGGCCTTGTGACCTGGGGCAACTGTGAACCCTCCTCAGACCTCAGTTTCTCCATCTACAAAATGGGAAATAATCCCAGAAGCTGTGACCATCACAAAAATAATCAGCATCATATCTGAGAATGGAGAAGCAGCATAGGACAGCTGTAAAGACGACGGCCCCGGGGGGTTGGGTCTCGTTCTTCTATGCACTGGCTGACCCTCGAACAAGTTACCTGATCTCTCTGTTTCACTTGGAACATGGGGATCACAACTGTTGCTCCCTCGATGACATGCTGTGGGAACCAAAGGTGATGACACATGTCAGGAAGCTTGAACGGAGGCTGCAAACTAGGAAGTGCCCACACTTGCTGTCATTTCCACCCACTTCCTATGCCCTTCAGGAAACTGATTGTGCAAGGAGCCTGGGTCCCCAGGGAGGGAGGTCCCAAGGTGAGATGGAAGACAAACCCATTACACACTCCCTTGCAAGGAGAGTACATTGTAATTTTCTCATTTCCCAAGAGGCTTTGCAACTACTAGTGAACCAACTCCCAAAAAAGAGGCTGCTGGGACACGCATGGGACAAGTCTTCCCAGAGCTGCAAGGGAAGACCCTCAGGCAGGCACACTCTGTATCATCTACTCCTAACTCTCATGCCCCATAAACATGCAGAGCGAACTGGTTTCACAGCATCTGGCCTCCTGCCTCTAATCCATTCTCCATACGACTGCCAGAATATGCTGGCTAACGTGCAGCATTTAGCAGTGCCTGTCCTACTGCTGCTGTACAACCTGCCATGGCTCCCCAGGACTGCAGGAGAGAGTCCAAGCCCCTTATGGGGTCTTGAGATTTTCACCCAATCTACTGCCAGTTTCATTCTCTGCTGCTTTCTTTCTATACAACCTGCCTTCCCAGTCGTCCTCCCTGCCACACACTATGGCCACTCTGCAATTCTTACTGCCCCAAAGAGAATGTCCATACCTTTGTGGTTTTTCTCAGTTGGTTTGCTCAGTCCGGGTTGCTCTCTCACCTCTGGCAAATGCCTCCTGATTTCTCAGGACCCAGTTTAAATGCCACCTCTTCTGGGAAGCCCACCCTGACTTGGTAAGTTAACACCTTACTTGCACTTTGTACAAGTCTTTGCAAAGTCAGCGGTGTGGTGGTAAATGCTTAACAACATCTCTCTGGGGAGGCAGGTGGGAAGAGAGCCATGATTTGGGGTGCTTGCCAATTTCCATGGTGTAAACACTCTCACCTAAAGTGAATTTCAAGCTACAGTGATTTAATATTCAGCTCACGAATTTCCTACGTATTTAATAATTGGTCCTCGTGAGTAAGTACAAGGCGGCTCCGGCACAACAACATGAGATGCTTTTTTCCGTGCTCCTTAGTGGATTCCTCATTCCCTTCAGATCAAATCCAAACCCCTCAGCAGAGGTAACAGGCATGCAAACTGGCAAGTACAGAGACACCGAGGCAGGAGTGGGCTTGCAGCGTCTAAGGTCCGTGCAGCTAGAGCAGAACTGTGAGGAATTGGACATTCTGAGCACACAGGAAGCCACCGGAGGGTCTGAGCAGAGCAGGAACACAATCTGATGTGTTTTCAAAGGATCACTGTTGCCAACACCAATCAGGAGCCAGATGGCTATCCCAGTCCCAAAGCTGACTAGAGGGGTGACCTCGGACCTCGGGCAGGTACTCTTCCTGGGGCGGTTTTTAGAATCCAGGGGAGCTGAAATCTGTAAAGTACTCAGATTTGTGCCTGACACATAATGGGTACTATTTAAGTATTTGTTTTAAAAATGTCAAATAAGACAATCTGCAAACAAGGTAATTCCACCAAATTCTACCTGTGGAGAACACAAGGACTGGAGTCAAGGATGGAAACAGAGAGACCAGGTAGGAGGTTAAGATGCAGGCAGGCGACGCTGGAGGCTTGGACCAGGGGCAGCAGAGGGGCGGTGCTAGTGAAGGTCGGGGCAACCCGCCAGCAGCATTTTCTGGCTGTACAAGAAGGGAGTCAAAGATGGCGCCCAGTTTCTTAGCTTTAGCAAAGGGAAAGCTGAGTTGTTTCATGGAGATGGGGGGATTACCATGGGAAGAGCAGGCACTGGGTAGAGAGTAGATGGGCTGGGGGCATTAACAAGGTCTTCTTGTCATGACCGTGTTTTCCATGACTGTTCAGCATGACCCACCACAACCTTTCCAGAGAGGTATTAACGATTACCACACAGAGATAAGAAAACTGAGGCTCAGAGAGGGAAAGTAACCTCACCAAGGCCACACAGGGAGTAAGAAGGAGAAGGCTTAGGACCTGAGGCTGGCAGTGGCTGCAAAGCCCACGTGGTAAGCAATTTCTCTTTAAAGCCTATGGGAACCACACCTGCCAGATTCAAGGACATGGCCACGTGATGTTACAAACAAATGGGTGTTAATCCATGCAGGACTCAGGAATGTGGTCTGACTTGAGAGGAGAGAGGTCAGTAAAGGCCAAGGCAAGCCTTTGAGTCATGCTTTAACAAGAAACAGTAGCAACATGCATGGCTTCTTGCTGTCCTCATTTCACTGATGAGGAGGCTGAGACTCGGAGAGACAGAATGAGCTCCCCCACCAACACCAACACAACTGGGGATGTGGTGTTCTGAACTAAACAGCACTCTGCCTGACCCCAGCACCTGAGTTCGTGACCTCCAGACCCACCCCCTGACCTGAAGGGCCAATGGACTAATACAAGCACACGGAGGATTGGCACATCTCCCTCAGCGATGCTGGAATCAGTGGTTTGGGCCTCTCTTTGAGTTTCTGCTCTCCAAGAATCTGTAGAAGCTGAGGCCCAGAAGGACAGGAAGGGATAGCTCATCAGAGAGCATGGGTGAAGGTTGTTCCCTGACCCAGAATGCCCGCTCACCTGCTGGCTCATGGCCACATCATGGGTACAGAAGGTGAGTGAGCTCATGAGTAGCCCAGCCATCTGGTGAAGATGACATGAGACAGGACATGGCTGAAGGCACTGTCAGGATGGACCTCAACACATGGAAAATGTGTGGCCGGATGCTTTGTGGTCATACACACAGAGGATAGGTTCCCCAGAACCCAGGATAGCAGGGGTGTCTGCGGCCTGGGGCAGCTCTGTGGTCTCAGGACCAAGGGAACACAGCTGAAGTGTCAGTCTGTGGGACCCCAGTCCCCTCTTTAAGTCCTATGCTCTGTGGGAGTGGTTAAGAGCCCAAGGATCAGGGGGCCTGGGTGGCTCACTGGGTTAAGCCGCTGCCTTCGGCTCAGGTCATGATCTCAGGGTCCTGGGATCGAGTCCCGCATCGGGCTCTCTGCTCAGCAGGGAGCCTGCTTCCCTTCCTCTCTCTCTGCCTGTCTTTCTGCCTACTTGTGATCTCTGTCTGTCAAATAAATAAATAAAATCTTTAAAAAAAAAAAAAAAGGAGCCCAAGGATCATAGTCGACAGACCAGGTTACAAGTCCAGCCCTGTAATCCCAGGGGGTGGGACTTAAACTCTTGGAGCCTTAATTTCTCCCATGTGTCAAATGGAGTTGATGGTGGGGTTCATGTCATAGCGTCATAGAATTCAATGCCTCACTCCATGCAAAGTGTGGAGAATGACGCCAGGCACGGACTTTGCATCCCAATCAGTGATAACTGCCATTGTGGGTGGAAATACTCTGACCATTTTTATTCTCCAAATTCCACCACACATCCAGCCTCTTAATTTCCTGGCACAAAGCTGCAACCATTTTCTTTTGATGCCTCAGAATAATTGGGGGACTTCCCAGACCGACAAAGCTGGTGAAAGTGAGGTCTGGACCTTGTGTTTATAGGGAACAGATGAGCCATTGCCAGAGTGGGTTGGATTTGGTCATTCACGCAACCTTCCAACAACTCTGTATTGAGGGACCACTGTATGTAGGCCCTGCTCTGTCTCCTCGGACCCACCGTGGACAAGATAGAGACTACCCCTGCCTTCAAGGACTTCACGTTCTAGAGCAGCATCCCCCAATAGAAGTATCACGTGCATGCCTACACAACCTTAGTTTTCTGGTAGCCACTTCTTTTAGAGTTGCAATAAACTTTCATGATATATTTTATTTAGCCTAATCCTGTATATACAAAACATAGTCCCTTCAACATGCAGCCAATATTAAAAATTATCCACGATATATTTTGTATTCCTTTTGTATTTGGTCTTGAAAACCCAGTGTGTATTTGACACACACAGCACATGTGAGCTAGACTAGCCATATTTCAGAGCAGGTCTCCAGGGTGTGTCATGGTGGGGGAAGGGATGTCAGCTAGATTGGATCAGAAAGACAGTGAGGGCTGTGGGGTTGGGGGAACCAAAGCAAGTTAATCTCTGCACCCTGCTTTTTAGCACAGAGGAGACACTGTGTCAGCCTTGGCTGAATGCAAGGTGACTGCAAAGACCACGGGCTTGCGGGGGGTGGGGGGGTCTGGGGTTTCAATCCATTGACTGCGAAATTCAGTGAGTTGCTGAAGTTCTCTGCGCCTCAAGTCCTTATTTGGAAAATGGAAACTTAAGGTTTGCTCCTTAGTGAGTTTTGTGAGGGTTAAGTGAATGAGTAGATGAAGAGCACTCAGAACGCGAGAGGTCTTGCTCATGGTATCTGCACGTCTCTGTTCCGCTCACCCCTCCACCTAGGGCTGCTACAGCAAAGCATCACAGACCAGGTGGCTTAGAGCAACAGAAATTTGTTCTCTCACATTATTCTTCTTGAGGTCTTAAGTCCAAGGAGTCTTCGGGACCTTGCTCTCTCTGGAGGCTGGAGGGGAGAACGCATCCTGGGCCTTTTCCTGGGCTCCTGGTGCTGTCCGAGGTGCTGGAGCTCCTTGGCTCCTGGATGCATCCTAACCTCTGTCTTGGCACAAGGCGTCTCCTTTCATGTCTGGGCTGCACAGGGCATTCTTCTCTCAGCATGCACCTGTCTCTGTGCCTCTGCTCTTCCTCTAAGGACAAGGGTCACATCGGATGAAGAGCCACCCCTACTCCAGCGTGACCTGATCTTCATCTACATCTTGATGACATCTGCAAAGACCTTATTTCCAAACAGGGTCCCATTCACAGATAACAGGGGGTGGGACTTCAGCACACATTTTGGGGGAAAGCAGGCAACCCCACACGGGGTTATTGTGAGGATTAGACCATCCAGTGTGTCTAAATGCCCTGCTAGCTCCCAGATGCTCTCCCTTGAGGCCACCTCAGATCTCTTCTGCCAGCACCAGGGATACAATGCTTGCCCCTCGGACTGATACCCGTGAGTTCTTGCCCCTCTCAACACTCCCAGCTCCGACTCAGATAAATTGCCAGCCACAGGGCACGTGACTTGAACTAGAAATGCATGAGCGTTAACTCCGCTTACAGTGAGGGCGGGCTGCTGGGGATCCAAAATAGAAGAGAACCAGAAAGTTCATTTCCTCTCCATCCCTTGACACCCCACAGGACACTGCGGGGACTGAGTTCCATAAGCCTCCCCAAGGCTGTCTGGGGAGATGCAGCCATCAGCCAGGCTTGCTGCTACAGAGCTGTAGCCAGGGCAATAACACCCTCCATCGTATTCCTCTCCACCTGGCCCTGCTCATTACCCTTCCCTTCATGCCTGCTTCCCTGGGGTTGCACTCCTCCCTATGATCAGGTTTGCTTTTCTACAGAACCTGGACTAAAATATTCAATAAATGGCAGTTCCATTGTCTTTCCAGACTCAGCCCAACTGATGTAATCTCCTCTAGAAAGCTCTGATATACTCCCATTCTTAGCCAGTTTCCTTCATGCTCTGATAGCACCATCTATACTTAGGTCTATAATAGGTATTATGGTTACTTGCATCCTTGCCTATCTCCCTCACCAGACTGTGATGCTTTCCATGGACCACTCTCTGTCATTGTATCCTCAGCACCGAGCACTCAATTATTTGATAACGGGAGTTTTGTGATTCAAGTCGTTAGCATCTGCTGATACCATGGGATGGGAGGAGTCTATAAAATCTCTCCCACTCCCTTCCACCTTACCCCTGAGAAAATGCCTCTTCTATCTGCTCACTGATGCTGGAAATGCCTTTCCAAGAGTCAAGTGTCACAATGAGATAATATGTAAGATGTAAATATCTCTCTTAGACAAAAGGCTAAGTCCTTAAATTATCACTAAAATGTAAATTACTGATAGGGTGGTTCTTTTCTGACAGAGGTGGGAAGTCATGGGGGGACAAAGGAGCATTTTATTCCATACCAAGTGGATATCATACATAGAGAAAAGAGCTCTGGGAATCTAAAGGGGTGAAGGGTATACCCCTCCCTCAAGTGAGCTCTGCCATTGATCTGTTATGGGGTCCAAAACTCCTACTCCCCCATGGGTTCAGTCTATGATCAGTAAAGGAAATCATAGATCAAGTCTATGATTCAGTAAGGGAAATTTCCCAGAAGCCAGAAGGTCTGGTTCTTTCACTGGCATTTCTGCTTGCTAGCTGTGTGATCTTGGGCAAAGACCTTTCCCCTTCAGTTCCCTTAAATTTAGAATTATGATGATGGTGGTGGTGGTGGTGGTGGTGGTGGTACAGTCTCTGGCTTCTTTATAGGGCGATTGGAAAAATAAACACATATGAACCTGCTTTCCAATATGTGAAGGAATTAACAGGTGTGAAGAATTTACTATTTTTAAACTTGTAATAAAGATCTTCTTGACGGAAGGACCATCCTTCACAGAAACCTACAGTTTCAGGAGAGAGTCAATAGGCAAGCCCTCTCTGTGTGACTCTCAGCCACCCACACTTGTGGGTGTCATTTTGTCTTTAGGGCCTAGGGTGCCAGGAGTCCTTCTACCTCTCAGGGGAGCTATCATCATCCCAGACATGCCCTCACCCACACTCTTTTCCTGCCCTCTGAGCCAAAAAGAAGAGGATGTGGCCTCCAGGCCTTTCTCCTGGATTCACTGGGTTCCTCGTAAATGACTATGGTTCTGTCTGAGTTAGAAGCTACACAGAACTCGACTCTTGGCTCAGGGTAACTCAAGGTGGTGTTTGCTAGTTATCTATTTTTTCTTTTGGCGGAAAGTTTAAATAAAGAAATGAGAAATGAAAAGGACCACAATGTGAAATCAGAAAAGTAAAAGCCAATGCAGTGTCTCCCCCTGGGGTTGTTTCTATTTCTGTTTCTGTTCCTATTGTTTCTCTAGGAAACACCCAAACATTTAGACTTTTCCTTTCTAATTCTGGATTTGTCCTCACATAGTCTCATTTCTGCTAAGTTCATAATTGAGGTAGTTACAAAGGTCCATCCAGGTTTGAGGGGAGAGAACGCTGAACCATCTCCTTCAACAGAGATGTGTCACGTCACAAAAATGTGCCATCAGGGGCACCTGGGTGGCTCACTTGGTTAAGCCTTTGACTCTTGATTTCAGCTCAAGTGATGATCTCAGGGTCATGAGATCAAGTCCCACAATAGGCTCCATGCTGAGTGTGGGGCCTACTTAAGATTCTCTCTCTCCCTCTCCCTCTTTCCCTCCCCTCCACTTGTAAAAAAAAAAAAAATTTCCATTAGAGAGGAGCATGTAGGATGAGATATATGTTGGTGTGGCCATCTTTGGAAAATATTATCTGCCACACTAGCTTTTTAATGAAGGAGAAAAAGCTCTCATTAAAAACTATTAAGCCAGGCTGAAAAAAATAAAATGTGAAGAAGTGAATTATTATAAGCATGAATATTATAAGAAAACAGCATGCTTACCAAAGCATCCCCTCAGACTATATTTTGATGGTAATAATAATGATGATGTTAAGTGCTTCTCATCCTACAGAATGTCTCTGCATCATGATCTCCTTGAATCCAGCAAGGGTGGGAAGCAGGAGCCTCCACTTGCCAGTTAAGGAGACTGAGGCTTTCAGCAGCAGGTACCTTGCCCCTCATCACACCCTGATTCATGACAGTCGTGGAGCTTGAACCCAGGCCTTCTGACTCAGATTATGGTATCCTTTCCACATCCAACCAGCAGCCAGGTTGAGTGATAGAGAGCACACATTTCACAGAGCTCAGTAGTTTATAAGAAACCTCTAGTCCAGTAATCTTTGAGTTCCAAATGTGGCTTTGCTGCGGTTTGAGTCTGAGTAAATCACTGTCTGAGTCTCTCTCTCTGACCACCTGCAAATGCAGAGGATTATACTAGTGGGGGTTAAACTTTATCCTTTAAAAAAAATGTTTTAAGCAACTACACCCCAAGTGAATCTTATGAGGATTTCTGCTCTATGAAACATCTATTCAAAAAACAGCTGTTCTACCCCCCAGAGCTAAACAGCAGCCATCCTATGGTCCACGCCTGGGGATACACTTAACAGAAATGCATTCATTTGTCTATCATGAGGCTTTTACAAAAATGTTCATAACAGCTATGTCCCTACCACCAAAACCCTGAAACAACCCAAATGTCCATCAACAGTACCAAAAAAATCATTAAGTTGTGATATTGTCAGGCAACAGTGTCGAAGAGAAGAAGACCATTGTTACATCCCACAACATAGTTGAATGTCTCAGATATGATTTTGAGTGAAAGAAGATATACTTTGTGTGAAAAAAGATATACCACAAAAGAGGATATACTTTATAATTCTACCTATGAAGTTCAAAAACAGGTCAGATCGGAAGGTGGTTGTCTTTGTAAGGGGATAGCAGAGAACTTGGCCCCAGGGTGCAGGGCATGCACTTTACGTTGATCCGGGTAGTGGTTACTTGGATGTATACATCTATAAATACTCGTCAGTTTCTCATTGAGATTCACGTGCTCTACTGTGTGTAAGTTGAGCTTAAAAAAAAAAAAAGATGAAAAGCAAAGTGGAATTTCCCTGGTTGAAGCAAACAAGAGGTTCTTAAAAACCCATCTGCTGAGCCTCTACCCACTACCCGCTACATCCACCCACCCCTTGGAGAACCTTAAGTGTCCATGGGACACAATTTAAAAGACCGTGAGACTAAACCATTTCCAAGGACACAGAAGCTCTGACAGCATGACTCACCTTTAGAATTCAGTCTCAGACATCATCCCACAGGTGACAGCTGTTTCAAACACCCAGCTTCTCCTTCCATGATCATTTTGTCTTGCCCTCTTCCCAAAGCCCACATGCTGCCCCCAGGACGAAAGCCTCCTCCTCACCCTCCCTAAGCAACACCATCTGCTTCCAGCTTCCCAAAAAAGCCCAGGCAAGCTTACCTCCTAGTGGTGAGCACAAGCTCCTAAGGTCAGTCACCTAGGTTCAAATCCTGGCTCCTCACTTGTGGCTGGATGTGTTTCTTCTTTGTACATTGAGGTTAATTGTACAGACTCCATTGATTGTTAGGAAAATTAATTTAGTACATGGAGAACTCTTAGCACAGTGTTTACTACATCCTAGGAACTCAGTAAATGTTAGCTATTGTTTTGATTGTCACTGTCTACTCTCCTTCATTGTTTTCTCATGGCTAAATAATTATACTTAAGAAAAAATAACAGTAATCTAGTAAAACGCTTACCACTTGCTTCATTGGACTTCTCACAGCCTACCCTCCTGGCTTTTTTTTCTTTTAGAGGTGGGGAGGGGCAGAGAAAGAGAGAGAGAAAGAATATCGAGCAGGCTCCATGCCCAGCACAAAGCCCAGCACAGGGCTCAATCCCATGACCCCAAGATCATGACCTGAGCCAAAATCAAGAGTCTAATACTTAACTGACTGAGCCACCCAGGCACCCGAGCCCACCCTCCTTCTGAATGGACTGAAAGAGGCTTAGTTTCCAAAGTCCCACAACTAATTAATGATGGAGTCAAGATTCAGACAGGAGCCCTCCTGACCCCAAAGTCCATAGGCTGAGATCTTGGCTACCTTGCTTAGTAAACCATGTAACAGTGTTGATAGATCAAATAACTGATTCTAAAAGACTGAAGGTGTACCAAGGCCACTGGAGTGATAGACTCTAATTAAACAGTGGAAGTTCATACAGCTGGTAAACCACACAGGTTAAGATTGGAGCCCAGGCCTGTTTAATTTCTCCAACCCTCAATCAGTTCATCTGTAAATTGAGACATTATTGTGGAATGTATTCAATGAGCTTCATAACTGTAGCCAAAAGGAAAGCAAAGTTATCCCCTGGGGATTTCCAGTAGCATGAGATACTGATAGGGAGTGATTTGAGGAAGGGACCATAAATCCCATCCAGGCTTTCACCTGGTTCTTCATCCAGTTCAGAAAGAACCTCTTATCCAGGGACAACCCCACTGAAGATTGGGGACTTTTCAAAAGACCAAATAGTGCTTAAGTTCAAAATGTTAACATTGTCTGTGGTTCCTCTGTTCTCAATTTTAAAACAGTTGCTAAAAATTAATCTCCTTCATCGGCCTCTCTTCCTCTTCTCCCCAGGACAGAGCCTATGATAGAATTCAAGGCAGTTTTCATTTTCAAGTGGCCCATCTTTCTAATGCCCTTTCCCCCTCTAGCCTTCAGTATTACTTTCTTTACTACCTCATTCTGCTCTACAGACACAGCTATGCCTTAAGTGAGGGGAGTGAGGGTGACATCCTAGACTCCATGATTTTAGGACTCCCAGGTGGCTGCAAGGAGCAGGTGGCTGGAACCGTGACTCAGACTCAGAAGGGAAGGATTTGGCAGTAAATGTGGATTAAAAAGGCCAGATATTCAGACACACCCGATCTGAAGAGAAGAACTCTTTCCCATCCCCAGAGGTAAGTAGAGTCATCCACACCCTCTTGCTCACTTCCACACAAATTATTGAGGCTGCAAGGTTTTCTGGGGACCTCCCCCTCTCTCCCGTGGTTGTCACTTTTGATGGCCAGTGTACTGAGGTTGTACCCATCAGGTCTGGAAAAGGTCATCTTGTGACGTGGGAAGATGTAAGCTGCTGGGGAAAGGCATACTGGCTGGGAAAATCGAGTCTTTAAAAGACTGACACTCAAGGTATCATGCTTAGTGAAATTAGTCAATCGGAGAAAGACAACTATCATATGATCTCCTTGATATGAGGGAGAGAAGATGCAACATGGGGGGGTTAAGGGGGTAGGAGAAGAGTAAATGAAACAAGATGGGATTGGGAGGGAGACAAACCATAAGTGACTCTTAATCTCACAAAACAAACTGAGGGTTGATGGGGGGAGGGGGTTAGGGGGATGGGGTTATGGACATTGGGGAGGGTATGTGCTATGGTGAGTGCTGTGAAATGTGTAAACCTGGTGATTCACAGACCTGTACCCCCGGGGATAAAAATATATTATATGTTTAAAAAAATAATAAAATTTAAATTAAAAAAAAAGACTGACAATAACTAAAATGGAATCCAGTTTATTAAGGAACAGGGTTTCAAACACGAAAGTGCCACTGTGCACCCTCAAACTCTCCTTAGCAGTGCTTAACATCATCTTAGTCCAACACCATGTATTCACAGCTATTAAGGGTTATTCAGTCACAGTTTGGTTCCAGAAGGACTCAATCCCATGGATTTCAAAACTTTAAACTTATTTTTAAGCAATGACTTTTTTCTTCCCACCACCCCCCATCCCCAACCCCAAACACATACCCAAACATTGGACCTGCACCTCTATAGAGCTCAGTGGGACGGGAGCAGGGACTGTTCTCACCACCCCATCTCCTCCACCCATGTCCTCTGGTGTTGGAGCAGGACAGAAGGATGGAAGGGCAGAACTGCCTCCTTATTTAGCTGCCCAAGGGGAGGGACTGATCTTCTTAATTATATTGGTCACTGTTTCCCTGGATGACATGGACTGGTCCATGGCTCTCTCTCAGCAGCTGTCTCTCGTGGGCACATGTGCTGGCTTCCCTGTGAAGTGCTGTGGGGCCATCTCCTGCATAAGCACCTATGTAACACCAGCTCGGGCTCCACCTGCCTCCCTCTCTTCTCTCCCCAACCAGAAGCAGTCCACCCCATGCTCCCCTTCTACTAGAATCATCTCATCCACTCAGAGCCCACTTGGGGATCATGGCAGAGCACCTCAAGTCCCACTTCCCAGGGTGTTCCCTTGACCCAGGGAGAATATACACATCCTCTCACCCCTGAGAGGCTGCAGGTCCCAATCTCCTGCCTCCTTCTCCAGGTCCTATTGGCATCAGGTACTCTGCCAGTCCATGGCTCAGAAACTATAAAAGGAAAAATAACCTTAATCTGTTGATATTTTTTAAAAATCCCTCCTGAATTTTCACACCTTGATTTAAGTCTGTCAAGCACACACTCCTCGGGAGAAAGGCCTGGTAAAAACCCCAAAGCAGAGGTCAAGTCCCATGCCACACTCCGTGCGGAGCACAGGGTAGTGCGTACCCCCTTCATGGGAGAAGTGAGCCCACAGCTCCTCCAAGGCAGGAACCCGGAGCCAGGACCAACCACAAGAATGTCAGCTTCTGAGAGGTCAGGAGACTGGGCGAGGATGCCAGACTTCCCAGCAAAGAGGATACAGGATAAAGAAAATAGGATAAGGAGTTTAAGTCACTTGGATTTGAAGCGCAAAATACGGGTGACTCAGTGATAAATAATGGCGTGGCATCTCGCCCAGGGGTTAGCTTGTCAGATTAGCGCTCTGGGTAGAAATGTCAAAAGTTGAAATGTCCCGGAAGGCCCTTAGCATGATTCCATACTGGAGACACATAGTTCTCGGTTTGACAGTGTTTCCCTAAATATTCGATGGATCCCTGACTCCTTGTGGGACCATCAGCTGAAGCATTTGAACCCCAAACACATCTCTTTAAATCTAGACCCACAGCCTGTGTGGTGAGACGCTCACACGAGAGGCCCCATGGGAAAAGCAGACCCCCCCACTTCATTCCCATCTGATACTCACTTCAGGGCATCCCCTAAAAGTTTTTCATTTCCTCCTTTCTTCTCTCTCAAAATTGTATAGTTGAACATGGATAACTTTGCTGCACCTACTACAAGATCCCATTAAAATATATTTAAAAATATGGAACCCCTGGGTGGCTCAGTCGGTGAAGCATCTGCCTTCGGCTCAGGTCATGATCCCGGGGTCCTGGGATGGAACCAGGCATAGACCTCCCTGCTCAGCAGGGAGTCTTCTTCTCCCTCTCCCTCTGCCTGCTACACCCTCTGCTCATGTTCTCTCTGTCTCTCTTGCTTGCTCTCTCTCTCTCTCTTTCAAATAAATGACTAAAAACTTAAAAAAAAGAAAGGAAAAGAAAAGGGAAGAAAAAGAGAAAGGAAGAGAAGAGGAGAGAAATAAGAAGAGAAGAGAAGAGAAAAGACAAGACAAGAAAAAAGAAAATGAAGGATGCTAACACACACTGCATCGGGATGCTATGGGAGTTAAGAGAGGCACCATGACTGCAGAGCCTAGCATGGAGTGGAACTTCTTAGCTAAGAAGTGAATCCATGAACCCTAAAATTCCTGCATAATTTTGTGTGATTATAAGAGCTTGAAATATTTGGGACATTACAATTTATAGAGGTATTGTACTAATTAAAAGTATATCTTTGCAACACTAGTTGAAATGTGTGGACCTCTACTGTCTATTAAATTAGCAAATACAGTGTTAGTGAGAATGTGGGGAAATGCACATGCCTTCTCTGCTGATGGGAATATAAGTGGCTCAATCTCTGGGAAGAACTGTCCAACAATATGTGTCATCCCTTGAATATGACCAGCCTGGGGTGGAGAAGTCATGTGGTATCACAAGGTAGAGCAGAGATAGGAACAGAATGTCTGGTGGAAATGAAATGCAGAGACCAGGATGGATCCATAGCATTGGGAGATCTTCTTTAAGGAGTCCCAGAAATTCCAGGAAGGGGATATAAAGTGCGTGGTCAAGCAAATCAAGTCTTAGGTGATTATCATTTAGGTGTTAGAAAGAATCCTAACCCTTTAATGGGAGACACAGAAAATACGTCCCTCCAGCCAACTGTATATCTCTACCTAGAGGCCTCATGCAGATCTTCAACTCAGCACACCCAGGATGGACCTCTGGACTGACCGCACTGCCCACCCACACTGTGTATCTCCCAGCCTTCCAATCTTAACAACAAGGAGACACCACCGTTTACTGACTGTTCAAGCACCAACCCAAGGAGTTATCCTTGATTTCTGTGTTTCACTTCACCAATACTGCCCCAGCACCATCCACAGCCCAACGTCTCATCCCTCAGTGGGTCCTGGTTCTTCTGCTTCCAAAATATATCCCAAATCTAGTCACTGCTCTTGGTCTCCACTGCTAGGGTCTGATCGAGGCTACCATGATTGCCCCCTTGGACCAGCCTGGTCGATCATCTCACTTCTCCTCCTAATCCTTCTAAGCCATTCTCCAGATAACGGCCTGATGCTCTTTTAAAAAGAGAAACCAGAATGTTAAGTGTAGCTGAAGAGAATTTACAGATTTGACTGTAGATCTGAAATTACTCTGGCTTGAGCAGAGAAGCTCAGAGATGGAAAATAGGAAAGGGACATCAAGAATAATGGATGACAGGCTTAGAAGGACTAACATGCATCTTTTTAAAGCACTGGAGGGACAGAAGAGAAAGAGTGGAGGAGAGGAAATTTTCAGTGAGTTAAGAGTGGAGTATTTTCCAAAACTGGTGAAAGAAATTCATCTTCAGACTGAGGTCCCCACGAAATCCCAAATAGGATAATAAGTTTAAGTCCACACCTAAGCACATTTATTGATAAACTGAGAAACACTAAAAGACATGATATTATAAAAGCAGAAGAGAAAACAGAGGTCACCTACAAAAGATGGACAATTAGAGCTGAGACGACAACTGTAACTACCAGAAGCCACGAGACAGTCAAGAATGACACACTCAAAAATTATCTCTTAAAAACAAAGGCAGTTGTTGTTTTCACACAACCACAGAGTTAAGAGAATTTATTTTGAAAAAATTAGAGACCACCAATGTTTAGAGCAACAGTGTCCACAATAGCCAAACTATGGAGAGAGCCCAGATGTCCATCAACAGATGAATGGATAAAGAAGATGTGGTATGTATATACAATGGAATATTACTCAGCCATCAAAAAGATGAAATCTTGCCATTTGCAATGACATGGATGGATCAAGAGAGTATTCTGCTAAATGAAATAAGTCGGAGAAAGACAAATACCATATCATTTTACTCATATGTGGAATTTAAGAAACAAACAGAGGATCATAGGGGAAGGGAGGGAAAAATAAAATAAGATGAAATCAGAGAGAGACAAACCATAAGAGACTCTTAACTATAGGAAACAAACTGGGGGTTACTGGAGGGGAGATGGTGGAGGGATGGTGTAACTGGGTGATGGGTATTAAGGAGGTCACGTGATGTAATGGGCATTGGGTGTTATATGCAACTGATGAATCACTACCCTCTACCTCCGAAACTAATAATATACTATATGTTAATTAATTAAATGTAAATAAAATTAAATTAAATTTTAAAAATAGAGGCCAAGTTGAGTCACGTAATCATCCAGATTAAAATTCATCAGTTTATTTCCGTTGTCTGTCTCTTGTTCCTTATCTCCTACCCATCCCCACCCCCCCATCCCCCTGTAGACACTCACACCTTCTCCTGTTCCTCCAACAGAGCACACTAGGTCTTTCCCCTGCTCTTCCCCCTGCCTGGAGTGCTCTGTGCTTGCTCTTCTCAACCTCCAAGTCTCTCTTCAGAGAGGTCTTCAAAAGAGCCCCTCCAGCCACTATTATGATACCCTGTTCAATTGTGCTGGAAGCACTTACCTCCATCTGAAATTCTGTTGCTTGGTTTTTTGATATTGTTGCTGCTGTTTACTTGTGTGTTATGTGTCCCTCTTCACAACAGAATGTGAGCCCCATGAGGGCAGAAGCCTGCCTGCTTACCTCATTCACTGTTTATCCTCAGCACCAGTGTGTGGGAAGTGCTCAGAAATTAGGAGGAAAAAACAGTGAGTGAATATCTGGGTCACGCAAGGTCGTGGCACTTTTGCAATCCAGTATCCTCTGCTTCGGGTCTGTGGTGGGAGAAGGGGACAGAGCCACTTGTCCTGAGGATGCATGCTTCTTGTCTAACTGTGGGAGAGCTCGGGATTCAGCCTGGGCCAGCAAATACACTGCAGGATGAGAAGCTGAAGCTTCTGGATCCTTGGCACACCTCTAGGTGATTGCTCCACATGCTTCTTGTCACCACCTCAATAGCACTATTACACAATTGTATACAAAGGACAAGAGTTAGCTTCATCCCAAAGGAACTTCTCTTGGGACATCTGGTCACGTGGCATGTAGGAAGTGGGTTAATGAATAAGCATTCAAAGAGGAAATGTTGAAACATCGATGGCCTGCACTGCAGAGTGAGATCCCTTAGCTTAGTAGTCAAGGTGTTCCACTCCTCAGCCTCCTTCCAGATCTCAGATCTTTGTGGACCTCAATTTCCCCATCTGTAAAAACGAGAAGAAAATGATCAGAGTGGTCCCTTCCAGGCCCCATGGTTTAGCACGCTTCTCTTGGACAGGAGTTCTTTCTTCCAGCCAAATTGATCTAATCACTGTCCTCTCTGTCCCCGACCTACACAGGAACTCAAAGGTATTCGCCTTTGATTACACTGGTTCTCTACTAATAATGCTACATTTCTCCTCTGCTCTTTGAAATAATATACAGCTTTTAATGATCAAGGGAATTTCTATTCCCATTCTTCTTTCTTATTGGCTCCAACTGAAGGTATTTCCTTTTTATAAACCCTTGGGCATGTACTATCTCAGCTAGGAGTTCCTAAACCATAACTTGCAGGCCGGATTCAGACTGTGGGCCAAATCTGTCTGTCTTTATAAAGTTTTATTGGGACACAACCATGCCAATTCATTTGCCTTCCATTTAGGACTGCTTTTTCTGCAAGACTACAATGGCGGGGTTGAATAGTTATTAACAAAAATAGTATTGCCCAAAATTTACTATCTGGCTCTTTATAAAAGAAGTTTGTCAACTTCTGGCCAATCCACGCTTCTCAAACTCGATCTTCGTGTATAAAGACCCAGGCTGAGATCCAAACTGGAGATATCCAAACCACAGAGGAATATAGTGTATCTTCTTGCAGCATCAATTTTACTAGAAGAATGGGGGTAGGGGAAATGGTTAATGGAATATAAATGTGGACATTAAAGCAAATATATTTATATTACAAAATGGAATCCAGAATTTGCATGAAATTGTAACTGAAAATCCTGAAGGTGACCAAAACTCCAAGCTTCGGAAGGGCCCCTTTACATTGTTGCTGCTCCTCCACTGCTAAAATATTTAAGTATAAAATTGGGGGGGAACCACCTATGCTATTAAATTTGAAGTAAAAGCACATGAGTTTTTGTATTCTTGCCATTTCTGACATAGCGCTTTATTATAAGACCTTCCGGAAGGAATTGGGTCGTTTATCAAGGTAAATCCTAAAATGTCCCCCCCTATCAGGATGGTTAATGGGGTCCTGCCGACTTGACCTGCAGAGGTCTCATTCACTGTAGGGGGTTTATTAGTGCTTTGACTGTAGCTATGGCAACAAAAAAATCCAATAACATTTTGTTACATTAATAATGTTTGCAACAATGCAAACACAATTCAAATCAATTCAAACCACAAATTAGTTCCTTCCTGAGCTGAAGGCAGAATGAACATAGCAGTGAAGGCACAATGACCTAGTTGTTTTGTTTTGTTTTCCTTTTTTTTTTTTCTTTCTTTTATTTATTAGCTTATTCATTTAGGGGGAGGAAAGGGAAAATGAGATTCTATAAAGTTTACACCAACCCTGGCTAACCACACCTACCTCTGTTAGTGTCCCCACCCCCAGCATTTCCCTCACCCCAAAGAACCCCTATTTGCAGAAAATGGTAATCACTCTGTTTTGTGTTTGATGTTGTTGTTCATCTTTGTTTTGTTTTTAAAAGGCAAACATCCCTAGGAAAGGACGACACAAAGATTACCAACCTCTTCGTAGGAATTGGGAGGTGATTTTTGGCACTGGGGAGGTGAAGGGAGTAAGACAGCCCCAGACTGCCAGCCAGGTTTGGAAGATGTAAGGCCAACCCCAATTCTGGCATTGACCTGCAGGGTCCACCTGGGTGAGCCACTTGTCATTTCTGCACCTTCATTTTTCCTTCTTGTAATATGAAAGTAGGGAGCTGGGTGACCTCCAGAGCACTTCCAATTGTAAGATTCCACAGTTCAAGACAGCATAATTAATGGAAAGATCAAGGTCATGACTGCATGGGGAGGTCTCAAAAACATAAACCAGATTGGAAAAGGTTAGTTGCAGAATGACTTATACTGTATGACACCACCTTAGTTTTTAAATTGAATTTTGGGGATAGATAACACCGTCCATCCACATTGCTCAAAAAAATAATTTTAAAATACACTTAAAAGTCTTCCTTTCTTCCTTCATCCCACTTCTTTCTTCCCACATACAAAACTGTTACTCATATTCATATGTAAACATTCAGAGTTTCTTATGTACATACAAGCATGGATAGATAAGCTTATTTTCCCCTTTGCCACACAAAGGCACCATACTATACATATTCTTCTGTGCTTTGCTTTTTTTTTTTTTAATTCAATATGTATTGGAGAAATTTCCATATTAGCATAGAGAGTCTCTTCATTCTTTTTCCTAACTGAGATGCACCACAATTTATTCAACCAGCCCCTATTGATGGATGTGTGGATTATTTCTGGTCTTTTTATTACAAGCAATATTTTAATGGATAACCTTGAACACATGTGCTTTTGAAAATGTACAAATATATCTATAGACAGATTTCCAGAAATGAAATTTCTTTGGTAATTTTGTGCATTTGCATTTTTGATGGAGATTATCAAATTGCCCTCTCCAGAAGAGACATGGATTCAGTAACTCACAATCAAGGTTGCAGTGTCTCTTTCCTCCACGGCCTCTTCTACACACTGCAGTACCAAACCATCAGTTTTGGCCAATTTCAAAGTTAAAAAAAAAATACTATCTCAAGGTGATCCTAATTTGTATTGCCCGTTTGATGAATGAGACAGTGAGTTTTTTCTTGTTAACAGCTGCTTGTATTTTTTTCTCTGTAAATGAATACTTTTAGCCCCTTTTTTATAAATGTAAATGCTTAAAACACAGCAGACCGTAGATCACGTATGGCTGTGGACACAGAATGAAGGGTGGGAGGAACACTCCCTCTCCATAACCTCCGCTGAGAAATTGGTTGCCTCCGGAGAGGAAGGGAAGGGAATGAGACAGGGGAGGGACTCGAAGGGGTTCCCACTGAGTATGTGACATTTTATTTCTTTTTTAAAAAGACATTAGGGGCACCAGGGTGGCTCAGTTGCTCAGTCCGGTTGAGCATCTGAGTCTTGATTTGGGCTCAGGTCATGATCTCAGGGTGGTGGGACTGAGGCCCGAGCTGGGCTCTGCGCTGGGCTTGGAGCCTGCTCAAGATTCTCTCTCCCTCTGCCTCTGCGTCTGCCCCTCCCCAGCTCTCTTTCAAAAAATAAAAATAAAAAAGCCATGAAGCAAATATGGCAGAAAGAAAACAGAAGGACAAGGAAGGAACAGAGGGAGGAAGAAAAGGAGGGGAGGAGGGAGAGAAGCTGGCAGGGAAAGAGAAAATGGGCTTTAAAAGCAATGGAACCTGAACTTGAAGTTGAGTCCTGCCACGCTTACTCTGTGGCCTTTGGCAATTCTCCTAACCCATCTCATTTTTAATTTCAACATCTATAGGATGTAGATAACACCTACCTTGCAGAGTTCGTGTAATGATTAAAGATAATCCTTGTAAAACCATGATTAGCACATCACTGTGGTTCAACAGTCATACTGGAATTGTAATATTAATTTGGTTCTTATTATTCAAATATATATAATGCCTCAAGCCAAAAGAAAGGCCTGGTGACTTTTCTTGGCTCAACTACCTCTTTTCCCTGTCGGGTTTCCCAAGCAGTCTTCTTGATGACCCCACGTCCCTGTCGTCCCTAGAAGCTGTCTGACAGGGCAGCCTGAGTGTGAGAGAGGCGAGGGTGTGGTCGAGGGCAGGGAGGGGGAGTTTCCTCCATGTTGCAAGCTCCGTTCCCAAAAGCTGTGACCTCTATTAGCACACGATGAGACTCTGGCTTCCCACTGTGGCAGGATCTAGAAAGTCCAACCCTAACTCACCCCTTCTCTAAGGGCAAACCGTGGTTAAGAGTCTTCCTGCCATCCCTCTATAGGGACGACCAATGGGACAATTACAACTTGTTCACTTGAAACCAGTAATCCCTGTGTCCTCAGAAATAGCCGTTTTCTCCCTTTGCCCCTAGTTTCTGTGACATCTTGGGGCTGTAGACAGCCCCGTCCCACGCCACCCCACCCCACCCCACCTCACCCCACCCCACCCCACCATGTTATTGCAACCACTTATTGCCTCATTTCCCTAGGCAAAATTCCTCTGCTGTAAACACCTTTTATCAGAATGGGAAAGATTCAAGCAGTGAACTTTGTACAGTCTTTCATTTGCCTTTGGGTTATTTCCTGAGTTGAAATTGATACTGTTCTTTTTCATTATTTTGGTCCTAACACATCAGAAAACTAGACAGTAGAGAAGAGAGGACAAGAGAGAGAGAAAAGGGGGAAAAGAAAGTGGCAAAGAAGGAAAGAAAAAGATTTAAAATAGATGGCATCTTAGCAGTGTAACGTAGACGGCCTGGAGAGGAGGCTCTGGAAGTGACCTAAAGGTCCTCCTTGGACACCCCCAGGTCCCTGATTAGTGCCTGGACCAGGGCGATCCTCAAGTAACAGCTGCTCTGATAACATCTGGAAGCTTCACTGAGCCAGCAAAGACAGTATCCTTCCATTATTGGCAGCAATGAGCCGATAAGAGCCCATCAATCAACTAATGAAAATCTTGGGGGAAACTATTATGATTATTCATGGCCAGAGAAGGTTGCTTTATCCGTGGCAGAACTGATCTGAAGGGAAATCTTAAGACACACAAGGTTGCATTTCCTTGGCATTTGTGAGTATTTCTCTTTTCTTTTAGCGACCTATATACCGTAAAGCCAGGAAACTCTCTCTATAGCATCTTTCCCAGGCCTGCCAACATATTTACTGCTAGTGCCTCACCTAGCTTCTCTTCATCCAAATTTCCCTTTTGTTGGCCCTATTTCTCAGAGCTCTTTGCTGCGAGACAACTACCTGCTCTGAGAAACCAATTTATGCTAATGATGTTGTGGTAGGCAAAATAATAACCCTCCAAAGATATCCATGCTCTAATCCCCAGGATCTTTCCATCTTTAAAGGAGAATGTGTGAATGGGATTAAGGTTAAGGGCCTTGAGATGGGGAGAATATCCTGGATGATGCAGGTGAGCCCGATCTAAGTATATGGGTCCTTAAAGGTATAGAGTCTTTTTCCGTTGGGTCAGAGAGATGAGAGGGGGGAAGAAGAGTCGGGGACTTTGAAGACAGGAAGTGGGCAAAAATCAAGGAATGTGGGTGACCTCTAGAAGCTGGAAATGTCCTTCAGTGACAGCTGGAAAAGAAACAGGATTCCAATCCTACAGACACAAGGTATTGAACTTTGCCAACAATCGAAATGACACAAAGGAGCCTGATCCGTTCCTAGAACCTCCAGTAATGAACGCAGCCCTACTGACACCTTGATTTTAGCCCAGTGAGACCCATGTCAGAAGTCTGACCTACAGAACTGTAAGGTAATAAATGTGTGTTGTTTAAACCACTTTGTCTGCAGAAATGTGTTATTTTCTAGCAATAGAAAATTAATTTAGATGCCAAGATGAGATTCAGTCAGCAGGACTTTCGGTCAGTTTACTTTCCGAAGTAATATTATGCTACCAGGTGAGAAAAATACTCTTGTTAATGTTTTGGAACAGGCAGATTGTTTTGTAATTCATGGCCATATCCTACTCCATACTCCATCACCTACTCCATAAATATTTATGGGACGCCAACTAGGTACCAGACACATAGCTTCCTACACATACGCCTCCTTCTAGATCATGTCTACACAAGTGGTCAGACTCTACACAAGCTACACAGTCAGTAAGTGGTCAACAAATATTCACTGGGCATCTACAAGTATTAGGTACAAGGGCAACTCAATTGAAATTCACCGAAAGGGTCTTTCCACTGCCTGGGGAAGGCTGGAAAGCCTGATTCCAAACTCAGCAAAGGAAGACCGGAAGGACAGCATCCTTTTACGAATGCAGAAACTGAGACTCAGAGGGACGAACTGACCAAGTCACGGTGCTCCTAAATGACAGAGCTGGAGTTTTTGTCAAGTTTTCAATTGTAAAATACACATTACATAAAATTTACCATTTTAAAGAACACATATGGTTCAGTAGTATTAAGTACATTCACATTATTGTGCAATTAGTCTCCACAACTCTTTCATGTTGCAAAACTGGAACTCCATACCCATTAAATAATTCCCCATGCCTCCCTCTCCCCAGCCCTCCGCAACCACCACTCTACTTTCTGCCTCTATGAATTTCACTATTTTAGATACTTCGTGGAAGTAGAGCCCTACAGTGTTTTTTTGTGCTAGGCTTATTTCACTTACCATGCTATCCTCGAAGTTCATCTGTATTGTACCAGTGTCAGAATTTCCTTTATTTTTTTAAGATTTTATTTATCTGTCATAGAGAAAGAGAGGGAGAGCACAAGCAGAGGGAGCTGCAGGCAGAGGGAGAAGCAGGCTCCCTGCTGAGCAAGGAGCCCAAAGCAGAACTCCATCCCAGGACCCTGGGATTGCGACCCAAGCCGAAGGCAGACACTTAACCGAGACACCCAGGCGTTCCAGAATTTCTAAGGGTGGATAATACTCCATTGTATGTATATACCACATGTTGTCCATCCACTCATCTATTGAAGGACATTTTTTTGCTACTGCAAAACTAATACTGATATTAGTATTAATACTAATATTACTATGAACTAATATTTCTGTTACTGCTAATACTAATACTAATATGCTATGAACGAATACTGCTATGAACATGGGTGTACTAATATCTTAGAGACCCTCCTTTCACTTTTGGACATGTACCAGTGGCACTGGAATTTGAATACAGATCTCTGGCCCTGACATTCATTCTATTTCCAGGATGCCTCACAGCCTGGATGAAGCTATGGCTTCCCATGCCGCAGCTAACCAAATACATGAAATGTTTTTCTCACATTCCATTCTACACAGGTCAGATGGAGCTAGTTTTGTTCTATGTGATTAAAAGGTAATGTGATGTGCTGCACTAAGAATAACTCCTTGGCGCCATATGATCTGGCCCCTACCTACCTTGCTGATCTTATTTCCAACCATTTGCTAGACATTGGTCATGCTGGTTCTGTTCTATTCTTCAAACACACTGAGCTGGTTCCCACCTCAGGACCTTTGCATTTGCTGTGCTTTCTCCCTAGAACTTGCATAACTGGCTCCTCCTCATCATTCCCGTCTCAGCTCCAATGTGACCTCCTCAAAGAGGCCTTCCGAGACCACCCTTCGTAAAGCAGTACCTGCTGTCACCATCTATCACATTGTTCTATTTTCTTCATAACCAGCTAAAATTTCATGGTTGTATTCTAGTTTATAATCTGTCTCCCTCACAAGAATGTAATTTTCACTCCGAGATCTTATCTGTCTCTTTCTCCCAATATGCCCAGAGCACAGAATCATGCCTGGCACATAGTTGGTGCTTATTAAATATTTATCAAATAAAGAAATGCATAAGAATCTTCATTGCAGGATTATTTATCATACCAAAAAATAATGGAAACAGTGTCAATGTCTATCAGTGTGAAATGGTTAAATAAATAAATATGGAAAATTCTATGGCCATTGAAAAGAGTTAAGAGAAATTGTAATTATTGACAGAAAAGAATGACTTCAAGGTATGATTGATTTTTTTTCTAAGCAAGTTGCAAAATAGTAAGTATGCTATAATTCCAGTTTGGTAAAATATCAAAAATATATGTCTGTATGAATGTTTGGAATTATACTTACGAACCATCATGCCTGGGGGACAAGACTGGAGACAGAAGAGAGAGATTTTCCTTTCACTTCATACACCCTGTATTGTCAAAATGTTTTACAATTAGCTTCGATTGCTTTGGTGATGAAAAAAATATATTACTATTTTTACTGAACTGTTCAGGAGAAAAGTATACTGTGCATACAATTTACTTTGAACTATAAAAAAAGATAAGACGGATTGATAGATGGAGAGTGGACCAGATGGTTGGACTGATTTGGGTTAAAGCAAGGATAGCAACAGCTTCCTTGTAAAATCCAGATGTGAATATGCACGTGTTCACTGTACAAGTTGTTCCATTTTCTGTATGTTTGAAAATGTTCATAATAAAATTGGGGGGGTGGAAATCTTACTTATCCCATGCACATTTCTCCAATGCCTGGTACGTGTCAGGCATTCACTCTCAGTTTTGTTTTTATGCTGCTGAAGGGGCACCTGAATGGCATTGGCCCAAAGGCCATCCTCATGTCCCCTCCCTTCCATTCGTTCTACCGTTTATTCCATAAGCCAGTCCACCGCCCTCCTAGCATCCTAAAAAAGTAAGACCCATCAGTGCAGCTGTGTCCATATGGATTTAGGGTTCCCTGTATTAAGGAGCCCCGTGTGCCAGGCGGAGCCCGGATCAGCATGTTAAGGAATCTATCTTGTTGGAGCACACTTCGGGGGAAAAAGCACACTCAAAACAGCTGGAGAGAATCAGAGGCGGGGCTGTACACAGACGTGTGGGCAGAGTTCCGGAAGCAGCTAGGGATGACGACACACCCAGGGTTACCATCCCACCTCCCTAGGTCTGCAGGAGCCAGGTGAGAGTCAAGTTCAGAGAGCTCACGCCCACAGAAGACATGGGCGTAGGAAACTGCACTTTCAAAACTCATTAGAGGATTAATGTCCCTACTTCTGTCTTCCCACACACCCACCTGCTGAGACCTCCACTGCCACACCCCAGTGGAAGCCAGAGAGCAGCAGCATCCAAGTGACGACGACTTTTCATGTCTCAGCCTCTCCGGTCATGAAGCGAGGCAGAACATGGATCTGGAGGTGGGCCAGAGGCGATCAGGGAAAAAATATATATATATTTAAGGCAAAATACTATTACCAGAAAAGATGAGCCAAACTGACCTATAATTTATTAGGCAGTACAGGTCACTTAGAGAATGAAAGAAGTTATCAATAATTATACCAGTTCTAGGCAAAGACAGGACTGTAAGGCCACTCTCCCTTAATCACCTGTTCCGGTCCCCTCAATTTGCAGATGACAACTGAAGAGACCCAGAGATGTAAAGTGACTTGAAGAAAATCGCACAGCACCTCAGGAGCAGAGGTGGGAAAAGTCTCGACTGTTGACACCGAGCCCACGGCCTCTGATGCTTCATCTTCTGGTGGTTCTGGGACTCAGCGAAACACACCCCCAGTCTGCTGCAATGCCCTCACATGACTGGGGAAATGACAGCTCATGTTTCTATCACAAGAAGCATGTGGTTTCGGGCTGCTCTTTTTCTCTTAAGTTTTCTTCCCCCTTTTTTGTGGTCAGATAGTGGGCAGGCTAGCAGGGAAGCCCTCAGGTGCCGTGGGGTTTCACTGCGGTTTCATTACATAAGTGAAAGCCCTACAAAGGAGAGAAAGAAATACAGAGCAGGGCTATCCAACGGAGCTCCTTGGCTGGGCCCAGCAGGGTCTCAGTCACCCTCGGGGCTCTGTGCTGGGAAACACTCTTTCAGTACATACTCCTTGTCCAACAACTATATCTTGAGCTCGTACTAGGTGTCAGGCACATGGCACATAAGCGAATGAGAAAGACAAGCTCGCTGCTCTCATGAAAATCCCGTCAGGGGTGTCAGATAATAAACATCCTTACGAATAAATTAATCACAGATGTGGTTAGTGCTGAAAAGGAAACAGAGTGCCCAGTCGAATGGTAAGAATGGCTGACATCTATTAAAGTCATCCTTTGTGCACGTCTCTTCGTGAAAGAGATATTACAGCTTTCCCCACTCCCCGAAAGTAGAAGATTTCTATGAAATGGCATCGCGTGAAGAACAACCCCCACCCTCTGAAAGTTCACATTACACCATTTTTTTTAACAACAATAAAAAAAAAAAAAAAAAAAAACTTTGTTAGTATGGTAATGGCTTTTTTATAAACAGGAAAATCCGCCTCAGATTTCTTTCAGTTAATGCAAACGGGTACTCAGGTGGATCTTTTGTAAAAGTGAAGTGAACTAAGAACTTCCAGAAAGTGGGGAATACCCATATGAATAGTTCCATCTCACAGCTGTGGGAACTGAGGCACAGAGAAGTTAGAAGGTTGTCCAAGGTCAATCAGCTGGTATGTGTCAGAGTTGAATTTGAACCCAAGAGTCGTGCTTGGAAGCCTGAGTTTTGAACTGCTTGCTCTCTCAGGCAGTAGAGGCTCGGAAGAGAGTGCACGCTTTCAGTGGGTCAGGAAGACCTTTCTGAGGAAGAGGCACATAAGCTGAGGGGAGGCAAAACAAACTGTAGGAAAAGCTGAAAGAATGTTCTAGACAGAAAAGGAGCACATGTCAATAGACTAGGGTGGGAAAGAGACTAATGTCTTCTGTATCTGTCAGAAGTCCCAGGAGAATGGGGCCAAAACAGCAGTTCATTCTAGCTGAACTTACGCAATGTCTTTGCAGACAGACATTTTCTCATGAGATCCTCACAGAGCCTGGTCACGCCAGTCGAGCAAGCGTTATTTTCCGTGTTTTACAGAATACTGTGCATTGCTTCTGGGAACCTAGGGATGGAGGGGAGACGGCTCCTGTGACTTCGGACTCCTATCAAGTGCTCCTTCCACACTCAACCTCACAGCCACCCCTTTGCTGCCCCAGTGCTCCCTGAATTACAACACACCTCTGTGTCGTCGCCTCCTCCTCCCACCTCAGAATTTACCACTCTGGCCAACAACTTAATTTCTAGGGGAATCTGATAAGCAAATCTGTTCTCGCTGGCTAATGGGTAATAAAGCTGTGTTGGAAATCTGAAATCAACTTGTCTTTTCCATGCCTGTGGGAGCTGAGAACAGCCTTCCCCTCTTCCAGTCATCAGATCAGCCTCCAGCCATTAGCATTTCCTTCTCTGCCAAAGTGGAAGTCGTGAGTTGATTCATGTTCTATTCCCAGAGGAGCGTGGCCAGGGCTTGAACCTTGGACTGGTGGTACCAGGTAGCTGTTTGCAGATGCCAATAAGGCACGCGCAGTTCAAATCAGTGATTTCTTCGTCTGTCCGCATTCAGAAACCACCTCCAGAGGCTGGGGCAGGTGGCCCAGTTCCCCGGGACCTCTCAGCTCCTCATTGCAGCATTGAAGCCTTTCAAGTCCCAAACATGCCCTCCTCTCCACTTCGACTTATCCCGCAGCCCACCCTGACCTCGGGGCCCAGGCACGCCAGGCCCTCCTTGCTGCTCGCTCTGTTGGTGTCACACTCCCCACCCTCTTCCCTGGGCTTTCCCCTTTACACCAGCTACATACAACCCAGACACCACTCACCAGGAAAACCTTTCCTGTCTGTGTTACACATCCCTTCTCTGTGCTTCCGTAATCGTAATGATTAACATATTTGAGTCTCTGATACGCCACACACTCTGTTAAGCATTTCATATAGATCCTCTCAATCGGAGAGTAATTCGAAGAGACAGATTCTGTCATCCTATCTTACGGTCAAGTAACACGCCCATGACCGAGTAAAAATCTCGGAAGGAAGGAGACAAACTCAGGCAGGTGGACTTTCGGATCTGGGTCATCCCGATTCCTTGTGCTGCTCACTGGCACAACTAACATTTAACAGTACTGACATGGACCTCCCATAGCTCTGAGCCATTCACATACATTTTCTCATGGAATACTCGTAAGAATCCCATAAAATCAAGTCACTGCAAAGGTGTTATATTAAGTCCATTTTGAAGGTGAGAAAATTGGGAGGCGCAGAAAGGTTTAATTAGTTAGCTAATCCACACATTCAGCAGAAGGCACTGAACACACCGCCCTGTGCTAAAATTGCTGGGATTAGCAGAGGCTGCCAGTAATCTACCCAACACCCCTTCTCCTCCTCCTTCATAGTAGCAAAAAGTATACTGTTGGAGGTAGCACTGTGCCCAGTTTGAAGAAAGACAAGACTAAACAAACATCAGCCAGCCACCTCTGCAGATACGATAGCAGCAGATGAAGTGTAAGTCTGTGCCTTAGGGGGAAGCTTCCAGGAAACTGATCGAAGGGGGCACGCTCAGGTGACATGTACCCATTTGCATTTTCCCCTGCCTGCCTCTTGCTGCCTGAGATATGAAGCCTGGATCTCCCAAGAGCCACTTTCTGACCAGGAAGCAATCCTACAGAGCAAAGGGGGAGGGAAGAGAAGAAAGAACCTGGGGTCCTGGTGATGGCACAGAACCAGAGCAGCCCCGGGATGCCCAGCTCCAAACTTAAAGGAGTTTAGAAGAAAAATAAAGACTCCTTCTTGTTTAAAGCCTGTTGCTTTGATTCTCTAGTACTTGAAGCCAAATGCATTTGCCAACTCGTTTACTTTGCAGTGTGTCTGACGGAGCACCCACCGAGCCGTGAGGTCCTCAAGAGTGAACACGAAGTCCCCTTTGTCTTCGTCCCTATGTCAGGACCGCTCACCTTACCCACTGTGTTGACCTCAATCCACTGACTTTCTTGCCATTTTACTCACTCCCCATGCGGGCAAAGGACATAAAGTTAGAACGCACCATCCCCTCCCATGGCACAGAATTCAGGGAATGGAAAAGGAAAGCACGAAGGGGAAGCAGCTGGCTGAAGCGTGTCGGGGACAGGCACTGGGAAAGATCAGCCCTGCTTTGAAGCTGCCCGAGTCTAGGAGGGCAATGTGGGCTGCGTGCCAGGAGCTCCACTTGCTCCTCCACTTCAGGCCGTGGTGGTGCCACTCCTATGCCTGGGAAACCTGGGGCCTAGAGCCAAATTAAACCTGGAAAGTGCAGTCAGCAGAGTACCTGAGCCAGAGCCCACGGTCAACGTATGCAAAACAGCCAGGATCCCAAGTCTCGCAATCTTAGGAATTACATCTCCACCTTCTCCTCGCCACACCTGAAATCCTGCCACAAGGCTGTGGTGTCAGTGAGAAGTAAGGCTTGCCACATCCATGCCCCTGGGACAATGACTGCACTGGTTATTGGGATCATCAACCTCTGGATACCCTGGATACTCAGGATACCCTGTGTCCATACGGGGAGCTGGGGAGGGTCGAATAACAACAGTGAATGAGAAGCCCTTTCATAACAGTAAAACATTATACAAACCCAAGACAGTGCATGTATTCATTTTTTCTGGGGCCTTGGCTTCCACAATTAAGAAAAATTCTTTCCAGGTCCCACATTTCATATTCATGACCATCTTTTCTACACTCAAACATAAGCCACTGCTTTTCTTTTAAATGGAAAAGGTGAGAATAAGGTAGGGATTTTACAGGAGTGGAGTGTGAAAGCCGAGAGTGTGGGAGACAAAATACGTAAGAACAAGACCACACCGTTGTTACAGTTTGTAGCCCGCAGAGGTGGAAGAAGGCAAAGAAAGTGAGGTTTGGCGGTTGGTTGGTTTGTGATTTCTCCGAGGATGGAATCATCAAGCTCACAGGTAGTCTTCCTTAGTTCAGATAGTTACAAGAAATTAATGGTAGTTAGTTCCTCTCAGGAAAAGGACTGGAAGTTCAAGGGACAGAGACTTGCACTCTTTATACCATTCCGGGTGTTCTTTTCCTTTTATCACAAATGTACTTTTTTACCTTTTAAAACATCTATATGTGTATGAAGAGTTTAGAATGTGATTAACAAAAATATACCACATGACTTTAAAATGGTCATGGTTCTCCTCCCTGCACCCCACGCCCTGCCACCTCCCACCCACTGTGGGGCCACCACATAATACAGAACCGGGAGGATTTAGTCCAATCATTAGGCTCTGGCCATCTTATTGATGCCCCATTTGGAGGGAAATACGCCTGGGTCACATGCCCAATCCTGCCCAGCCTTGTGCCGGGGGCTGGCCCTAGGGTGTAGTTGTAGGGATACCGGGCACGGAAATGTGAATTCCCACCATTTGGCAATCCCCCAGGTCTAGATCAGAAGGGATATACCTTAACCCGACAATGGCATTAAGGCATGGGAGGAGCTGACCATTAGCTAATGTGCCCTAGAGATTAGCCTGTCTGATGAGCTCACTGCCACCACCTACTCCCACCAACAGAAAGCAGAACCAGTAGAGAATGGACAACGGATGTGCTAGTTTTGATGGGAGGCAAAAATGTAAATATTGGCGCTCAAAAGGACATAAAAGATGATCTAATCAGGAGGCTGGGTAAACTGAAAAGCTCTGGCTTTATTGACCCTGTTTACTCTTGCAGTGGGTTATTTTTCTGGGATCTCAATGTCTTCATAGCACACCTTACATTGACTCACTCACCCCTCCTGACTGCCTTCCACAGCCATGTTATCTCCTTGGCTCTGAGGCGGCCCACCTAGGACAGGGGTCTTGCCTTTTGGTACCTATTCTGGTGCTCTTTGATTAGGGCTGATCATCTAAGAGGATGCCAACACTAGATGCCTACAAGAGATGCATGGCACCTCAAGGAGAAGGGGATAAAAAAAGGAGTAGAAAAAAACCTGAAGAGACAGCCCAATCTCTGAATCTCAGAACCTCTGAGTATCTCCTCTAAAATGGAGCTAATGGTGCCTGTCGTAGAAGTAGGGGGAAAATTGGATGTGAGAAGCCATGTGAATTGCTTAGGGTACAGAAGATCCTCACTGAAAGTTTCTTTTCCTTTCCTTCTCAGAGATTGAAGATGCTTCCCAACATTTGTGCCTTGTGACTCCATATCCCTTACCTAACGAAGCAGGTAAGTAGCAAATATGATCGGGGGCTTCAGGGAGGTGACTGGAGGCAGAGAATTAGGGCATTCTCTGTCCCCAGCCCCTGCCCTTGGGGCAGGTGTTCCCACCATGGCAGTCACCCATTTGCCCAGCCAATATCAACTGTAGGAGCTATGCCACCAACTCTACCCAAGAGCTGAGTACCGTGTTGTGTTGATGCTGCTGGTACTGGCAACTGATTCTGCACAGGTGGGCCAAATGATGGCAAAGACCGATCACTCCAAACAAGCCAAGAGCTTTCTCACGGTATCTTTCCTCTGCTTTATTCTTTGGAAGAACAATATACCCCACAGCCGATTCTTGGCTTCTGGGTTGGTTCACAGTTGGCCCATGGACTCCAATCCAGTCAACCATCTCACCAACCTAGCTGAATGGGGGCAAGTTGATTATTTGAAGTCATGGAAATCCATCATCTAAGGGCGGCACACCGTGTAGTCTCATGAGCTGGGTGCCCAAAAAGACTGTCTAGCTCCAGTTATCTGGTCTACCTGTGAGATTCCTTGTGTCCTGGGCCAGGCTTCTGTGCTGATCTGCTATACTGAACATTAACCCAGTTTTAAATGACTAAGCAATCTGACTGAAATCTTGGCATTTCTGTCGCTAGTAAGCAGTGACCTTACATCTGAGCCCCTCTCTTCTTTCACTCTCTCCTCACGGTATTATTTCTCTGGATTTTCCATGGAGTTTCCTTTCTTAGCAGCTGGTTCCTTGGGTTTTTATCATTTTACACTAATTTCCTCTTTATCACTAGCCTAAGTCTTATTCTTCCCTCTGCCTCCTCCACATTACTTTCTTCCTCCTGTCCTCCTCCTCCCTGTCTCCTTTCTGTAAACATTCCTTCAAATGTTTTTGCTCTTGATGGGAAGTGAAGAAATCAGTCCAACAGAGAGGGGAGAGAAAGTAAAATTTATTGGTTAAAAGCAGAAGCTTTGGTGTCAGCTCTGAGTTTGAAGCCAAGATTTGCCACTTAGTACCCAAGTGACTTTGGGCACATGATCTAGCCACTCTGAGCCTTAATTTCCTCATCTTGACAACAGATGAACCAATACTCATTCCATGGATCAAGAGTAATGCTGTATATGTAAATTAGTTTGTGAAGTGGCTAGTGTATGATATACTCTAAATCAAATTCAACTTGGGATGAGGGGGCGCATATAGAAAACAATCTTTGTTCTCTATCATGGTTTAAATCGATAGGGTTCCAATTGGGTTTCTTGAAGGACTAAGTCTCCAAGACTTGGCAGGGATGGGAAGGCACGGGGTAGGTAGCAATAGGCTGAGCTTATCTATCCTTCCATCTTCAAAAAAGATTCTATTTTCTCTCTTTTGTATATTGAGTCTCTGAGTAACATTCTGAAATAACGATCTTATGGAAAAATCTTTCTGGAACTGGTTCAGACTGATTTTTCACCTGTCCTTTTGCCAGAATCCTCCTCCTATCTTTGTTCACTTCAAATGAGTAGGTCCCTGCCACGTAGAACCTACTAGATTGTTGCTGCACTCCCTATTGCTTCCTTGCAATTTGAAGCCTCTCTCTGTCCATTAAAAAGTGTACCCGACATTTCATAGTCTATCAAGAAGACGTAGAGGAGTTTCACCCACCCAGCAGACTTTGCAGGGAGTTGGTTTCGTAGGCTTTGACCATTATGTAGTGAAAGATGGTGTCTTGGATCCTTGGCTGCATTTGCAGAAAGCTGACTGCCCACTTTCTTTACCATTTGAGAAATGTGGTTACACCCAGAATTCCACACAAGACCCTGTGGTTACAAACTGAATCTGAGAAAGTGTTGTCCCTACTAAACAATATTGTTTCACTACCTTAGAAATTTTATCTTAAAAAATTAAAAGAGCCTGACCTTTTTGAAAACAGGCCACAAAGAAAGATCATCTTTATAACCTATAATTCCTTCAATGATCCCCAGGAGGGAAAGACTTCTAGGACCTGATGCTCACAAACACGTGTATAGCCTTCAGTCAGGTTCGAGGCTAGGGGCAGGTAAATTCAATCGCCTCCTTCCCCCTTGCACCCAGTTTGCACCCCCACATTTGCATCCCCTATGTTTTGCTGAAGGGCGTAGGAAGTTGCAGAGAAGGTGCCTAGGAAGAAGAATCCTACATGGTTAGCTGTCCCCGTGGTGACCCCGCATGAAAGTGCTGGCGGTTCAGGTGAGCCCCTGTAGGATTAATGTCTGTGAAAGACCATGTGTACAGCCAGCACTGCTTGAGGACTCAGGAAACGGAGAGGGACATTTGACCGAAAGCTTGGTGGTAGCATAGCTCATGACAATAAATCAACGTAGATCTTGTACTACATAGTGTTGACGCCCAACAGGTCCTCAAGAAAGAGCTACTGAATGAATGAGTGAATCAAGAAGAGTTGGGGAAAGAGCCATTCTCCCTGCCTCCCCTACCTATTCCACGGTAATCCATAGTGGGGTAATGGCCTTTCTGCTTCCCCTCCTCTTTCTCTCCAATCCATGCTCCATGCTGCCCCAAGAGTGATCCATTTCAAACATAAATCAGGTCTTGTCCCTCCCTCTATTTAAACCCTCCACTGAGGACTTAATATAACAAAAATCTTTGTCTTGGTCTCCCAAGTCTATGTGGTGTCATCCCTGGCTAACTCTAGTGACCTCATCACTTCCTCTTTTCAGTTCCCCTGGTTAGCTTTCTACAAAAGACCAACCCTAAAGGCCCCATTAGTGAACCCTGTCAGAACCCCTCTCATTATTGAGGGCTTCTTCTGTATCTTCAGTTAATCAATTTCTATCACTTTACTCATTCTCCTTTGTCCGCGAGATTCATTCTTTGACTCCATGAGACCAGAACCTAGCTCTCCCACTTCAACTGCAGATCTGTTACACATTAAAAAGGATAACGTAATATTAAGAACAACTTTCAGGCAATATATTTGACAACTTAGATGAAATAGACAAATTTCTTGCTAACACTGAAGAGAAAAAGGAAAACTTGGTCTTTCATCTATTAGAGAGATTGTATTCATAGTTAAAATCCTTCCCATAAAGAAACTCCAGGCCCAGATGACTTTCCTAGGGAATTATACCAAACATTTAAAGAAGATACTGAAGGGGTTCAGGACAGCCCCTCCTTGCTCCCCCAACAATGCCACTTTGGTATGTGGATTATTTTGAGCTGAAGGTGTTTTAGACCCTGTAGGCTCAAGAGAAATTTTTACCCCTCCCTTAATTACATAGAAGAATCTCAATTAGGGGGCACCTGGCTGACTCAGTCAGCGGAGCATGTAACTCTTGATCTCGAAGTCGTGAGTTCAAGCCCTGTGTTGGATGTAGAGATTACTTAAAAATAAAGTCAGAAGGAGGCGGCGGGGTGGTGAGGGGAGGAGGAAGAGAACCACAAGCTGCTCAAAATCACCTAGCAGGAGTTCCTATAGTGGCTAATACGCTTCAGGGGAGAGGTCCATATGCAGATGTAGGACAACTTCTTATGGACCCTCGAGTCTTTGAACAAATGCTCTCATTGTGCAAAATGAACTTGGGAACAGATTCCTGATCAGGGCACTCCTCAAGGCTCTTTTGCCTGTATTAAGCAGGGCCTCCAAGAACCCTTTATCGAATTCATCAATAAATTACAGCAAGCCATTTGGAGGCAAAATCAGTCATAACCAAGCTATTACTGAGAGAGCACATTTTACCCTTAAACACATGATACAAAACAAAACAAAAAAACCCAAAATCCATATGAATGTCAATAGATGGGGAGGTAGATTTGACTAAAATAAATATTCATGCATGATAAAATTTGCAACTGATTAGGACTATAAAGGAACTTTCCCAGTCTGATAAAGGGCATCTACAAGAGTCCTACAGCTAATATCATTCTCAATGATAAAAGACTAAACAGTTTTCTCCTAAGGTTGGTAACGAGGCTATGGTGTTTGCTTTCACCACTTCTATTCTACACCATATTACAGGTCTTAGCCTGTGTATTAAGGGAAATAAAAGAAACAAAAAGGCATCAAAATTCCAAGAAGAACTGCCTTTATTTGCTGATGATATGATAATTTACAAACAAAATCCTAAGGAATCTACCAAAGGGGGAAAAAAAAAAAATCAGAACTCATAAATTAGCTTAGCAGGACTGCAAAATATAGAGCCAACATACAAATTAATAAATATTAAAAAATATGTGCAAAATTTTTATATTGAAAGCTACAAGATACTGCTTAGAAAAATAGCTAAATAAAGAGATTAAACCATGTTCATGGTTCAGAATATTCAATATTATTAAGAAGTCAAAAAAAAAAAAAAAGAAGTCAATTCTCCCCAAATTAACCTATAGACTTAATACAATCTCAATCAAAATACTACTAGGCTTATTTTTTGTAGAAATTGACATAACAGCTTTAAATTTTATATTAAATACAAAGGAATTTAAATAGCTAAAACAATACTTTAAAATATATGTCAAAGTTAGAGAACTTATAAATGATTTTAAACTTAGTATAAACCTACAGTTATCAAGGTAGTATTGATGGATAGACATAGAGATCAACATACCAGAATAGAGCCCCCAAATAGATCCACATATATTTAGTTGCAACTGATTTTAGACAAAAGTGACAAAATAATTTAGTAAGGAGAAATAGTCTTTTCAACAAATAACACTGTAATAATTGGATATTCAAATGAGAAAATTATAAAACTCACTTCTCATCTCACATACAAAAATTAATTCAAAATGGATCCAGATCCAAACACAATAGCTAAAATTATAAAACTTCTAAAAGAAAACATGAGGAAAATCTTTGCACCTTGCATTAAGGAAAATGTGTTAAAGCATAAAAACATAAACCACAAAATTTAAAAATTAGTAAACTGGACTTTATAAAATAAAAAAAATTTTCTTTGAAATACACTGCTTTGTTTAAAAATGAAAAGACAACTCTCAAACTTGGAGAAAAAATTTTTAAAGTCATAAATCTAACAAAAAACTTATATCTAGAAAATATTAAAAAATTCTTTCAAGTCATTAACTTGAAGACAAGTGACTCATCAGAAAATAGCCAAAAGATTCAAAGACACATCTACCAAAGTAGATATACAAATAGGAAGGGGAAAAAAGTGCATTAATAAGATACCACTAGAATGGCTAAATTTTCCAAATAACAGACAATACCAGGTGTTGACCAGGATGTAGAGGAAATGAAGTTCTTATCTATTGCTGATGGAAATGCAAAACTGTACCAACCACTTTGGAAAATATTTGGTAGTTTCTTATTAAGTTAAACATACTTTTACCGTAAAACCTAGCAATCCTACTCTAAGGAATTTACACAAGAGAAATGAAAATAGATGTCCACCCAAAGATTTATGCAAGAATGCTTATAACGTCTTTATTTCTAGTAGCCAGAAGCTGTAAATGATGCAAATTTTCATCAATTAGTGAATGAATTAACAAGTTGTGGCATATAAAGGAATACTACTCAGCAATAAAAAGGGATGAACTAGACATACATTTAGAAACATGGATGAATCTCAAAAGCATTATGCTAAATGAAAAGACTACATACTGTGGGATGCCTGTGACTCAGTTGGTTAAGCTTCTGATTCTTGATTTCAGCTCATTTCATGATCTCAGGGTCATGAGATTGAGCTCTACATCGGGCTCTGAGCTCATGGGGAGTCTACTTGACTCTCCCTCTTCTTCTGCCCCTCCCTGCTCCTGCTTGCATTCATGTGTGCTCTAAAATGAATAAATAAATCTTAAAAAAAAAAAAGACTACATACTGTATGATTCCATTTAAAAGATAGTCTAGGAAAGACAAAAATATAGGGACAGAGAAGAGATGAGTGGCTTCTCGGGGAATGGGGAGAGGTGATTAACTACAAAGGGACATGAAGGAACTTTTGGGGATGATGGAGATGTTCTGTATTTTGTGATAGCAATTACACAGCTGTATATATTAGTGAAAGCTCATGAAATTGTATATTCTATTACATGTGTTACCAAAGCGAGCACTGAAATTGTATATTTTAAAAGAGTGAGTTTTATTATATACGAAATTGTATCTCAGTAATTCTAAAATTTCTTTTAGAGTATTATCATTAGGAAAAACTGGGTAAAAGGTACACAGGATTTTTCCATAGCATTTTGTAAAAATGCATATGAATCTACAATTATCTCAAAATAAAAAGGCTTTAAATAATAATTTAACTATGAGACTTAAAAAATCTGTTTTAGAGAAAGATGCAGACATGAACATTACTTCTATTCATAAAAGAAGAAGTAGTAAGAGGAGGAGGAGAAAAAGCCTCACACTGCAAATCAGAGCTCAGTGGGAGTATAGATCACACCCATGGGTCCAGAGTTCAAAGTGATTTACCCAAAGTCATATTCCTATGAGAGAGAGAGATGGCTTCTCCTCTGAGCTTGCTGGAGTTGTCATCAAAAAGCTGCTGCCAGTTATGACTCAAAATGTCCCCCAAGATTAGGAGGCATCCTGCAATCCTCAACAACAAAATTTAGCTCAAGGTCTCACCAAAAAACTTCAGAGTGACAGTGAGCTGCCAAGAGTCAAAGTCAAACTGTAACCATTCCAAATCTCCCAGCTGTACTTTCCACCAGCGAATAAGGTCAACCCAGGACAATGGCCCTGCCTGGTGAGAGACTGGTAAACCACAAAAATACTTCCCAAAAAATCCATGGGGGCATGAGGTGGTAGAGCTGTTGATAGCAGTGGATGAAGGTCCTCTTTTGGATTTCACATCTGCCTGGCAGACTTCCTTTCTTTGGCCCAGCAGACTGGGTTCCAATAACCACAGGTAGGTATCACCACAGACCACGCTGCAGGTGAGGCATTCTGGCAGGAAGCAAAAGGGCCAACAGTCAAAAAGGGCTTGAACTTCTGTTTGGGAAAAGACCCTCCATACATTCAGCTAGAAGCTAGAATCTGACTTTGCTCAGAAAACTTGAGTTTCATCCCAGCGTGGTTTTTGTGGAACCTTGCACAAGTCCTAACCTCGGTTTACTCATCTGTGATGGTGCTCATAATACTTCATGAGAGAAGATGCAATGAGGTCATAGTTCTTCAAATGTGGGGGTTTTTCTTTTTCCATGAGCCAGGGTTTCCCAAGGTGTGGCCCACATACCACTAGGGATACATAAGAAAATTTCAGGTCAGAATAGACTTTTTAATTTTAATACTTATAAACTTAATTTGAAGAGACTTTAAAAAATGGAACTAGCCTATCTATCTTGCTAAAATGAAATTAAGTTTAAAATTGAGTCCAAGTAAAAACTACATTAAAAATATATTTAGGTTAATAATTTTTTAAATGTAGTAAGTAGATACAGCATAAATCATAAAGATGATTAAAATTTGAGAAATAATACTCCCGGCCATGAGAACCAGGGTTGTGACTCTCATCCCTGGGTCTCCGGGAATGGGCCCCTGAGACCATTTATATTATCTAGCATAGCTCTCTCTTTGTAAGAACCCAGGGTGCATTATTTTTGGTCATAGGATTTATATTTCTCCTAAGTTCCTAAGTCCTAAGTTCCTCTTGTCTTCCTTTTTTTTTTTTTTTTTGGAAGACAACATAAGCAAAACTTGTCCTTAAACTCAAGAGATTGTTCTTACTGCATTTTTCTATATCTCGAGGTTAATAAGAATTTCAGCATGCTCTCATAAGAGTGAGACAAATCAGTCATTTCATATCATTTTGAAATCAGTCCTTGTCAAAAGCCATTCTTTCAGTGTTACATCACTACAGTACAAACAGATAGTTATGACTGATTTCAGGCCTGGGTAACCCCATGGGCCTAAAGTAAAATGGAAAGTGGGTGCTGTGGTGGAACCGGGCTTCCTCTGTTTCCTCAAAGCCAAAGCTTGCTGACAAGGGGGGGAAAAAAAGCTAAAATGATACAAAAATTTGGTGTCAGATCATTCAGAAGTCCCACAGCAATGGGAAGCTATCCTAGTCATGGTTAATATACTGAGTCTCCTAAGCCAGCAGACTTTTCCTGTCCTTATCTCCTTGTACCTACCGATGTTTTCTCCAGGGAGAGAAGACTGGACATTTGTTTTAGGTCAGCTCTTCATCTTTTTTAGCATCTTGGTTCCATTCTTTTTTTATGAGCCTCATTTTTTTTTCTCTGTAAAATAAAGATAATCCCTATTCTACCTATTTCAGCTAAAGTCACAATGAGATAATCATCAGAGCTCTTAGATGTATGTGACAGAAATTCACTACGTACAGACAAAAAATAGGGCAAACTAGCTAAGGGCAAAAAGTAGTGGTGGCAGTGGGAATTATGAGGAGCTATTCATATGAAGACTGATCAACCAAAGCAAGGCGTAAATGTGGATCTCAGAGACCCCGGGAATCAGATAATTAAATGCCACCAAGAAAATCTTTGTGCCCCTCATTTCTATTTCATTCTGCAGGTCAACCTTATTCTTTCTTAAAATAGACCAGCTAGGAAGAGGATCACTGTAGCTCCATATCTCAGAACTCAACAAAGCACAAACCCACAGAACTGAGATTCACTCTCTCTAGTACCAAACTCAAAATTCCAACAAACAGAACTAATTAGCTAATTTGGGGTCAGGTAAACATCACTGAACTCATTGACTGGAGCCACAAATTTGGGTATTATGACTGGCCCAAATTAGATGAAGTGCTTATTTCAAGCCAGTTAACGCTGTCTGGGAGAGAGGCTTTTTAAAAGATGGCAGCTCCCACCCAAATCACATGGAGGAAAGGAAGAAGCATTTCCCTGAAACAGAGACGATGGAGAAAGGTAATAGCTATGGGCAGAAGAAAACACTAGAGAATTATTATAAAAGATTTTAGGAAACCTGGATTGTTAGACAAATAAATGTTTTTCAAATCAGTCACAACTTCTAGACTTGTATCAAGTGCTACCCCAGGAAGACTTCATTGATAGTTGTTCCCAGTTATGAAACACTTCCCTCACTGACCCACCCACTATGTTCATACCTTCCACTCAATTATATTTAATTTCTCATTTAAGTATGTGTTACATTAAATTGCTTCCTAACAAACTATTGTAAATTTTGTCTTCTCCACTTGATTGTTTCCCTGATGTCAGAAATTGGCTGATGATGTCATAATGATTGGTGTTAATTGCTCCCAGGAAAGAATTTGCATTTTAACTGGAGTCTACCACCAGCGAAGTCTTAGCCCAAAGGAGTGATGATAATGTTGGGAATGTAAAACATATACAACAGGACATTTTTGGCAGCCCAAACGAGGGCCCAAATGCCATGAAATCAAATACAGCCCTCACCTTGTTACTATACTTGTTATCATCATTGTTGTCATCATTAATTCTGGTCTGTTGATAGGCTAGTGACAGTTTTTCATTTAGGATGTATTACTTGGAGGTAGGGAAGGGTGGACAGCATTCCATTCATAAGACCATGAACTCTGGAGCCAAGCAGACCTGAATTTTGTCTAAGTCTGCCACTTAGTTATATGACTGAAGTCAAATTACTTCATACCTCTGAACATGTTCCTCACTATAAAGTGCGTAGAACAATAAGACCTACCTCAGGGAGTTGTTTTGAGGATTAAGTGAGATAGGATGTCTGAAACCCTTAGCTTTGTACCTGTTACACAAGAAGAGCTCAATAAATAGCTATATTTTGTTGAAGTTGTAAATCAAATAATATGTCCCATTCTCCCATAAACACATATATTCATAAAACCACATGACAACTTTCAGTTGCAGAATGCATCAATTATGTCTAAACTCTGTGTGGAAAGGGCTACAAAGTCACATGAGACTATTCAAGCATATTCCCACATAAACTCTCTGAAATCTTCTGTTAACACATAGGACTGTAATACTCATACAAAATGTTGCTATATTTATTAAAGTTGTTTAATCAAGACTTCCTACAAAATCCCACACATAAACACATATCCAAACATACCCCTGGTAAGTAGCATAAACCCATGGCAGATTCTATATGGACAAAAACTAACATTTCCTTGGTTACACTACTGTAAATTTGAGGTGGTTTTCTACTGCAGCATAACATAGTCTAACCTGAGCAATAAAAGACTTCTTAATTTTTTCCCCAGTGCCTTGAAACTGCCCTTCCAGAACTTCCTCACCCTCATGCTCTAGACCTTTACTTGCTGCTTTATCCATCAAAACACGCCTCTCCTACATCCTGTGCCTTTTGTGACGAAGAATCCTATACCCATTCATACTGACTTGCTAGTGGCTACAGAAGTGTGAAAATGTTGTCCTTTCCAGTAAACATACCTATGTATGTATGTAGAGCCAAATATAACAAAATGCCTTATATCAAAGGAGTGAATTTTTTAACGCTATGGAAATCAAAAAAAAAAAAAAAAAAGAAAAGAAACTGGGGACATGTAAGACATTTTCTGACCATAATAGTAAAAATGTCTTATTATAATTTTTTTATACTTCATAAAGAACTTTCCAGTTCAGTATCTGATGGGCAACAATTTTAACAAAGGAACTGGGGATTAGAAAGTTAAATTTGCTCAAGGCCGCGGGGCTGATATACGACAGATTCAGAAATATTTAATCCAGATCTCCTTACTCCAAGCACAGAGTCCATTCATTCAATTAATATTTGCAGATTACTGGGGCACCTGGGTAGCTCAGTGGGTTAAAGCCTCTGCTTTCAGCTCAGGTCATGATTCCAGGGTCCTGGGATTGAGCCCCACATCGGATTCTCTGCTCAACAGGGAGCCTGCTTCACCCCCTCTCTCTCTCTCTGACTGCTTCTCTGACTACTTGTGATCTCTGTCTGTCAAATAAATAAATAAATATAATCTTAAAAAATATTTGCAGATTACTTACTATATGCCAGGAATATTGCAAATTACTTACTATATGCCAGACACTGTTCTAGGGTTTGGAAGAGTAAATGAAACAGAAAAGAAAAAAAAAAATTCTTGCTTTCATGGAGCTTACATTCTAGAGAGGCAAAAAGGGAGGAACCAATAAATTTAAATTTATTTTGGGTCAGTTGGCCAGAGGTATAATAAAAAAGAAAAATAAATCAGGACAAAGGGGATAGAGTGTGCTAAGTGGTGCTATTTTATATTGGGTGGTCATAAAAGGCCTTTAAGAAAAGGTACAGGGGCGCCTGGGTGGCTCAGTGGGTTAAAGCCTCTGCCTTCGGCTCAGGTCATTATCCCAGGGTCCTGGGATCGAGCCCCGCAACGGGCTCTCTGCGTGGCGGGGAGCCTGCTTCCTCCTCTCTCTGCCTGCCTCTCTGCCTACTTGTGATCTCTCTCGGTCAAATAAAAAAAATAAAAATCTTTAAAAAAAAAAAAAAAAGAAGAGGTACATCCTAACAGAGACTTGAATAGAGAAAGGTAGCAAGTCATGTGTTTTTCTGAAATATAAAGTTTCTAGAGAGGGGTGGCAGCAAGTGCAAAGCCCCTGAGACAGGAATGTGTCTGATGCTTCTAAAGAACATCAGAGGGGCCAATGTGGCTGGAGCAAACTGGATATGGGAGTGAGCAGTAGCAGATGAAACCAATGAGGGAGCTGGGGCAAATCATGGTGGGACAAGTGTGCCAGTGTAAGGTTCTGGGCTTTATCCTACATGAAATAAGAACCCTTTAGGACACTTTGAGCATAGGAGGGACTGAGCACTCTGATCAGAGCTGGTGATGTAACAGCAGGTAACCAAAATAATAAATAAATTTGGAAGCTCTAAGATCATGCATATAGAAAAATTAACAATCTTAAAACTCATATATTAAAAAGAAAGACATCATGAAAAAACAATGATCTATGCTTCTTCTCAAGAAACCAGGCATGAAATCACAAAGTAAACCTAAAGAAAGTAGAAGAAAGAAAATAAGAACAGAAAATAATTAAATAGAAAATTAATCTCTATTGAGGTAAATCAAGATCAAAAAGAAGGAACAACCAATATCAGAAATGGAAAGGGGCATTATTATAGCTATTTTAAGCATTAAAAAGATGATAAGGTATAATTTTGTACTTCAAGATTTCAAATTTTAGAGGAAATAGACGAATTCCTAGAACAATATAACTTAACAGAAATGACACAAGAAGAAATAGAAAATTGAAACAATACTATAAATTTAAATAAATTGAATACATAATTAAAAATCTTTCCCAAAAGAAAACCACAGGCCCAGATAGCATTACTGGTGAGTTTTACCAAGTATTTAAAGAAGAAATAATGTCAGATTCTACAATAAATGAAATGGAGCACTCACTAACTGGTTTTGAGGCCACCATAGTCTTGATGTCAAAAATTGACAAGGGTATTCTGAGGAAGGAAAATTACAGACTAATTTCACTCATGAACATTGATGCATTAAAGCCAGCAGTATATAAAAGACAATGTATTACAACTAAGTAGTTTATTATAGAAATGTAAGTCTGAGTTAATATTTAGAAATTGATACCTACAATTTACCACATTGAAAGAATAAAGAGAAATATCATATCATTGTCTGGAAATGAAGAAAAAACAAATTGAGACTTTGAAGAGTAGATAATTGTTCATTCATCACATTTTTCATGTGTTATCAGTTGTAATGTCTCCTCTTTCATTTCTAATTTTATTTATTTGAGACCTCTCATTGTTTTTCATGGTAAATCTAGCTAATGATTTGTCTATTTTATCTTCTCAAAAAAAAAAGTTCACTGACCTTTTTCTATTGTCTCTTTACTCTGTATTTCATTTATTTCCACTGAGATCTTTTTTATTTCCTTCTTTCTGCTAACTTTAGACTTCCTTTGTTCTTCCTCTTCTAGTTTCTTGAGGTATAAAGTAAGGTTCTGTATTTGCAATCCTTTTTTTTTAACATAATGTAGGCATTTATCGCTATAAACTTTCCTCTTAGGACTGCTTTTGCTTCATGAGGCAACAAAAGAAAAAAAAATACATAAATGAGATCTCAAAATTTAAAACATGCTTACTTCAAAGGACACCATCAAGAAAGTGAAATGACAACCCACAGAATGAGAAAAATATTGGCAAATCATATATCTGATAAGGGACTTATATCTAGAATATATAAAGAACTCTTACAGCTCAATAATAGAAAGACAAATAACCTCATTAAAAATGGGCAAAGGATCTGAATAGACATTTCTCCAAGAAAGATATTAAATGGCCAATAAATACATGAAAAGACTCTCTATCCCATTAGTTATCAGGGAAATGTAAATCAAAACCACAATGAGATATCACCTCCTACCCACTCAGAGGGCTACAATCAAAAAGCCAGGTGACAATAAATGTTGGTAAGAATATAGAGAAATCAGAACCCTCATACAGTACTGATGGGAATGTAAAATGTGGAGCCACTTTGGAAAACAGTCTGGCAGTTCCCTGAAGGATTAAGCATAGATTTCCAATACGACCCAGCAATTCCAATCCTAGGTAACTATCCAAGAAAAATGAAAACGTGTGTCCACACAGGAACTTGAACACAAATGTCATAGTAGGATTATTCACAGCAGTCAAAAGCTGGAAACAATCCAAAAGTCCATCAATGGACGAATGGGTAAACGAAATGTGACACATCCATACAACGTAATGTTACTTGTCCATGAGAAGGAATGAAGCACCGATATGTGCTTCAACATAGATGAAGCTTGAAATCACGCTCAGTAAAACAAACCCGTCATAAGAGACTATATATTGCATGATTCCATTTATATGAAATGTCCAGAATATGGAAATCTATAGAGACAGAAAATGGATGAATGATTGCCTAGGACAGGGAGGATGGCTGGGGTGGTAGCAGAGTGATAAGGCAAGGGTTTGGGGCTTCATTCCCAAGACGATGAAAGGTTCTAAAACTGCGGGAACAGTTGCACGTACGCGAATGTACTAAAAAACACTGAACTGTACATTTTTAAATGGGAGAATTATATGGTATATGAATTATAGATTACTAAAGCTATTTTTTATAAAGAGGAAAAAATCAGATTTCAGACTGAGAACAGAAAAAGAATATAAGGTATCTCATTAATTAATTAATGCACTGATTACAGCTGGAGATGACAATATTTTGGAAGATGCTGACTGAGAGGGTGGGAATACAGGATGTCCAGCTTCCATTCCAACATGCAACCCTGGGTGGCTCAGTCGGTTGAGCCTCTGCCTTCAGCTCAGGTTGTGATCCCAGGGTCCCAGGATGGATCCCTGCATTAAGTTCCCCACTCAGTGGGGGAGCTGCTTCCCTCTCTCTGTCTGCTGCTCCCCCTGCTCTCTCTCTGTCAAATAAATAAATAAAATCTTTTAAAAAACAAACAAACAAAAAGCAAATTTGCAACCATTGGAGACCTTAGTGGGACTTTGAGCTGGTCTTTAGTTTACCACCGCTGGAATAAATCACTCACTGGAGGTTATGAGACCTTTCATGGAGACCAATGGGTCATCTTGACAGGGAGAAAGAGAAGTTCCAAATAGCCTGGTCTAAGACGCCCCAGATCCAGCTCACTAGAAATCTGCCATCAGCCCCTCCCTGTAGCATGGGTCATCTCCTGCCTCACATTTGTCTAGCAAGTCAAACTTGAAGGTCAGTAATTGGATTCCTGCAGTAAACGCACTCAGAAAAAAAGTGACCTGGGATCATTGTTTCCATTTTGTCGTTGAGAGGAAGACTGGACCCACAGGAGGTCAGAAATGGTAAAGCTGAGCAAAGATCCAAGAGAGAGCTTTGCAAAGTTTACTCAATGCATATTTTTTTTTTAATTTATTTGACAGAGAGATATCACAAGTTGACAGAGAGAGATCACAAGTAGACAGAGAGGCAAGCAGAGAGAGGGAGGGAAGCAGGCTCCCTGACAAGCAGAGAGCCCGATGTGGGACTCGATCCCAGGACCCTGAGATCATGACCTGAGCCGAAGGCAGCGGCTTAACCCACTGAGACACCCAGGCGCCCCCATATTTTGTTTTTGCCACAGCTAAATATCCCTGGCACAATTCTGTAGTGGTTTGTTTTTATTTTTTCTTAACGGGCACTTGATATTTTAACGTAAGTCATTGATATTGAAAGGAAATTTTACTTCGTTACCTAAATAGAAAAGCAGTATAACTTGCCTTGACTACATTCATAAATACAATATAAAATGATTTTAATTAGAAACTGTTGCCTGGAGAGATTTTAAAAGTCCCAATGCACAGGCTTTCCCCCAGATCTATTAAACTAAAACTCCTCAGGGGACAGAGAAGCCCAGCCCTAAGTAATTTTCTAAAGTTCTCCTGAGGAAATAGGAGGGTGAACCAAGGCTGGACTGGTAGGATTGCCTGCTACAGCCTCTGTCTCTGAGGCCTGCGCCCTGTTCAAAGGAGATCCACAAGTGATGGGAAGGTCTTGAAGACACCCTAGCCCCAAACGGACGCTTCCTCCCTGAGGGCATCTGAGGAACTGAAAAATTACTCTGAAATGGGGGAAGTTTTTTGGGATTTGTAGCTATTTTATTTTTATTTTTTTAAGATGTTATTTATTTATTTGTCAGAGAAAGAAAGGTAGCACAAACAGGAGGAATGGCAGGCAGAGGGAGAAGCAGTCTCCTCACAGAGCAGGGAGCCCGTCGTGAGACTCAATCCCAGGACCCTAGGATCGTGACCTGAGCCGAAGCCAGACGCTTAACCAACTGAGCCACCCAGGCATCCCAATTTGTGACTTTTTAATAAGTTGTTCCTTTGCAATCTAAAATCACCTCGCAGGACACTTGCCCTTCAGAAAACACTGAACCAGAAGACCCGGGGCGGTCTGGTTTCTGTTTCTGTGCCCTTTCCACTTCAACAGCATGCTTCCCAGCCAAAGACTCCACCTCAAGATGATTCTGGAGAATTCCTCCCCTCTGTGTGTCTCCAGCAGGAGCTCCGAACACCTGCGTTTGCGTCATGCTTTCGGACCCATCTTTCTATTTCAACATGAATCTGTCCAGGGGATCATAGCAGAAAACTCTTAAGGTCACCACATCTCTGTCTTCTTTCATTTCCTCTTGAGAAGCCCCTCATTTTCACCCAGGAATGTTTGGCCCTGGAGATGGTTTAAGTCAGCTTTTGCTTTTTTGGATCTTAAAAGGAAGTGTCACCAGGGGAGGGAGAAACGGGAGAGATGGTGCAGAAAGCCACATGACTCACGGGGGCGCTTCTCCTCTTGAGTTTCTCTTTCCCCTCCACACACACAAGTACCCGGAGATGGCCTGTCCCCACCGAGGGAGGAGTCTCAAGTGAAAGCTGGACTCCTGAATGGAGATTCCTATTGCTGTTGTTTCCTCTTCTGGCCCGGGGCATCACCACCAGAAGTGGGCACTTCCCAGCCAGGACTCAGGGTTGGAGAGCTGCCCTGGAGGGCAGCAGGATCTCAAGCACAGGCAGTTTAGCTCACAAAACAGGAAGTTAAACAAAGGCTCTGATCTCTTCACTTCCTATATTTAAAACCTCGAATGCTGACACACTGTCTACCGCTAGACAGCCAGGCCATTGCTTTGCCTCGTCAGCTGAACCCTTCTCTCCTGCTTCCCTTGGAGCCTTGCATCCAGTCTCAGGGACTCCTGTCCCCACTCTCTGTGGCAAGGTTACACAGCTCCTGCTGTGTCCCTGGTTTAGAATACCCTTCTCAAGGCTGATTGCAAATATCACCCCCTCCACAAAACCTAAGGTGATTCTTCCGGTCAAGTAACAATGGCAATAGAATGAATAACAATAAGTATTATGTACTGAGTGAGTGCTATGGACAGGCACCAAGAGCTCCCATGCACGATCTCGACCAAATCATACATTACATAGGCTCTCATGATCCCTGCCCTGCCATTTCCTATCTCTGTGACATATGTTGAGTTACTTTTCCTCTCTGTGCTTCACTTTCCTCAGACGTCACTGGGGGTTATAAAGTACTTCTTCGTAAGGTGGTTATAAGGATAAAATCAGTGAATGCCTATAAAGCATATGGCATAGAATCAGACCCATGGCTTTTGCTCAATAAGTAGTAGTATTTCTTGTAAGAACATTACAAGAAGTCATTAATAATGTGCTGGTATTATCCTCATTTTACAGAAGAAGAAACCAAAGCATAGAGAGTTTGGGGAAAAGAGCCCACATTCAGTGAAGAGCTCTAATCTCTCTCTAATCTTAAGTGAGCTCTGCTCATAGGGCTCAACCCAGGAGCAATTGTTTGTGCATCTGTCTGCCATCATCTTCCCAGCTTCCTTGTCCACTTTTTCTTCAATGGACACTAAACTCAAGGGAAGAACTATTTGGCATCTCTTCGACATTTGGGCCCTGCATATTCTTACTTCATTGCCCCCTCCCCTTCCCTCTTCTCCTTATCACAGGTAGGATACCTGTCTACCAGTCTACCATGACAGTCTCCTGCTTCACGTCATCTGCTCTCATCCTCTCCATTGGGCACACTCTCTCTGTCCCTTAAGTTCCCCTTGCACTTTCTGTGGTCTCGGAGCACGTCTCTCATCCTGTCCTGTTTAATAGCCAGCCGAGCACTTGGTTTACTGCCCCTGCTAAACTGTGAACTCCTTAGGAAAACGGATCCTCTCTCAACCAAACGATACGCTACGCATTCAATGAAAGTGTCATGGACGAATGAATGAATGAATGAATGAAGGCACTTGTTTCAGTGCTTCCTGGGAGGGGATCTCTGTCTTCCTCGATGTGTTTGGTACCAGCACTACACTGAAAGCACTTTTGTCCTGAGCCCTTTGAAGAGGAGATCATTGTTCATTCATCCCATTTTTCACAGAGACCAAGGAGATATCAAAAGAAGTCATATTCGCTAGGCGTCTTAGTACAGAATCCTGAGCTTTATTATACCCAGGCAAGTTTTATGCACCCTTTCCAAAGCTGTAATACGTCAGTACAGTCTAATTCAACCCACAGATGTGTTTGTTGTAGTGATTAAAAAAATTTTTTTGTTTGTTTGTTTGTAGTGACAAAAAAAATAATTGTTTTTTAGAAATGAATTGGAGGCATAGCCACTTTGGAAGGGACTTGACGTTTTTTTACAAGACTACACGTACTTTGACGAGACCATCCAGCAGCCACACTCCTTGGTATTTACCCAAAGGAGGTGAAAACTGTGTGCCCACAAGAACCTGCACATGGATGTTAACGGCAGCTTCACTGAGAACTGCCAAAACCTGGAAGCAACAAAGATGTCTTACATGAATGAATGAATGAATAACCTGCAGGAGATCCAGACAATGGCATATGGTTCAGCACTGAAAAAAAATGGGTATTAAGTCATGAAAAGACATGACGGAAACTTAAATGCATATTACCAAGTGAAATAAGCCAATGTGAAAAGACTACATAGTGTACGATTTTAACGCTGTGACCTGCTGGGCAAGGCAACATGATGAAGACAATAAGAAGATCAGAGGTTGCCAGGAACTGGCGAGAGGAGGGATGGAAAGGCAGACAGAGGATTTCTAAAGACAGGGAAAATAATCTACACAATATCATAATGGTGGACACATGTCACCATACATTGGTCCAAACCCGTACAGTAAACAACACCCAGAGTGAACCGTAATGCAAGCTGTGGACTTGGGTGATAATGACATGTCAGTGTACGTTCACCCGCTGTCACCAGCGTACGTTCATCCGCTGTCACCAGCGTACGTTCATCCGCTGTCACCAGCGTACGTTCATCCGCTGTCACCAGCGTACGTTCATCCGCTGTCACCAGCGTACGTTCATCCGCTGTCACCATGTACCACTCTGGTGATAATGGGGAGGCTGTGCGTGTGGGGGCGGGGCAGATGGTACATGGAGATTCTCTGTGCCTTCCCCTCAATTTTGCTGGGAAACTTAAACCGCTCTAAAAAGTAAAGGTCTTAATGTTTAAAAATTGAATTTGAATGCATTTAGATAGGGTGTGAGCACCATGGTATTTTGATGTCTCCAGTGACATCCTGAATCACACACGTGGCACCCTTTACTTGTTTACTTTTCCTACCTGGCTCCTACAAGCCTCAGATTTTGTCAGAATAGGGGGCCTTGACTTCGAGCCTTAGATCCAAAAATTTCCAATAGAACAGTGAGAGGTTCTGAATAAAGATATATTCCATTCAAATTCAATAATTTTGAGTAGATATAGGAGAAAAGGAGATAAGAGCCTCTGGAACTGTAATTGTGGACTATCTCATTGCATTGGTTTCATGACCAAGGGCCCTGTGAGTTTTCGTAGCCTTCAGCAGTGCCTGAGTATCCCCTGGGGAATATTTCTTTTTTATTTTATTTTATTTTATTTTTTTCAGTGTTCCAAGATTCATTGCTTAGGCACCACACCCAGTGCTCCATGCAATACGTACCCTCCTTAATGCCCATCACCAGGCTCACCCATCCCCTCAACCTCCTCCCCTCCAAAACCCTCAGTTTGTTTCTCAGAGTCCACAGTATCTCATGCTTCATCTCCCCCTCCGATTTCCCCCAACTCACTTCTCCTCTCCACCTCCCCATGTTCTCTGTGTTATTCCTATGTTCCACAAGTAAGTGAAACCATATGATAATTTACTCTCTCTGCTTGACTTATTTCACTCAGCACAATCTCCTCCAATCCTGTCCATGTTGATATAAAAGTTGGGTGTTCATCCTTTCTGATGGAGGAGTAATATTCCATTGAATATATGGACCATATCTTCTTTATCCATTCGTCCATTGAAGGGCATCTTGGCTCTTTCCACAGTTTGGCATTTGTGGCATTGCTGCTATGAACACTGGGGTACAGATGGCCCTTCTGTTCATTACATCTGTATCTTTGGGGTAAATACCCAGTAGTGCAATTGCAGGGTCATAGGGTAGCTCTATTTTTAATTTTTTGAGGAATCTCCACACTGTTTTCCAAAGTGGCTGCACCAACTTGCATTCCCACCAACAATGTAAGAGGGTTCACTGGGGGAAATTTCTATAATCTGTTCATCAATAACATCAATTCTGTGCCCAATTTTATTCTAAAGACTCAAAGACATAGAAGAGAATGTGGCATCCTGACTCGAAGGACTTCATAATCTATGTCTTTATCCCTGGAGGAAAGCAGTCTTAAAATAATAAAAATAACTTCTTAATAGGTACCGAGTGTCTGATAGAAACCAGGTTCTGTTATGAATGCATATGAGTCCTCATATGCAGTACGTACTTCCATCTTCACAATAGTCCTCTGTGATGAGTACTGGAAAAGGAGCCCACATTTTAACATGAGGAAGGTACAGCATAGAAGAACTGAGTACCTCTCTCTCTCTCACTCTCTCTGTGTCAAATGAATAAATAAAATCTTAAAAAAAATTAGGGTGCCTGGGTGGCTCAGTAGGTTAAGCCTCTGCCTTCAGCTCAGGTCATGATCCCAGGGATCTAGCCCTGCATCAGGCTCTTTGCTCAGTGGAGAGCCTGCTTCTCCCTCTCCCTCTCCCCCCGCTTGTGTTCTCTCTCTCTCACTCACTCTCTCTCTCTCTCTGTCAAATGAATAAATAAAATCTTAAAAAAATTTTTAATAAAAAAATAAAAACATATGGACATTGGGGGAGGTATGTGCTATGGTGAGTGCTGTGAAGTGTGTAAACCTGGTGATTCACAGACCTGTACCCCTGGGGCTAATAATACATTATATGTTAATAAAAAAAATTAGAAAATAATAAAATAAAATAAAATAAAAACAGAAAAACTGAGTACCTTCCCCAGTGCCATATAAACAATAAATCTGAGTTTAAGCATCTGGGCTCTTGGAGACCATTACATTTAACTATGCCCTATATTCCACCTCAAAAGGTAGCGTGAGTTTATTTAAATGAAATATGTAGAGAGAAAAGGTGGCTCCAGGTCAGGTCATCCAAGCTTAAAAGGATATATCACTGGGGCACCTGGGTGGCTCAGTGGGTTAAATCCTCTGCCTCCAGCTCAGGTCATGATCTCGGCGTCCTGGGATCGAGCCCCGCATCGGGCTCTCAGCTCAGCAGGGAGCCTGCTTCCTCCTCTCTCTCTGCCTGCCTCTCTGCCTACTTGTGATCTCTGTCAAATAAATAAATAAAAATCTTAAAAAAAAAAAAAAGGATATATCAGTTTCCCACCCCAGCCCCCACGGAAGTCATGCTTTTTCTGCACAAATTTACCACTGGACCCACTCTCCCGGTGGCATGCCATGACCAAAGTCAGCGGACCCAGAAGGAAACTCTGATGGCTACGCCATGCAAATAGGACTCGGACCATTCAACAGGATGACACAAATTTGAAACATTTCCAAGGCTAGGATTCCCCCCGAGGAAGTGTCTCTCTGGGCAACTGCCAGGTAGAATGGGATGGCCTAAAGCCAACCGAAGAGCACTTCTTCATTCTCATGCCTACGGGGTTAACCAGTGAGGACACATCCCACCTCTGTGTGGTACTGTGGGTTCTCCCGCTGATTTCCTGGATCGGGCCATCACAAGGATGATGTAAGGATGTCTCCCTGTTGCCATGGGAACTGGTTTCATCCGTGTCTGGAAAATTTACAAACACGATGTCACGTGCAAAGAGAAAGTTAAGCTGCCTTAAAGTCAACCGGTTCTCCTGACTACTGTTCTTTGAGATAGCCTAGTAATGATATTGCAGCCAGGTTCTGGAGCATTCCTAAGACAGGTCTGCTCATCTACTCACTCACTAACCCTCACACTTCCTTTCACTCACCAAGAACGGCATCCAGCTAAGGAAATCGATGAGAGCAACCCAAGAAATATGCTGGTGGAGCCGGATGTTGACTTCTCTCATGTTCTACAGTGGCCTTCCGGAAGGATGTTCCTGATTACAAAGGGCAACGCCCCAAGTTTTAGCCAGCTTAACAGCAGGTTCTGACAACAACCAACCCTTCAGAATCTGAGCATTTATTTCTTCCTAAGGGCTCCGAACCACTATTGTATATCACACACCGACGTCCTCTTTATTCAACGGCGCACGCTTTCACGCTCTTGCCCGCTTTCCCTCCTCTCTCCTCTATCCAAAGTAGTCAGATGGGGTTAGCACTCTGGGGCATCCCTTTGGATTTAAGAGCAAACAAGGTAAGAGTTTTCAGAAAGAGTGACACCATTGTTTCCTGGAATCCTCACACAGAATGCTACTATGGACTCAAATGTGGCTTTGGATTTAGCACCAATGGATGATCTCGGTTCCATAATCAGAAACTAATATGTCTAGTTCCTCGATCCCCACACTGTCCACCAATCACCCCCAGGGTACCAGGTAAATTCACAGAAGTGCTGTGAGATATTTGAAATTCTGCAAAGGAACAGGATGCTCACCACCTGTTGAACACTGTCCGACTCAGGGCTGTTCCCCGTGTCAATGTTAGACACTCCTCGCCACATTCTTTTCAATGCCAGCCTATCTTGGCCAAGCCGTGTCTCCCGCAGTCACTATACAGTGGCATAAGGAAATCAGTGTGGGACAGGAAATGAAGGCGGCAGCGTCCAATCCGATCCCCCCCCCACAGCCCATTAGTAATCGGGCAACTTGAGAAGCAACAGAAATAGAAAACTTCTTTCCATTTATGTGTTATCACTTGTTTCAAACGACTACTAAAAAGTTGTTAGAACATACAGACTTAGGAAATTGTCTGGACCCAACTACTTCATAAGTGAAACCATTAGGTATCTCTTTCAGCCTCAGGGTGCCTTGAAAAAGCATCACTAAGGCCCTTAGGGCTCCATCAGCTGAGAAGGTTCAGAAACCTCCGGTCCAGTCAGTGATGTTCCACGGCTCGCGGGGACCTCCTCTGCCCTGCTCTTGCTACAAAGCGTACCTACCTGTTGGTGTGGGTGTTGTGGCTGCTTCAGCTCAGTGACTTTTCCACCTGTCAGTGCTAGAGGCACCCACTCCTCAGGCCATCCCAACTGCAGCACGCGGGCCAGGGCCTGGCGAGCCTTGCTGGGCATCTCCCACAGTCCTCTGCTCTACCCACAACAGCCTGTCTTAGCCCCTCAGACATACCCAGTGCTCTCTCATCATGGGGACTTCTTGCTTGCTCTTATCCTGCTTTACTTTCAGGTCCCATCCTAAACGCCACTTCCTCAGACAGGCCTCCCCTGACCTACCACAGCACGGCCGCCATGTTCTTCCATCCTGTCCACCATTCATTTCTTTCAGAGTGTCCTCTGCACATACATATTTACCGCCATGGGGCAGAGTCTGTCTATTTGCTCCCAGCTGTGTCCACAGCACTTAGCACAGTGCCTCGTACCTAACTGTCATTCGAGAAATAACTGCGAGGTAAACAAATGCCAGAATTTTAACTATGGCCCTGTGAAGCCCGAAGCGTTCAAAAGGCTTCTCTAGAAAACAGCTGTTCACACAGAAACATGGGCCAGCTGTATCAGCAGGCCTGGCCAGAGGTCTCTGGTCCAAGGTAGTACTTGAGATCATGAATCCCAGACACTCATTCCGTCTCTACCTCCCGTGTCTTTGCCTAAAAAGGGGTTGTTATGAGGACCAATGGGTCCAAATGACTCTTGCTCATTTTGGAATACACGGATCACTGCAAAAAAGTCATACATGGGCAATTAAGTCCCAGACCCATCAGTATCCCTTGCTCAACTCATGATTGGAACCATAGATAATCTGTATGGAACTTGGACTATCCAGTTGGATAACAAAAATGGAGAGTATTAGCTGGATGGCTGCTAATTTGTCTATATACAGCCTGTGCTATGGCTCCAAACACGGAGTGTGTCTGCCTGATCCTCCCAATCCTTTGCTTTCTTTCTCTGAACCAGCCCCTTTCATCTGCCAGGCTTACATGAAAGCGCAGTGCACCTTGATATCTGTCCAGTGGTACCTGGGGAGCTCGTACTCACAGAGCAGAAGGCCATGTGGCTCCCCACAACCCTCCCTTTGCAGTGGGAGAAACATGAGTGCCATCTCCATCCATTCATACTGGATTGCTGTTGCACTCTTCTTTCTGAGCTTTCTGCCCCCACTATCTCCGCACCCAGCCTCATATCTGGACACATCATCCTCGAAAACCACTGGAATCACACCCTTCACTTCCTCGCCTATTTCCCACATATCAGAAAACCATTTATTCCTTTGGCCTCCTATATAGCCATATATAGGAAAAACTTTTCCTGCTAACCTGAGTTGTCCTCACTTTATAAGCATAACGCAGGCTGGCCTCACATGGCAGATGGAATCGAACACGTGCTGTGTCTCAGTCTCAGCTCCTCTACTTACTAGCCAAATTTCTTTTTTTTTTGGCAAGTTAACTTCACATCTATGAGCCTCAGTTTTCTCATCTGTAAAGTGGGCAGGACAGTACCTAGCTCATAGTTTCATTGTGAGTCCTAGATGGGAAAACACATGTGAAACACAGCATGGTACCTGGCAGACAGAAGCATGGTAGCTCTTATTATTTCTCATACAAACTCCTTGTTCTTCAGGTCTCAGCTTAGACATCACCTCTGCTGGGAAGCCTTCCATGACCACCACCCCAAAAGACAACTATGCTTCTAAAGCACCCTGCGATGATCATCATTGTAAGATGTGTCACACTGCAGCGTCATGGCCTCTGGGCTCTTTGGTGGTCCCCTAGGATACATGAGGGCATCAAGGCAGAGGAATGTGTTCCTACTACGCTGCCATGGCATCTGGCATAGAGGGTGCTCCGTAACATGTGGTCAAAGGAAAAGTAATTAGACAAACAAATAAATGAAGACAAAAATCATTAAAACTTTGCGGTTACATGACCTGATAAGACCAGAAACTCGCTTGGCACCCAACCGCATTCCTTTTTCATATTATTTAATTTAATAAGAGTTGCCATCTAGGGGCGCCTGGGTGGCTCAGTGGGTTAAGCCTCGCCTTCAGCTCAGGTAATGATCTCAGGGTCCTGGGATCGAGCCCCGCCATCAGGCTCTCCACTCAGCGGGGAGCCTGCTTCCCTCCCTCTCTCTGCCTGCCTCGCTGCCTACTTGTGATCTCTGTCTCTGTCAAATAAATAAATAAAATGTTTAAAAAAAAAAAGAGTTGCCATCTAGTGATCCAACTTCTACGCAAAATGTAATTTGATCCTTCTATCTGCTCTCTGAGGTGGGTACTACCATTGGTCCCTCTTCCTCAGATGAGGACACTGGGGTTCAGAAAGTTGAAGGAATTTGCCTAAGATCATCCATCTGGCAGAACAGAACGGAGACTGAAACAAACACCAGTCAACGACCGGGTCTGTTTGCGGTGCTGCTTCTTGCTTGCCGGACAGAGGATGCTGCTTTCCCTTCGGCTGAATTTCTCTGGCCTCCCAGAGACTACAGGGGGGCACTTCATCACCACTGGTGCTTACGCCACAAACATGACAATGCCTTAGGCATAAATCAGCTTGATGACTAACCGCTCAGGACCTAGCCTCGCTCTTACCTTGGCATTATTTAACTTTATGCCTCTCTCCCCAAAATGAGTGGAGCCTGTTGGAGGCCGTGCCGAAGTCATACAATTCTATCTCCCACGGTCTCCTAAGGTCTAAAGGAACATTTCTCACCTGTTCAAAAACATAAATAAAATTGTTTCTATTTGGTTGTTACATATTCAGGTAAAAAGACTGAAAGATCATCACCAAATGTGATGGGTAAGTTTGGACAGCCCGCCTGGGATCCATGGTATAAACAATTTTCACACTGGGAAGTCCTGAAGGCACCTAAAGAAGACGGACTTAGTAACACTCAATAACCTTTGTCCTATTTGATTTCTTTTTACAAGGGGCATGAGTTATTTTTTAAAGCACCATCAAAAATAAATAAAGGTAGATCGATAAGTAAATAGGATTTTTAAAGCCCAAAACTTGGAGAGAGAATGACAGGACATCAGACCAAGGTCAATAAATACCTTCCAGGGCAGATTTCCAGAGCAAGAAACAATAAAAGCCCAGATGAATGTAAGTTCCTAATGAAAGGAGGAATGAACATAGACTCACATGAGTCCCAAATCAACAGTCACAGTGGACCATGCTCCCAATCTTGGGCCCTGATTTTTGGTCAATCGACTTCCTGTCAAGAGAATTCCATGCTCCAAGGAATTCCAGCAGCAGAAATATGCTTTACTGAATGATGATTTAACAATTTACCCTACATATGGGGGGAGGGGGATACATAATAATCATCTTTTGGTTTGAGTTCATGTGGAAAGGGGCCATGAGTCAGTACATGATAGTACTTCACTCCAGAAGCTTGCCCTCTCCACCGTGAACCCCGCCTTCCTTGTTCTTCTTGTCTCAAGTGATGGCAGTACCAGACCAATGGTTCCCACCTCTTTCTAACAGAAGCATTTAAACATGTAAGCAATCCTACAGCAGGACACACCCACTTCCTTCGGGTTGCCTGCACACCCATTCCTTTCACTGGGATTAACATAAAATTGCACTTTAAAAGGAAGAGAAAAAGATTGCATATGCAAATGAAAATACCCGTGCAAAGGGGAGTGGCGTGGAGTCAGTCCCGTCTAGCAGGCAAAGAAGCCCACAGGGGTGATGAACTTCAGCCATGATGACATCTGACCCACTGCCTTCAGAGCGCAGGCCCAGATGGAAGGATGACTTTCTAGAAATGTGACCAGACTCACTGTTGAAGGGGAAGAGGCTGGCGAAAACATCTCAGCCCCTCTAAAAGAGAAGCTGACATTAGGGGTCTTTTACAAAGTATCAGAACAAAAACATATATTTGAAGGACACTTGAGAAATTCCATGAGATTATTTCAGGCTGTCCCCTGCCCACAGGAAACACCACACACAACTGAGGCTCCTCCACCACCCCTCGGAAAAGTCTAGCCCTTCGGCAGTGATGTAGCAACTTTCATCCCAGGAGCGCCTTCAATTGTATGAAATAAATGTGGATCAGGAGCTAACCTAGGGCTGTCTGGTTCTAGAACGCAAATTCCAAACCACTGCGTATTCTACCTTTTTTATGTGCTTCGTTTGTGTCTTTTCTCAATGACATTTTTTTCTGAATAGAAAAGTAATCCAAGTTCATGATAGGCATTTTGGAAAATTTAGGAAATCATAAGGAAGAAAATAAAAATCATCTACAATCATGCCACTCAGTAAAGTCACTGTTAAAATTTTGACCATAGAACCCCGAGTCTTTTCTCTTTTTGTCTCTTTCTTCCCCTCCCCAAACCCCCTACCAGTCTTTTCTTAAAAGCACACATCTTCCACACAGGTGGGAGCTACTTCCCACACCCCTGAACTAGAAGTGTCCCTTCAAAAGCAAGTAATCATTTGGGAGGAGAACGTTTGGACTTGAGTGATAGCTACATAATTGTATTTCTTCACTTTGAAGACAGCCCTAACCACTTGGGCTCACCTAACAGATATATTTGACTATCTGGTTTCTGATGTAGGAAAGATGTTAGGGTTTGAAGTTGACAGATGAGAAATAATTCTTGAGACAACTTTGGTGCAAAAAAGTGGTTTTATTAAAGCATGAGGACAAGTCACGCAGGCAGAGAGAGCTGCACTGGGCTCATGACTCGAGTGGCCCATTATGTACTTTCAAGTTGGGGGGCGGGTGCTTAGGGAGAGTCTAAGTCTCTAAGGAATTTTGGAAGCAAGTTTTCCAGGACCTTGAGGGAGCTAGCTATTGTTGGGAAAATATAATTTATTACTGTCTAATAAAGCCTTAGTCATGAGAGCCTTCAGATGTATATCACTGGGTCATATGCTTGAGGATGATTGCCAACATGTATCTTAGGTGGGGAGAGTGTAGAGATAAAAGAAGTTTCCAAAGGAATTTTTATATGTTTTTTTAAAAATTTTTAAAGATTTTATTTATTTATTTGAGATAGAGCAAGAGATTGAGAGAGCACAAGCAGAGGGTGTGGCAGGCAGAGGGAGAGGGAGAAGCAGGCTCCCTGCTGAACAAGGAGCCCCAATGCAGGGCTTGATCTCAGGACCCCAGAATCATATGTTAAAGTATACTTACAGGATCCTGGGGGTTGGGCTAAGATTGCATCTTGCCCTTAGTGAAGTTGTTAACATCGAGGCAGCTGAGTTCCTTGAGGTATGTTATCCTGCCCATTTCAAGGATTTCTCAATGGGCTATAGGTAGTAAGGAAACTCAGTAATTTTTCTTCTGCCTTTGTTTCCCACATCAGTTTCCACCTAGTTGGAATATCCATTCCTCGGGGATACTGATCCTCTCCACAGCTCAGGGCAAACCCAACTTATCTAAAACCTGACCATTGTAAGCCCACTCTCCTTCTCAGTGATCAGTTTATAGGTGACCAGGGAGATGAGAAGAATATGGGGTCTTCTGGGACAAATTCTTTACTCCTAAGAGAGACACACAAGACAAAAAATGGTATCTTAAATGGTATCTGAAATGCTATTCTGTGTGGATTAATGCCTGGAATTGCAAAGTTATTTTAGGAGATTGAGAGAAGCTAGCTGGAGAATAAAGTCCAAATCACTTTCACTGATCCAGAGAGAATATTCTAGAAGACCTCTAGCAAGACACAAGAAACCAAGAGACGCAAAATATACTGTTGTAAGAGCAATTTAAAGAAAAATATGTATAGTATGATCCCATTTCTATAGCCAGATAGATATATATACATAGAAAAGGGTCGGGAGTAGACTCCAGAAGGATATACACCAAAATATTGGCAATGGTGACCTCTGCCAGCCATGTGAACCAGGGTTTCAACATTTTATTCTATATATATTTGTATTGCTTGAAGTTTTTATGGTAGCACGCATATATGTCTTGCTTATGTAATTTTTTTAACATTTTAATTTTAAGAAGCATATGTGGCTTCCCCTTTATTTGAAACTTGCATTAGAAGCTCAGAGCATTCTTCTTCAAAAAAAAAAAATTGTGGTCAAAAAATTCTTCAAGTTATTTTCGGTTTCTAGGGGGATCCTCTTCATCTTAGAGCTCAGCGCGCCTGCTATTAGTCAGTGGACCTTACTTTCCCATAGGAAGAACCACAGGGAGATCACAGCTGTGATCTCTGGGTTCCCTTTGCTTGGGGCCAGGGTGTGGATTGTAAAGCGGGACAAGGTGACAAACCTCTTCTGTTCAGGACAAACCGAGTCTGGCTGACATTACAAGGGTGCTGGCGGGCCTTGGGAGTATCTGGAGACAGAACAGCCAACACTGTGTCTGGAGTTGGGCAGAGTGGGCAGAGTTGGGCAGAGTGTCTCAAAGTGCGGGCCACGGTCCCCACATCAGAATCACCTGCAAGCTTGCTAAAGGGCTGGTTCCTGAGCCCCACCCCTGATCTACTAATAATCTCTGAAGGTAGGGCCTGAGAACCTGAATTCTTTATTACCTGAAAGAAGACTTTCTCCATGGATAAACTGGACTCATCAAAATCCTCCTATGGGGCCCCATGTGGGGCTCTGTGCGCGGCAGGGAGTCTGCTTCTCCCCCTTCCTCTGCCTGCCACTCCCAGGGCTTGTGTTCTCTCTCTCTGTATCAAATAAACAAATAACATCTTAAATTAAAAAATTGGTCTTGTGGGGCAAGTGTGGGTTCTTGTTTCTCATCCTGGCTATCTGGATGCTCAGAGCCAAATGAAGGGCTCAGCTGGAGCCTCCGGGTTTCCCGGCTTGAGGACCATCAGGAGCTCTATTTCTGGCTCCTTGAATTAATTCTGTCACTCAACTTCTATGTCCCCTAGGAAGCTACCAAAAGTCTTCCTGGGACAGGCAGGATAAATAAATCGGTCGACAAAGCAGCCATTTATCAAGCACTTAGCCAGGATGCTGTGCTAAGTGCACTACATCTGACCTCATTTAATCTCACAACAAACCAAAGATCAGGTACTATGATTAAACCCATTTTACAGGTGTGGGGACGGAGCCTTAGAGAAGGAAGGTGCATCGTAGGGGCTGGAATTCAGGTCTCTAACACCAAAGTCCATGCTCTTAAACACCTGCCACTACTTGTCCATGGTGTAGGTGAAGAGTAGTGGCCCTACACTTTCCACGCAGGACCGGTCCCGCAATCTGAGTGGAAAGGGGGGTGCTTACTTTGAAGTTTCTTTTCCATAATTAGCACATTATTTTTACTTTCATTTTTATGTCCAAACCAGTTTTTTCTTACATTTTGGAGATGTCTTTATGAACACATTGGTAAAATGTTTTTGTCTTCTCTGTCTGATTTATACATCTGTGCGTGTATGTGTGTATGTACTTATGGAAGGTCACAGAAGGGCTCACCTACAGTGATGCAGCCACTATAAATGAGTTACTGAAACTATCTCAGGTCAATTTTATAATAAGTTTTCCATTCAGTAATCTCTGATGATTTGTTGGGGGTAATAAATACGTTTTTACAGAAAGAACTCTCGCAAGTTGATACATATTTTAATCTACGTATGTGTGTGAGTGCATATGTGTATCATGTAACAACGAAAATCGATCTGCGGGAAGGTCCCTTCCCCATCATGGTCTAGCTATATTCCTCAGAGGTACCCATCGTAAAAAGCAAAAGTGCACTCGGACACACACACACACACACACGGTATCATACAACCAAAATACAATACAACTTACTTTGTTCATATCTACATATGTCTTGTCTTGGATACAGGAAGCCTTGCTTTCTTAAGTTGAGAAGACCCTCTGTTTCACCTGAAGCCCACACGCAGAGGAGATGGGAGAGGGCGCTCTGAGCTGTCTCAGCCGTCTCCGCCCAGCCAGAGCACCAGGTGGGATAACCAGTGGGACTGCCAAGTCAGCAGCACCCGCCCTCTCTGGATGGGACAAGCGGAGGAAGTGTGCGGTTGGGAAGCTCCGCCGCTCTCGCCCGGGTTTCCAGTTCTTCCGCCCGCAGAAACTACAGAGAAAGTTAGCATGGGAATCTGCGCCCTCCTGAAACTCTGCGGGACCCCAGGAACTTCCCACACCCCGGGGACGAGGTGCCGCGCGCGGTAACGGAGATGTCGGCGGCGGGAGTGCACTGCGGGGTTCCAGGGGCTGGTCCGGCACCACCTCGCAGGAGCGCCCTCTGTCGGCGGCTCTGGGTACGGCCCGCGTCTGTGGGCTCGTTCTTGGTATAGGTGTTCTTGGTATAGGTGTTTATTCCCTCTTTGTGCGCAGTCGGCGTGAGGGTGTCTAACACTGTGTTCACCTTTCACCACCCCCCCCAATGTTAAATTCCGCTAGGAATTTCTAATTCTGCTAATTCTGTGCATTGGTATAGAGCTCCTAGGGCTGTAGTTATGTGTGCAAGAGTGTGAGGTTATAGTCTAGGTGCCCAAGGTGGTGTGCCTTGAGTGTGGCATCGTTGTCTATATGCCTGATTGTGGATATTTCACTTTCTGCCCCCACCTGTCCGTGAGCAAGCACCTATGAGCGTGGGCTGTACCCCTACATATTGGTGTCTTATTCGTAATATACACACTTTTATCATCTTCCCAGGGCTCTGCCAGTATGAATGAGCAGGGCTGTGTGTGGTGCATGAAGCCACAGTAGGTGATAATGGTATGTTTCTAAAATCCAGATGTTAAAGGAATAATGTAGTGGAGGGGGACGTCAACTATACTAAATCATTTGCCCTTCGTCTCATGTTCTTTTACTTAAGGAGAACCGTAGGTTTGCTTTTGGACCCTCTGGCGGACAATTGCTTGATCTTGACCTGAACCTGGCCTCCTGTGTGATCTCTCCTTGGCCTTCCTTCTCCAGTCTGTGGAGCCCAGGGTGACTGCCTGCTTCAGGCTCTAAGTATATTGACCGTGATGTCAGTCCAAAGAAGTGAGCATCCCATCTTCTTCCTTTTTCCCCACCCAAAATTCATTTCCTCGTAGTTGATTACCTGGGATTTTGATGCCTGTGTTCCCTCAGCATTATTGATACATATGGGGGAAAAAAAAGGAACTTCTTGAAATTCCCCTAGAAGGCTTTGAGAGTTGTTTTCAGTGTTGCAACTTGAACAAGTCAGTTTCTAGTTTAAGTTACCATGGGAAAGCTTGGTAGGAGTCAGATATATAAGCTCCAGTAACAGTAACAGCAGCAGAAGAAGAAACAACAGCTTCAGATCCAGAGAACCCTGCTGCCTAGCTAGAAGCAAGGTAAGAATTTCCTTAGCCCTGACACCCCTCCGCAGGCCCGCAGACTCGCAGGCTGGCCAGGGGTAGCACCTTCTGAGTGCTCCCCCTGAGCCTGGCATTGTGGAGTGGGGGGATTTCTGGAGGCAGTCCTGGTGACTTACCTGTGGGGATACGAGCGCAAAGTCAGTACTTTGCGGACTGATGTAGAAAGTATTCATTTTAGAAGTCAACTAATAATAATTGTACACCAAGTTCTGTGAATGAATGTGCATTTTATAGAAAGGTTTGTTTTGTCTTATTTTAAAGTGGTATGTACATAAAAGAATGTTTCTCAATATTAATGCCCATCAGTTAAATTGTATAACGTGAGTGGTGCTTTCCTTAGTACTGTAAACTTTTTAAAAAGCTGTTCATTCATTAAGTCAGAATGAATTCAGTAAACAATTGAATTTGTACTTACACCTCATTACTGGAAGGTGTCGAGCATCCTTGCTCCCTATTTGTCTTGGGTTCAATAGTCAATTGGGACAGTCAACCAGAGTAACAGCTGGGTTATCCAGATTTTTTTGGATTAACTAACTTTGGTGCTACTTTTAAAATAAAAAGCAACTGCATTGTTTAAAAGTACTTCCTGAAGGGTTTCTAAATCGGTGAAGAGGGGAGAAAAAAAGAAGATTATACTGTACTAGTGCTTTATAGTCGCCCAGGTAAATTGTGTGCAACAATTTTCAGGTTTAAAAAAAAATAACGATCAAGTTAAAATATTTTAACCAAGAGTTTACCAAACCCCAGCTGATGGTCCACTTTTTTCAAAATAAGGGATTTCAAGATATTTGAAAGAATTTGGACTACCTCTTAGTGTTCATTTTATTGGGGTCTGAGATTTTACGGTTTCTTTACATTCATTCATTCTTCTAATAATTAATGAAATCCCTCTATGCTAGAATACTGATGCTAAACTCTGGGGGTGGGTATGTTATGGAATAAGAAAGACATTAACCCTCCCATCAGAGAGCTCAGTGTGGCAGGGAAGACAAGCATAAAGAACTATATTACATTGTTACATATGTATGTATGTTTGCAGTTGTATTAAGTGCTATGAATGGGACTTAGGGAGAACATATAACCAAGCAAGCAAGAGTCCTGACTTCCTCTGGGCACCCTGCCAGATACCTTACCTGAATTCTTTCATTAAGTCCTCACCACAACAGGATGCCCACTTTACAGGTGGAGTGTGAAGCTTAAAGAAGTCAAGAGACTTGCCTAGAGTCCCACAACTCATCAGTGGCAGAGTTGGGCTGCCAGTGCAGGCCTGCCTGGTTCTGGAACTGGGGTCCTTTGAAGACTATGTCTTTTTATTTTTAAATCATAATTCTTTTTAAATTAAAAAGTAACAAATGAGATAAAACTTGGAAAAGGAATGCCCACCCAAGTGTCATGGGCATGCCCATGTTGGCACCAGCATTAGGGAGTGTAACCATACCAGAGGACTTGGGGTCCCTGTGTTCCGTATACAAGGATTTCAAGCATTTAGAAAACCTACAAGATTACACGGAAAAATATTTAATCCTCAAGACTCTCAAATTTAGCGTGCCAGTGAAACGTGGGCTGCGGAGTATAGCTCTCCGGTATTGGGTATCCACTGATCTGGAGAGTGACAGGGTAACTATGCTGCCCCCTTTTTGGATTCCCTGGGTTCCATGGCTTAAAATGTGGGTGATACTAAAACGCAGGTTGTTTCTTAAAATCATCACCAGGGCTCCCTAGACCCTGAGGTGCAGTTGACCTGAAATTCTCAAACACGTCTAAGGCCCTAGGAGGAAGTGCTGGACGCAGAGGCAAAGGGAAAACCCCAGCCTTAAGATAGAGCAAAAGAATCACCAGCAGATGCCAGGAATCTCTTATTTCCTTTCCCAGGGTGCGGCATCTGGGCTTTACAAGCCTGTGTAATTGCAATACCTTCAGGGCATTTCCCTACCATTGTATACAAAACAGACATATCAAATTTTTCCTTTGTCTCTTCCCCTTGGTGCAAGCTGACACGTTATTGGTCGCCTTCACCAATATGTCATCTCGTTGCATTGTCTCAACAACCCTCTGAGATGGGTATCATGTCCATTTTATAGATGAGGAGACTGAGGCTCCGAGATCACTTGAGCAACATCACACAACTAGCGAGAGGAGGAACCAGATTCAAGGCCACATCGGCTTGACTCCAAGCCTGTGAATGTCCTAACTGATACCCTGTGGCAACCAGTGTGTTGGCACAGTCGTAACCTGGACTAAATTACTAGACGTGCCTGTGAAAGCTGCGGGGACAGGGCGTGGACTCCACAGGAAGGCAGGGTCTAGTCCCGTCCCTGCCACTCACAGCTTTTGTAATCTAAGGGAATAAAGCGCATGGCAAGGTTCCCCTAGGTTAGCAGTGATCCTAACAAAGCCGTGATTTGTCAATATTCAATCACCCCAGCCAAGGGATGCTCATTTTTAAGGTATTTGACCAAAATTTTTGAGTCTTATTCTTCGTATGATTTACTCAGTGGTCTCTGAGCCCGTGTCCAGCTCAGAGAACACTGGTGCTTTCTGGGACAGATGGAGGTGTTTCAGAATGAAATTAAATAATAATCCTCTCTACCTAATTCAGAAGTAGGGTACAATTTTCACATTCAAATTATTGGCACAAATCCTGGATACTGCTCTAGATTTAGTTTTACTATGAGATGGTGGCTGATGGGGCACAAAGTGATGCATTTCACTTCTCATAGTGGGTATATCAGTATTTTATGGGCTTCTCCCAAAGAACATCTTGATTTTCAGAGCAGCAGGCCCTGAACACAGGTGAAACCAGGAGTTCTCAAAGTGTGGTCCTTGGGACAGCAACATCAGCCTCACCTGGAAACTCTTAAGAAATGCAGATTCTGAGGCCCCACCTCCCTCCACCCCCTGGCTGGTCTCCCTGACCAGAGATCATAAATATTTGTTGAATGAAAGTGTTTGGTCTTAGAAGGCAGGATCCAGCCCCAAAATTTACTCCTAATGACTCTAGCCCAACATTACTTGCTTACCCATACTTACTAGGTAAACGGCTATTTTACCTGGTAAGTACCAAGTATATCTTGGCTGAATGTTGACCCAGACAAGTCGTGTTCCTTCTCGGAGCCCTGGTTTCTCAGCTTCAAAACAAGAAGACTCTATCAGAGGGTTGGTCTCCTTCAGCTCCAGACAGTCTGTGGTTCTCTCTTTGGAGATGTCCTTACCCGGAGACTGGCACAGGGCTCCTGTGATTCACGTTGTATCAGTCTGACAGTGCAGACAGGAAAGAGAAAAGTTAAGATTAAAAACAATGTACAGGGGCACCTGGGGGGCTCAGTGGGTTAAGCCTCTGCCTTCGGCTCAGGTCATGATCCCAGGGTCCTGGGATCGAGCCCCACATCAGGCTCCCTGCTCAGCGGGGAGCCTGCTTGTCCCTCTCCCACTCCCCCTGCTTGTGTTCCCTCTCTTGCTGTGTCTCTCTCTGTCAAATAAATAAGTAAAATCTTAAAAAAAAAATGTGCATAGAATGGATATGGTTTGCAAAGCAACTGAATAGCTACTGACATCATCTCTTCTATTTTCCCTCCTCTTCTTTCTCTTTCCCTCCTTCTTCTCCTGTTTCTCCCCCTCCTACAGATGCACCCTTGGCAGCTGATCATCTCCTGGATTTCCCTGGGTTTGCTGGCATCTCCCCTCATGGCCATTTGGGAACTGGAGAAAAATGGTAACCAGGCTCTCCTTCTCTGCAGTGGCCCCGAAACCTAAGCCCGGACTTATCAGGCAGTCCCTGGGGGGAAATCAGACCAAAAGGGGCAACCAGGCCTTGGGGCCTCCTAGTGAGTGCCATCACTGGGAAAATGCGGGCCATCTGTAATTCCTTCACCTTTGAGGGCATCCATGTCATTTGGCTTTCATATTAGATTCCAGAATAGGAACTTTTTATAGACTATGTTGGGAAAGGCTATATGGACTTCACGAGTATTACTAAAACCCAACTATATCATACAACGAAAATTCCAAAGTGAAGAATTTGGGAAGATTAAGAACTATGTTCCATCATCCTCCCTCCACCTCACAATATCACTCCCTCTGTAGCACGGAGAGGACTCACCTCTGACCACGCACTTTGGGGGAAGCATAGGATTTAGACTCACATTGATTTGGGCTCAAAGGCTGACTCTGCCACTCTCAGTTAGGTGACCTTGAACTGGGTCACCTCTATGGCTAAGTTTCCCCAACTGCGAACTAGGGATTTTAAAGTGACCACCTAATACATGGATGATTGAATGTTAATGAATGCAGGGGACAACTCAACACCTATGAAGGGAGAGTCATGTTAGCCAGATTGTTTTGGTTGTTTAAAATGATGTCTCTGGTGATTCAGGAGAACCTGTTTATAAGCCCAATGATCAAAAAATTACTAGTAGAATAATAGAATAGGTAGGCATTAGTAAAAGGGATTCCTCTATCCAATTATCTCTCACACGGTAAACAATGTATTAATTGTTGTTAGCTGTTCCTGAAAGATCTTCAAATGTTTCTAATGGAAGCCAACATAATGTTGGCAATTACCATCTGTAGTTGTATAATGGTAATGCAAGTTAATATTAATTGAGCACAGTATCTCATTTAATTCTCACAACGGTGTAAAATAGGGACTGTTCATTTCCCATTTTACCGATGTTGTAAATAGAGGCTACCGAGATTAAGTTAACTTCCTCAGTTTAACAGACCTGGGAAGGATAGAACAGGGACGATCCCAATACTGTCTCACTTCAAAGTCTGTGCATTTAAGTATTTGAAGAAGGTTTTTTATAAGAGACGTAAAGCAACGTTTCCTACGTGCTTGGAGCACAGAAGGAAATAGGCATAAGTTAGAAGTGAAGACATTTCAGCTGACGACCAGAAATAATCTGTGGGTAGTCAGGAGAGTACCACCCTAGAAAATGGATACCTGAAAAAATTTTTGGCCTATCCCTCCATTCTTAATCATTTTGGGAAGGCAAAATCCAGCCATGTCCCCTCTGCCTGAGGAACCTTTGAGAGTTTTAGACCCTCCCTTGAGTAAAGGCAAAAGCCCGAGCCAGATGATTATGCCAAATCCCTTCCAACCCTGGGATTTTTAGTGAGCTCAGGAAGCGTGGCTCTTGCCTAGTTAACTCCGAAGTTACTTCTAATTTGGTAAACCACAGAAATTCCAGGAAGTGGTTGTGAGGAACAGAGGGCAGACGACTTTGGAGGCAAGATAAGGTGATGAGGCCAGGCACTAGGTTCTAGAAGCCCTTCCTCAGGCTCCCTCTTGCAGTTGCTGTTCTTACCCCTGAGTAAAGGTCTTCTAGGTCTTCTGAGTCTTAGTTGTGACAGGAAAATAGCCTTGCTGTTCAGTTACTGGTAGAACTAGAGAAAGCCAAAGGTGCCACGTGGTTTTATGTCAGCAAAGCTAATCATTTCCAAAGACTTGTTTTTTACCTCATGTCTTTGTTACCCATTCGGTAGCTATAAATCCCTCTAAGGTAAAGTGGTAACTTTATATCCCATAGTGCTTTACATCTGGATGCCAACAATAAGAGTCACCATTTATAGAGCATGTAAGGGCTCTATATTAAGCTGTTGTATGAATTTGATTGTATCATCCATGTCTCGACCTGCTGAAGCAAGCACTAATAATTTTGGTCATTTTGAAAATGATGACACCAAAGCTTAGAGGAATTGAATATCTTGCCTGAGGCCACGGGCAAGTATAAGATATGGAGCTGAATCTAAACTCAGACCAACGTGACTCCAAAATCCAGGCTCTTAACCAGTGTGGCTGGCTCTCCAATTCGAGAGGGCATCAAAATCGTCTGGAGAGCATAAATGACAGACCCTCAGGCCCATCCCAGAGTTCCTGATTCGACAACCCAGATTCTGTATTTCCTGCACTTTCCTAGTGCTGCTGCTGATCAGTGATCAGGCTTGGGGAACCATGGCATTAAATGACGAGTTCATTAGTAAGTGATGCACACAGGAATGAAGCTGGAATGTGACGCACTCATTGAAATACTCTACTGGGCCATTCCTCAAGTGCCAGTTTAGATACTCAGGTTAGAGAGCCAATGCCAAGCCAACAAGGCAAAAAGCCTGAGATTTTGCTCTTGTGCTTCTAACTTGATGTAAGCTTGTGTAGTTTCTTGGTTTTGGCATGCTCCTCTATGACATGGGAAGACCAGTATCTACTGAACCACTTCATAAGAGAGTAAAATTGCTTAAAAAAATAGAACAAATACCTCCATTGCTGAGTTTTATGTGGTAGGAACTAAATCCTCAAATGCCCATGGAAAGTTCTAGGGCAGTTTCTCTGTACAGTCATCTGACCAAACATTGTTGTGTGAATAACAATAACCAACACTGAGTTTACAGTGGTAAGCGCCATGCTAAGTGATTTATATGTTTTTTTAAATTTAATCCTCATAGCCAAACCTATGACCTAGGTGCTATTATTGTCGTTTTACAGATGAGGAAACTGAGGCTCATGGTGATTTATTACCTTGTTCCAAATCCCCTAGCCAGTTAGTGGGGACAGGATCTCAGTGCTGGTCAGTTTTCTTGACATGGCTGTGCCCTGCCATATTCTCCATGAAACTGAAATTGTGCTGGAAGGTTCCTGGTAAAGAGTTTTGTGCTGTTCACATTTTTTGATTGTATCAAGGCATTCCCCATCTTGCCAAGGAATCGGGTTAATTATTAAAGACAGGTTGCCAGTTAATGACTCCATAAAACTCTTTGCTTATCTCTTCATGACCTTAAACCCAGGTAGGGTCCAGTGACCTGAGATCAGTCATCTCAGCAAGCATTTGCCTCAGCAAGGCAAGGTCGTGCTCTGCAGTACAAATGCACAGGGGTTCCTAAGACCAAGTCCCAGGGTTCATGGAGCGTACAGTCCAGTTCTCCACTCCCTGTGCTCTCCAGTTTATGTTGTAGAGTTGGATTGGCACCCGGACGCCCCCGGAGAAACGGTGGTCCTCTCCTGCCATACCCCTGAAGAAGATGACATCACCTGGACCTCAGACCAGAGCAGTGAAGTCTTAGGCTCCGGTAAAACCCTGACCATCCAAGTCAAAGAATTTGGAGATGCTGGCCGGTATACCTGTCATAAAGGAGGCAAGGTTCTGAGCCATTCGCTCCTGCTGATTCACAAAAAGGAAGATGGAATTTGGTCCACTGATATCTTAAAGGAACAGAAAGGTAATTCCGTTCGCTCAGAGGATGTCAGTTTTCTCTTGTGCTCCATAAGGAATAAATCAAAAAATGTAAAAGGTTAAGACATGACTAGCGTAGTGAAACAACTAATATCAAATCCCTTACTGAAACCACCTGTGTTCTTCTTTGGTTTCTTAGACACTTTGGGTGATCAGCCCTCCCAATCTCATGTTGAGCGATTTTCATGGTGAAGCTGGGTGGTTTTCCTGAAGTTCTTTTTAAATGGCTAATGGGAATTAACCGATGTGGATATCAGCCCTGGGATGGCAGCCTTGAAAACCTGAATACCTCCCTCTGATGTATTAGGTGCATAGTGTACTCTGCAGCATCAGCAACGTATTGGGACATTCTTAGTCCTCCCTGAACTGCCTGTCAGGGGGTTCATCATTTTCCAAGGGAATAAATGGAAGGTCTTCATTCCTGAACCCCTCGGTGGCCTGTGGTTCACCACAACTAAAATCGATCTGAAAGAAAACCTCCAAATATTGAATTTTTTGTTCTCTTCAAATCCAGAATCCAAAAATAAGATCTTTCTAAAATGTGAGGCAAAGAATTATTCTGGACATTTCACCTGCTGGTGGCTGACAGCAATCAGTACTGACTTGAAATTCAGTGTCAAAAGCAACAGAGGGTAAGTGAAACCATGTCGATTTCTCAGTATTTTGCTGGAACTATTTCATTAAGAAAGTAAGGGCAACCCTGCCATGGGCTATCAGTTAATGATAAGGGAGAAAACAAAGTCAAGCCTATATTTTTTCAACACCCCCTCCTGCCTAAATTGGGGAAAGAACATGGAGATTTAAGCTAATCGCCTGAACAAATGTGTGGGTTAGAACAGGATATTCTTGGGGCCTGAGAATAGCCTCTGCTTATTTGAACCCACTCATGCAGATTGCCTGGCAATGTTTCATTAAGGCTCATAGCACCATGCGGAGGGATAAAAGGAGACATCAAAGCTATGAATCACTTGCCAAAATTGCACCTTGAGATGAAAATAGAAACAAGAGCTCCAGGGCATAGATCTTGAAAGCCCTGAAGCCAACTCCAAAATCCTGAGGCTTCTAGAAATTTTCCCAGAGCTATCTCAACTGCTTTCCTTCTGCCGACACCATTAATCCAAAGTTCATTGTCTGATGCACTTGGACTTCCCCTAAGAAACCAGTTTCCATGGATACTGAACCTATGTTAAACGGTCTGTGTGCCTTCCCTCACTCACCATCTAGGTTCCTGAACAAGGCGGGGTGACAGCAAACCCCAGGTGATCAGCCTGGTCTGGCCACCATTTAACTGAGCACATTAACCTCCAGGGTCTCCCTTTTCTTCTTGAAAATGAAAATGCTTACTAAGGGAACGCTTATACAAATGCTCAGAGACACAAATGCCAGTGCTCGTTGTGATGTTTTTGGTAATCAGCAGGGGAAAAGTTAAAGTGCAGTGCCTTATCCTCTAGCTTAATGTGACACCATCAAAGTGGATATCCCAGTCTGTGTGGTCTACCTTGGAGCACTCCCCATGTGTTCAGAAGGGGAAGAGATAGTTATAAACCACATACACATATACATAGTTGGATCTTATTTAATGAAAAATAAAATCGTTCTGAGTGCATATAGACCAAATATACGTGAATCCATATGTACATGTGGATAGATGATTGCTTTGAATATTCAGAGACAACGGTCTGGAGGGGTACAACAAGCTATGAATAGTGTTTCTATCTGGGGAGTGAGATTAGGGTTAAAAAAGGCACACACATTTCATTTACATGCATTTTTATCTTTTTAATTTTTTTATAATTAACACGTATGGATTTTGTCATTACAATGGGGAAAATGCATTTAAAATTGTAATAAGGAAATTTGACCAAGGGCTCTGGATCTAAACATTTCTGGATTCATTTAGGCCAGAGGCGTGGACATGCAAAGCTATCTCTAAATATTTGTACCACCTCTTGTGGTAAAGCTTGTTCTCCCAAGGAGGGCAGTTTCTTACCCCCTGAGGAGAAATCAAACCCATGGGAGAAATCGTGTCCTCCAACAGCTGTCTGACTCCAGCCGCTGGGAACTGACCACAGATGGGTGACACGGGGTAATGTCTGTCTTTGATTTCAGCCTCTCTGACCCCCAAGGGGTGACGTGTGGAGCAGTGACACTCTCAGCAGAGAGGGTCAGAGTGGACAACAGGGATTATAAGAAGTACACGGTGGAGTGTCAAGAGGGCAGTGCCTGCCCTGCCGCTGAGGAGAGCCTGCCCATCGAGGTCGTGGTGGGTGCTATTCACAAGCTCAAGTATGAAAACTACACCAGCAGCTTCTTCATCAGGGACATCAGTGAGTTTGCCGAATTATATATGCTTCATAAGGATAAATGCCATTTGTCACATGTCCCCAATGCCCCATGCACCGAGGTGAGGGGTTTACATTGCATTGTCTCCTTTATTCTGTACCCCCCCCCCAAAGAGTACAATGTGGATACTATTCTCTGCATTTTCAGGAAGAGAAAATTGAGTCTCAGACAGGTTAAATAATTTGCCCCGGACCTCACAGCTAGCCACTCAGACCCAGCTCTGCCCCACTGGAAAGAGCAGGCTCTTGGCTACCCTCTGCCTGTTGCCCAGGCAGCTTCCATGGTGAATCCAGGAGGACCTCCTCAAGCATAATATTTATATTCAGAATGAAAGCTTCTCTGCTAATTATAGTTATTCCCAGCCAGTCTTTCTCTAGCATTGGGGGGGGGGGGGGGGAGGAAATCTTCATTATTGGAATATAAGCCCCTCCAAAATGAACATCTATTTTTTTCAATCAGCAGATGGAGACTTTGCCATTTGTCACTTCCTTTGCCATTTAGCCATTGGGCGTTCCTCATGAAATAAAATTCATAGAACCACAGAGCTTGCTCGAGCATTTGTGGAGAAATTACTCTTGGCAGGTAGGGGGAGGTTTGGGTTCACAGAGGATGGCCAGGGAAGGTCTCTCGGAGGTGATATTTGGCTGAGTTCTGGAGAAAAGATGTCGTCAGTTGTGTTAAGAACAGAGAGAAGAGTATCTGAAAAGCATCTACTAGGAGCTATGGTCCTTGGGCTTTGGACATTCCATAGACTGTCTCCCCTGCCCTCATCTAAACAAAAGTATGCTACCTGAGGACAGAGTCTTTTGTAGTACTCGCTGCTATATCGTCCACATGTAGTCCAGTAGCTGGCACATAGCTGGTGCTCACTCCTCATTTATTGAACGAACGAATGAATGAATGAGCATAGAGACAATCGAGTTTAACTGCCACAAGGCAAGTCAGCGCCAGATGTCGTGAAAAGACAGCAGAAAGAGCACCAGATGGAAAATCTCTTACCTCATCCCTAGCAAGAGGCTCAGGTCAGGTCCAAGTTTGGTGTCAGGAGGGGTACTGAGCGCAGGGAGGGTGGTCCTTCCCCATCTCGCCCAGATGTGACACTCTAGTTGTCTCTACGGAATTTCTTCTGAGCATAACGCTGAGATAGTTCCGCTCCCGGGGCTCATCGGCTCGTGCAGGGATGAGATGGACTCTGAGTCTCTCAGGTTCAGCCAGAGAGGAGGGGACAACGGGTGAGAACACCAGCGTGAGCACCAGCAGTTGGGGTTCCTCATGTCTGCCAACCGGGTGCCCAGAGAAGTTAAGTAACCGTCCTCTGGACTCAGGGCTGATCAAAGGTGAAAGTGGGATCAGAAGCCAGAGCTACCTTACACCAAAGCCCCCTCAGGCAAATAAAGGGCGTGGCTTTATCTTCTTCCACAGTCAAACCGGACCCGCCCAGGAACCTGCAGCTGAAGCCCTTACAAAATTCTCGGCATGTGGAGGTCAGCTGGGATTACCCCGACACCTGGAGCACCCCACATTCCTACTTCTCCCTGACGTTCTGCGTACAGGGCCAGGGCAAGAACAATAGGGACAAGGTAAACTGTGACTCCAGGGCCACATAGTCAGGTTTGTGGAGGTTTATGGAGACCCACTTAGCACTTTCTCCGGCCCGAGACGGCTTCAAGGGTTTCACATGGATATCTCACTTAATCCTTCACGTAACCCTACAAAGGCAGACGGTATTATTACCAACACTGCACCAGGGAAGACAGTGAAGCTCAGGCAGGTTAAATGACATCCCCAGAGTTAAACCTGCTGGGAAGGGTCAGAACCAAGAAACCAGTCTGGTGGGCACAGATCCTATGTACCTAACCACGCTCCCTCCTCCAGTATGGATGGTCATTAATTCTTGTGCTCAGACTTGGTCCTCATGTAGGAAATCTGAGCTCCAGGAACCTCAAATCATCGTTGTTTCAATTTAGTGAGTATAATGAATGCTAGAACATGCATGCGATGTCTCACCCCAAACGGGTAATTCCCAACCTATCGTGAAGCGATTTTGAGCAGAATGTTAGTGCTTACATAGGCTAAGACAGTGGCTTTCAAACTTTCCTGCATTGGCATCCTAATCCCAAGGTCCAGAAGGCACTTTTACAAAGTCCAACCCTCCTGGGATCCCGGTTTTAGAAACCACTGGATAAAGGCCTTATTCAGGATAGTGTTCACATTTGGTAGAAATTCAGTCATTTAGTCACTCCCTGAGAATTATTTTTTTGTATGGGGATGGGCTATTCTGGAATAGATTTTACCTAAATATTATTTAAAATCTTGATATGTATCTTCCCTACATAAGATTTATATCATTAATAGATAATATTGACTGAACACTTTCTACTGATTAAAGACTTCGTTGAGGGTTTTACATGAGGGTTACCTTTAACTTTTACACATCTGTGAGATAGGAGTAATTCCTATCCCTCTTTTATAAAGGATGAAACTGAGACACAGAGCCCAAATCATCTTCCTGTGGTCACACAGCTAAAAGTTAGCAATGCCTGGATTTCAGCACGTTTTCTGATAAAAGGATCAGGATATAGTATTTCAGAATATCCAGGAGACAGCTAGAGCATATATGCCTCTGTCCCACCATTGGCCTAGTACAGGGGTGAGTGTGCACGGGGCCTTCAGGCAAGGCAGCTATTCTAGAAAGATGAAACCTGGACCAAACCATCTCTCCCTCTGTGCTGAAGTAGAAAAGCTGCACCTGTATTTAGAGCTTCTACCAGTAGGTGGCGCAAGTTCTACATACTCCACTGTTCATTGCACCTGTGGTGCCCAAAAACCAAGGTGTGCTTGTTTGGGGAGATCAAGCTTTGCAGAAATACACCCAGCCCATCTTGTGACTGCATTGCCAAAGACTTCTCTCTCCTTTGCAGAAAGAGAGACTCTGCGTGGACAAGACCTCAGCCAAGGTCACGTGCCATAAGGATGCCAAGATCCGCGTGCAAGCTCGAGACCGCTACTATAGCTCATCCTGGAGCAACTGGGCATCTGTGTCCTGCAGTTAGGTGAGCAGGCCCACAAAGGCCAGCCCACACCTGCACACTCAGTGTCCCCGGGTGCAGGGCAATGGTGGGGGGGCAGGGTGGGAGAAGAAAGGGGAGATAGGGGGCCTGGCACACAGTCACCAGAGTCAGAAAGATACATTTGTTCATTAAACAGATACTATTTGATGCTCAGAGTGTTCTGGGCACTATGCTGGGTACAGAGATACTGTGGTAAAGGAAACGGGTGTGGGTCCTGCCTTCCTGGAGAAGGCAAACGAGAGAGAGAGGGGAAAAGTGGTTAAGAGTCAGAGCAAGAATAGCTTGCAAGCTGTCTTTGGGAGTTAGACCCTTATCCTGGGCACCCTTGGTGGGAGGACACCAAAGGCAAACAAATCCTAGACCACATAAGGACAGGCTGGGCCCTTCCAACTTGGAGTCCCAAACCCAATTTTCCTAGTCATGTGTTGTGTGAAATAAGAAGGCTTTGCTGCCACATTTCTAATTCACAGAAACTGTTGGTGTTCTTTTTCAGGTTCCAATCCCAGGATGAAACCTTAAAGGGAAAGTGGAAGTTATTATGCAACATTTTCTAAAAACTCAATAGAATAGGCCCCCAAAAGTTATTTTCTACCTAATTTGCTTTTTGTAAAGGATCGTGGTCATGTCTTTGCAGTATTTTTACATTTATATGCCAAATGGCCGCTGAAATAATCAGCTCCTTTATTTATAGGTTTTCCAGTGACCAGGTTGCCACTGACCTTAATGCTATTTAAATATTTAAGTAATTTATGTATTTATTAATTTATTATTTTTATTGAACACTTGTGTGCCAAGAGGTATTGTATGTTTTCTACTCTCAGGACCTGATCTGTAAGGAAGAGGCCCTGTTATGCAAAATGTGAAATTATTTGTTATTTTATACTGACAGCTTCTCAAGCGAGACTACAAGTACTTCTGTTTTATGACAACCAGTGAGAGCACAATGTTCTGATGCCAGCACCATGATATATTTGTGATGGATGAGAACACAGAAGTAGTTAAATAGAGGCATGGAGACACGGATTCATTTGAGAAGGTTCTGGAGATGGAGATGTTAGTTTCTGTATCCATGAAGACTTCCTGGAGGTGGTGTTGATAAAGCAGTGCAGGGCCACCTGCCCTTCTAAGTAGGTTTAGTTTTTGGATGGCTGAATTTAGAAAGGGCTGAAAAAATAACGGAAGTCAAAATTCAGCTTCCGCCACAGGGGCAGTCCTTAACCCCATCCATCTGTAAGACTTAGAAGAGGGACCCAGAGACATTTTAAGTGTCTGGAAAGTAAAAATTTCTTAGGATTCAGGAAGGAGAACCAGTAGGGCCAACCATATAAAATTGTCAGATTCACCAGCTGCTCCTTAATAGCCACGCAGGAAAGCACACAGCTGCAAAGAAAATGATCACGAATTGCTTACTGGTCAGAGTGAGAGAAGCTGACCAGTGGATGTGACCAGAAGGTGCCCAGCACTAAGGTGCTACTTTTAATAATTTAAGTAATGAATGTGCCTTCTGTAAAATGATTTCATTTGTTTTCTGTTTATTTGTGTTTACATTCTGACGATGAACCAATAAAAATAGAACTCTTCTTTGCAATGATATTTTGGGCTTTCTCAGCTGACTTGAGGATCCTATTCCTACATTGACTGGGACTGCATTATTTTTCCCCTGCCATTTCAGAACTGCCCTCCTTTGAAGCAATTTCACTTCCAGTTCTTTAGAGCTGCCCTTTCCCTTTATAGGATTCCCAAAGTCAGAGTCTCGCTGAGCTCAGGGGAATGTCCCCGTGGTCCGCATGGGCACCGAACTGCCCTATGCTCTCTTTAGAGTTTGGATGCTCTCGCTTCATTCCCCTTCTAGCCTGGAATTGACTCTATTAGTTCCAAAGCGTCATGAAATAAAACTCCAACCTGGTAGAGTCATGAGCATCCCCCCAGAGGGCCAGATCTGGTGTTCATAGAGGGTTCGTCATGTGTCTGGACATGTGCTAGCCCTTGAGGTTGAGGAGTTCCAGAAAACCTCACATTGCCTTCCCCCAAACAGTGCCCACTCCTGGCACAGTTAGAAGATAGGGATGAAAAGTTAACTTCAGTACCATGAAATGCTAAAATGTTCAGTTTATGGTACCCCAGGTAAGAACAAAAGAGAAGAATCAGTGTAACCTGGAGTTGCCCAGGAGGGCTCAATGTAGAAAGGGGGGGGGGTGCAAAGAAAGGGCAGAGCCTGCCAACTCCTCTTTGGTGCCTCCCATGGAAAGAGCAAGTGGGGGGATCCAAGAGAATGGCGTCCATTCTCTACGATCTTCGATGGCTAAGTGTACATACCTGGGCTATTCCTAAGGGAAATGTAATAGGGATGTTGTACGTGTCCTTATTTGAAGTGTTTCCTGGAGCCCTTATTCTACTCTGCTTCTGACCTGGAGGAATGGTGGAAAGGTTGTCATCCTAATACGACTTTTGAAACCCATCATCTCGTATTATGAGCCCACACTTGATAGCACATGGTTGGTTAATAACAACTCTTTGTCCTCCCACAGGGCCTTTCATCTAGAGATACCCAAACACTTAATGGGCAGTTAATGAACAACGCTAACCGAGAAAAAAAATAATTAATCACATATATAAGTACAGAGATCGGGGACCTTTCCCAAAACTTCCGGCCAGCATGGGGCAGACCTCAGATGTCTGGCTCCCACCTGACATGACCTCTTAGCATTCAAGTAATTTTAATTTCAGCACATGCACTGAAGAGTTTTTGTCTTTGAAAGATATTTTTCAGGACAGTCCTATTCTATGGGGTGTCTATTCCCTACAAATGTATCAAATGTTCTAGCAAAAAGCTCAGGACTGGGAACCAGGAGACTGGGCCTGGGCTTGGCCAGCCCTGCTACATGTCCGTGTGACCTTCAACAGGACACTGGGCACAACCTTCTGGCTGTCCCATCACTGCTCACTCTCAACTTCTTCCTCTCCCAGTGGCCCTCCTGAGGTCTAGGTTTGGGAAGCTAAGTAATCACTTTTCGAGCCACGCTGGCTTCTCAGCAAGGCCGCGAGACCTAGTTTCAGCCCATGATACGTAAGGAAATTTGGCTGGCGTTCTCCTGAGAAAAGACAGAGCCAGGGCAAACATTACCCATTCCCTCCTTCCTCTCTTGAGCAGATGAAATTTAAGAAGTCTCAGAGGAAACCCCTGCAATCAGAATGGAAACCACCCGGCTGAGACTATAAAGATAAAAAGACTCAGACCCTAGCAACATCAAGAAGCTGAACCGACCCCTGTAACTACCTACCCCAAACTTCTTGTGTTAGAAAGAAAGACCTATGTGTGTGGTTTTTAAAATTCCGGTAGAATACACATAAGAGAAAACGTACCATTTTAGCCACCTTTAGATGTCACATTCAGTGGTATCTGCTATATTCAAATTGTTCTGCGACCTGTCACCACCAGCTATCTCCAGAATGTTCTCTTCTTCCCAAGCAAACTCTGTACCCATTAAGCAATCACTCCTTCCATGTTTGTTTCCAAATCAGAAAATGAATAAACTGAAAATTAAATAAAGATATTCTCTTCAACATCTAGCTCCCACTTAGGAGAGGCACCTGACCATGTCTGAAAAAGAAGTCAGGCCAGCCCTGGTGGGAACTGACATGAGAACACCGGAGTCTACCCCTTACGGAGCATCTGATCTACCCCTTGGGACACCCTGGAGCCATATCCAGTGATGCCAAGTGGGGTCCTGGTGATACCCTGCCAGCCTGAAGAGAGGTAACCATGGTCAGGAAGCTTGTGCCAAGGGCAGCTTGAGCCTGAGCAGGACTAAGCTGGGGGTGGTGGTGGTGTTTGGGCAAGCAACTCCCACAGGAAAGACACCTCTGTTTTTCCTTCATTCACTCAACAATGTTTTTCTGAGTCACCCACTTCCCTGGCACCATCCTCAACTTTCCAGATACAAGGCTAAACAAGACCCTGCTCTCTCATGGCTTCCAGTCTCCAAGGGATTAAGTGCTTAAAATTCTAGACACTGAAGGTCACTTCTTGAGAGTTAAGAGCTCTATAAAATGAGATAATCCATTTAATGGGGTTAGCACAGTACCTGGCCCATAGGAATCACTCAGTAAGTGGTGGCTATTTCCATGGACTGGCTCTGTGATCTTGAGCAAGTTCCTTAACCTCTTCAAGCCCCAGTTTTCTCATCTGTAAAATGGGATAATAACAGCAACCAGTTCACAGAGTGGTTGCGAGGATTAATGGAATAACCCTTAGAAAGTGCTTATAAAAATCCCTAATCCAGGGGCGCCTGGGTGGCTCAGTGGGTTAAGCCTCTGCCTTCAGCTCAGGTCGTGATCTCAGGGTTCTGGGATCGAGTCCCACATCGGGCTCTCTGCTCACAGGGAGCCTGCTTCCCCCTCTCTCTCTGCCTCTCTCTCTGCCTGCCTCTCTGCCTACTTGTGATCTCTCTCTGTCAAATAAATAAATAAAATCTTAAAAAAAAATCCCTAATCCATAATAAGTACTCAATAAAAGCCGATTGCTAATATTCTTATTATATTACCTATAACCCAAAAAAAGAGTAATTCAGGACCCTATGCTTTTGTGGGGGTAGGGACATGGAGGGACCATAGTTAGGAGGTAGTGACGTGTCTCAGAAGGTGGACTGGGATGGAGGAAGCATTAGTCGGTCAATGAAGAGATCGGTCAAGCTCTTCAGTGTAAAATCCCTTTCTTATAAATAAAATTGCAGAAACATCCCCACATGGGGAATACCAAGATGCAATGAGCCCAATTCCTGCCTTCAGGGATTTTTGGGTCTAAAAGGGGCAAACATGGTGAATACATATTTTAAAATATAGCTAGGCTGGGATAAGGGTATGTGCATCCTAAAAATTTCTTTTTACAAAGGCTTTCAGCTCCCAGGAAGAGCTTTTTCATTTCCTTTAGCCTTCCTGGATGCAATAATTTGACATAAACCTACCAATTCACCTTACCCATAAATCAGATTTTAATCATCTCTTTCCATTTCATTGCAGTATGGCCCTTCTTCTAGGACAGCATTTGTGAGCAAAATGCATGTGGACAAGACTTTCTCCATAGGGCCATATTATAACCAAGGAGATGAATTTCCTCTCTCAAGCTCATAAAATGCAAAAATAAAATCAGCATTTGGGCTGAGGGCAGAGGAAACCAGGCTCGCATACTGAAAGCCCTCCTTCTGCAGGAAGCGAGCTTGGCAGAGCTGATTTGCATTTACCTTCACGCAGGTCTGGGTTCGCAGGTGCGCAGGGCATCCTGGCAGCCGGCCACCGGGGTCCTGTGCAGCCCTTCCGCCCAGGGGCGGGTGTGTGACCTGCTGCAGGACTCTGCAGCTGCTCATTAATCTCCTGGCCTCTTTCATAAGGAACATAAACCATCTCTCCCCTGTCCTTCGCCCCAGCTCACCAGGAGGCTTCCCTGGTTCTTTGAAAAAAGGGCCATCGCTAACCCCAGCATGGGGGGATTCCAGAGAGCAGAATATTCTGCCAGTGACCCTGGGGTTTGGAGGAAAGGATAAATTGGGGAGCAAATCTTGGACAAACCATGATGTCCAGTCCACTTCCTCCTTTCCACACCCACCACCCAACAAGCACACAACGAACACTGATGGAATGGGGGCTACAGTGCCTGGAAGGATCCAGAATGCAGGGGGGTGTGTGCGTGCACCTGGCCCTGGGCAAGAAGACCTCGGCTCAAATCCCTGCTGTCCACTTACCAGCTCTGCTCCCTTAGGTTATTCCTTAATCTCTCCATGCTTCAGTCCCCTCACCCCCAAAACAAGTATGTTAGCAGTGCTGCCACCTCCCTGGGGATGGTGTGAGAATGTAAGGAAACCAGGCTCCCAGCACCCAGCACCTGGCAAGACCTCAAAAGTCAGTTGCAGTTTCTGTGTTTATAAAGTCAGGCCAAAAAGGAGAAGCAGTGCTAATCCCACCGCTTCCTCCCTCTGCGTGGAGATGAGTGCTGGTTCAGGATATGTACAAAAGCTTTCCAGTCCTGACTTGAAATTTCTGTCCTCCCACCCAGCAGCCATCTCCTGGGCCAGCACCCAGCACCCAGCAGTGACATCCCCCCCGCCAAATCACAGCATGCAGAGCTCTGCTCTGTTTCAGAAACTGCATGGGCTCCTGCTTGGCCTTATTAGAACATTCTCCAGCCATGGCTGACCTCTTTCTTTGAAATCCCTCCTGTTGCCCTTTTGGGGTCCCTAAAGGCTCACTAGACCCATGGTCTCCCTGCTTGTTCAAGCTGGACTCCCTGTGTCCAAGTGGAAATCTTAAATGAAGTCCCACCCTATACAGGCACTGGGGAGAATGGTGGCCAAAGGGACTTTAGTTTTGTCAGCAATGTTCTAATTCTTTGCAAGAAGAATATATTAGCATAGTCCCTGAATAATTAAAAATGAATTTTTTATAAAGTCCTTTATGGAAAGCAGACAAAAGCTGAGTTGCTCTGGCTGAAGCCTCCCGTCCATTCGTTCCCCTTCCCCCACTCACCAGTGAGCGCCCTGGGGCCCCACCTCAACACCCCTAAACTCTTCAGATCCCAGTTTGAAAACTTCTACTTTTATAAAGGAAGAAATTGAAGGCGAGAGAAGTTTGGGGTCTTGCCCAAGCACCCAGAGCCTGATTAAGGCCAGGACTCGAATTTGCATCTGGGCCCCCTGACTCCCATTCTGGATGTTCCTGATATATTGAGCCAAAATCCCCAGAAGATTGCTTTTAAAATAACCAGCTTATCACCAGCGAGGGGTGGCACGTGAAAATCTAGGGATTCCCACAGACACATTCATACTAATCAGCTTCTCAAAATAGTTGTCAGGCTCCTTGGAATGTGGTGCAGGGAAGCTGAAGGGCTTCCTCTGCTCCACTCCATGGGAAAATGAAAGAGAAGCAGCAAGGACATGTACCCTCTAAGCCAAGAAAAGTCAGGATTTGGGCTGTCACAGCATTGCTACTAGCCCTAGAGCACCTTAAGGCTAATAAGAAAAAAGATGTCCCTTCCTCCGGGCGGACACAGCCCCGTACCAGAGTACCTGGCTTCCTAAGCGGAAAGCAGGCTCGATTTCTGCTCTCTCTCGACCTCTCAACCAGGGCCCTTTGTGCAGGCCACAACCTGCCCAAACACACATGGCAATCCTGGTCATGGAGACAGTGGTAAGTGTTCCATGAAGGAGCACCTCTCCTTGAAGGAGAAGGAGGGCTTTCCCTCATTTGTTCATTCATTCATTCATTCATTCATTCAGCAAATAGTTACTCGTGTTTACTGTGCCAGGCGCAGAGGTGCAGGGGAGAATCCATGAGCAAGGTGGGCAGGTCTGCTGCCTCCAAGATCTTAACAGCCTCAACAGGGCTGAAGCCAGCAGCAAGGACAGTGAGAGGACAGTGTGGTTTAGGAAAACTCTGTGGAGTTATCTGTGGGGATTGCCTTCACAGGTGCTTGAGGCTGTAAATAAGGCAGACCCCACTAAAAAGTGACTTGAGCAATAAGCAGCTATAAGGGTGCCGAACAAGAAGTCTGGAGGTAAGGGGGTGGCAGGATGTAATTCAGCAATTTGATGACATCATCGAGAGCTTAGACGCTTCTCAGCTTTCTTCTCCACTAGCTTTGGTATGCAGGCTTTTGTCCTCATCTGTGCCCCTCGAGATGGCTGCTTCGGCTCCCTGTGTCATTCCTCATATCATCGTGCCCAAAGACTGGAAAGGCAGTTCCTCCTTGAATACTTGTTTTTAATCAGAGAAGACAGTCTTTCCAGAGTCCTTTCCATGGGCAGACATGCCCATGCCCGACCTACTAGGAGGCTGGGAAAACAAGAATCTGGCAATCGCTCCCTCTGAAGTCAGAGGCAGGCCCTGACAGAAGGAGCTGAGTGGGAAATGGTTCTTGGTTAGGCAATCAACAGTGCCACCCATGGGACTGCAAAGGAGGGACCCAGAACCTCGGTTTGAAGGTGGGCATCGGTGGCAGAAAAAATAATGCCCCCCCCTCTCCCACAAGATGTCCATGCCTAGTCCTTAGAACCTGTGAATGGGATGAGATCGTCCCAGATAATCCAGGTAGAATGAAGGTAATCCCATGAGCCCTTAGAAGTCCGAAGCAGTAGAGGGAGAAGGGACCGACGCCTGAAGCACGAGAAGGATTTGACCTTCAAGCTGTTGCTGGCTTGAACAGGAAGGGGCCACGTTTCAGAGAAATGGGGACCTCACTCCCACAACCACACAGAACTGAATTCTGCCAAGCACCTGAATTAGTTCAGCACCAGATTGTCCCCCAAGAGTTTCCAGAAAGGAACACAGCCCTGCCTTGTGAAACACTAAGCAGAGAACCAGCCAAGCCCACCTGGACCTCTGACCTTCGTGACAGTAAATAGGTATGGTTGTTAAGCAGCTAAATACACAGTAGTTTGTTGGAGCAGCAATAGAAACTGAAACAGATTCCCAAATGAGAACATATCCATGTTGTGACCGCAAGAATTAAGAGGAATTGCCAGGTAAAGGGAGTAGCATGAGCGCAAGTCTGGAGGAAAGACATGTTTGGAAACCAGCGAAAGCTCTTCTGAACCGAAGTGAAGTGTGAGGGACAAGAAGGAAAGGAGAAAAATAAAAAATAAGGAAGGGGAGCAAGTAGGAACTAAATCCTCCTAAATAAACTAAAGGAGGTGTGTCCTCAAGTGTCAAGCTTGGGCTTCGCCACGTGGCAAAAGAATGCCGTTGAAAGGTTTTAAGCAGATGGGTAAAATGAAAATCTGAGCCTATCACTTCACTGCTTAAAACCTGAACCCATCGATGGGTTCAGAGCCCATGTGTGAAATGTGGTCTTGAGATAGGGAGCTGGGGATCACCGTTACATGCAAGAAAATCCCCTTCAGCCATTCAGAAGACAACGCCTAGGGGGAGAAGGGTTAAGAACTGAAACATGGGAATGTGCTTTCAAAAGCTTTCACCTCCACTTTGTGCCTTGGGAGCAACCTTGAGTAAGAGACAAACTAAAACTGGGCCTGTCCTCTTCATATCCCGCTGGCTGAGCCTGGAGCCAAGAAGCCCAGGGATGCTCAATAAAGGTTAATTGAATGGGAGAATGACTCAAGAAGGCAAACAAGATGGACCCCAGTGGGCAATTCTCTCTGATTATTTGCTATCAAACGGAGGAAACGTTTACTCTCCACTTTCCTTAAGCAGCGCCACCGCCCCAGGACGCGGTCCCGCGTGATTTGAATCACTGAATTTAATCCCGATATTCACTTAAATCATTTGCTCACTTTCAAAATGGAACCTCTCCTTGGATGACGAACGCTCCTTTCTTGGGAGGACTAAGACGTCGGATGTCAAGTGTTTCCAAATAAGCAGGCATTTGATCTCACCATGCTGGGGTGACCGCAGAGAAACGGGAGGTGAGTGAACAGGGTTTGGCATCCGCATGTGTACTGTACTACTTTTCATCCCTGGGATTTGTATATAAGGTATAAAGAGAAACTCATCAAAGGCGACCATTTGACAGCTCATAAGAGGCCATTGGGAATGAAAGCCAGGGATAAGAAGATCCTGCCGTCCCTGGGAATTCACGGGCGTCACTGTAGAGGTTTTAACCCATTTGGCCACTTACTAGCTGTATGTAGTTCCCTACCACTCTGAGCATCAACTCTCTCGGCTATCATTTGGAAGCAGTAAGAGCACTTTCTGCAGAGGGCGGAGTGGAGATGAAATGAGATAATGCATGTGAAGAGCTCAAAACAGAGCCTTCTGTATTGCACGTTTTCAGTGCACGTTAACTCGTGTGTTCGTGTGCAGCGGCCCATTCACAAGGTACCACAAACCACGTGGTGTAAACAACAGATGCTTATGTCTCACTGTTCTAGAGGCTGGACATCCAAGATCAAGCGGTTGGCAAGGTTGGTTTCTTCTGGGGACTGCAGGGGGGTGGGGGGATGTGTTCCACGTCTCTCTCCGAGCTCCTGGCGGTTTGCAAGCCATCTCTGGTGACCCTTAGCATCTGCTGCATTACTCGGGTCTCTGCCCAAGTCTTCACATGGCATTCTCCCTGTGCCCACCTGTGTCCAAACTTCCCCTCTTCTGTAAGGACACTGCCTAAGAGACTATCCTACTTCAGGATGCTCTCATCTGAATTGCATCTACAATGACCCTATTGCCAAGTAAGGTGATATTCTGAGGATGTTAGAACGTCAACATGCGAACTAGGGGAGGGACACGGTCCAACTTACAGTAGAATTATTACTAGAAACATTACTCCTATGCTTGGTTCACATTGCTGAATCAATATACCTATATCTGTATTTAGCTTTTTTTATTTTGAATTCATTTCAGACAGAGAGAGAAGATTGCAAAATAGTACAAGAGCTCCCTTTAACTATTACCTAGCTTCCCCTAGTATTAACATCATCCATAATCTTAGTACAAGTATCTGGAGCAGGAATTTAATCTTAATACAATGTGATTAAATAATCCCTAGACCTGATTCGAATTTTGTCGATTGTCCCACCAGTCCTTTTTCGGCCCCAGGATCCAATACAGGATGAACACTGCGTTGAATTTCATTCCCCCATAATCACCTCAAATCACAGAGTTTCTTGGTCTTCCCTAATCATTTGTTATCTTGACATTTTTGAAAAGCAGTGATCAGTTATTTTGTAAAATGTCTCTCCACTTGGATTTGCCTGATGTTCCCTCATGATTAAATGTGGGTTCTGCATTTTTGTCAAGAATCCCACACCAGGGGCGCCTGGGTGGCTCGGTGGGTTAAAGCCTCTGCCTTGGGCTCTGGTTGTGATCCCAGGACCGTGGGATCCAGCCCTGCATTGGGCTCTCTCCTTGGCGGGGAGCCTGCTCCCCCCGCCACCCTGCCAACACACCCCGCCCCCCATCTGCCTCTCTGCCTACTTGTGGTCTCTGTCAAATAAATAAATAAGATCTTAAAAAAAAAAAAAAAAAAGAATCCCACACCAGTGCCATTTCCCCCTTCTCAGCAAATCCTAGCAGGAGGTACCCTGAGCTAGATTATCCCAGGACTGGTGACGCTGACTTTGACTACTTGGTTTGGGTGGTGTCCACCACTTTTCCCCACAAGAAAGCTTCTATTTTTTCCTTTAGAATTAATGTATCTAGTAGAGAGATAGTCTGAGAGTATGTTAGTGTGCTCTCTCTTGTCATACTTTAGCCACAAATTTTAGCATACACTGACACTTGCTACAACAATAGCTTTCCCTGGTGGTGATCTTCTATTTTCATTGTTCTTTCTACATTTATTAACTCGCATTCTACCATAAGGAGGGCTTTCCCTTCTTCCTGTATTCTTTTTAACACAACATCCCCAAATCTGAGGTTATATCAGAATAAGCCATTGTGTTGACTTTCCCAGGATCCTTGAGTTCTGATTCTTGGGTCTGCACAGTTCTGAGCTATTCACTTACATGCCTGCAAAATTGGAAAAAAAAAATCTTCCTTATTCTGCATTTCAACCTCATGGTTTTAGTTCCCATTAATAGAATCTTTGAGGGAACCACGTGCTAAACGCTTTGTGAGGTGAAGACGGTGTTTAAATTACTCAAGAGAACTGCTTTTATACAATTTGGATGTACCTATTTGCACATAAAAATTAATGCTAATTAGATATAATTCCCATTTATTCATTAAAACAAATCCCAGAGCATTTCAGAAACTTTAGTTAGCCTCATGTTATTCTAGGCACAACTATTTTTCTTAAAACAGAAAAAAGCCTGACTTCGTCTTTTATGAAAACCCTGTCGCACTAATGGTAATGCCTTGCTGCTTCTCTTTTGTGGCCACCTCCCCCTGTCCTCCTCCTAATCAGGCAGGCACTCGGTCAAACCTACTGTGCGCCAGCCTCCTCTCCAAGTGCTGGGCCAACACCACGAACAAAACAGCCCCAAACCCCTGGCCTATGGAGCTTCCAGAGTCAGGGCGGGAGATAAACTGCAAACACAGTAATGAATCCCGGAAACAGTAGCTTCATGAGGGAACATGAAGCAGCGGAAGAGAAGAGAGTAAGGGGCAAGGGAAGCTCTATTTTCATTCAGATAGCATGGACAGGAGACCCCTCCGATGAGGGTAGGGGGTCAGATGTGACAGAGAGCTGAAGGATGTGAGAGATGAGCACCGAAGTTGGGGGGGTCGGGGGTTGGGGGCTGGGCAGAGAACATTCCAGAAAAAGGATCAGCAGGTGCCGAGTTCTGCTTCAGGGGCAACGATTGGGCCGTATTTGCTAGTGGGAGGAGTTGTATGTCCTTCCCTAAACTGGTGCGCTTTTGCTATACATATACAGTCTTGTTTTACTACGTCTTAAGCTTTTAGTGTTTTATGATTTACTTACTCTCCCCCCACACTCCCGCACTGAATTTTTTTTAATGTGTAATTTTGAATATGTTTCACATGTGGAAGAGTACAGTATATTGGTAGATACATAGATGATAGATAGATATTAATAAAGATACATATACAGAGAGATTCCAACTCTTTTTTTTTTTTGATGATTGACAGTCGATGGATTTTAATCCCCACCCCTCCTTCTTAACTCCTGCCCCACACCCACATTTGGGCAAGCTCATAAGAAAGCCTGGGTGCAGTGTTCATAGCAGCAATGGCCACGGTCGCCAAACTGTGGAAAGAACCAAGATGCCCTTCAACGGACGAATGGATAAGGAAGATGTGGTCCATATATACTATGGAGTATTATGCCTCCATCAGAAAGGATGAATACCCAACTTTTGTATCAACATGGATGGGACTGGAAGAGATTATGCTGAGTGAAATAAGTCAAGCAGAGAGTCAATTATCATATGGTTTCACTTATTTGTGGAGCATAAGAAATAACACAGAGGACATGGGGAGATGGAGAGGAGAAGGGAGTTGGGGGAAATTGGAGGGGAGATGAACCATGAGAGACTATGGACTCTGAAAAACAATCTGAAGGTTTTGAAGGGGCGGGGGGTGGGAGGTTGGGTGGGCCTGGTGGTGGGTATTATGGAGGGCACGTACTGCATGGAGCACTGGATGTGGTGCATAAACAATGAATTGTTACACTGAAAAGACATTAAAAAAATAAAAAATTTAAACTATAAAAAAAAAAAAAAGAAAGAAAGCCTGGTTGCTCCTCCTTTGCTATAGAATCAGAACCAAATTTTGAGTTCAACACACACACACACACACACACACACACACACACACACACACCCCTGCACTGTTCAGTACTAGCACCAGCCACATGGGGCTACTGAGTATTCGAAACATGGTGAGATGTACAATACGTGTAAAACACACTGGGTTTCAAAGATACTATGAAAGAATGTAAAATACCCCATTAATAACTTTATGTTGATTACATGTTGAAATGATATTTTGTATACATTAAGTTAAAGTACTCTTAAAATTCATTTCACCTGTTTCTTTTAACCTTTTTAAATGTGGGTACTAGAAATTTCTACATCACATGCAGAGTTCATATTCGTGGTTCACTTTCTCTTCCTGTTTGAAAGTACTAATACACCAAGGAATTAACAATGGGTATATCTTAGGGTTTTTAAAAAATATCCTTCTTTCATCTTCTCAGTATTTTTTTTGAAAATGTATTTCAAAGTAAAAAAGATACTTTCTTTTCATACAGTTGTCAGTGGAGGTAGGGGAGCTGTTTGGGGGATCAGAAGAGGAGAGATTGCCCTGCTCAAGAATTCCAGACAGTGAAAATATGTTCCAGTCAGTCATGATTCTAAAACTGAAGTCCAGCCCCTCTCTGCACACGCTCTGTGAGGGGCAGGAAGCCTCTTGGAAGCTTTGGAGGAAATGACTTTCCAAGGGTGATTCTAGAGTTTGCAACTGCATTGATGAGCCGCAGGCTGTCAGGCCCTGGGTCGTTAGCTAGAGGACCTGCGAATCTGGGGTGCTGTCTTTTGAAACAAGGCGTGGCTGGCTCCACTTTTTTGTGTACCTCCCTGGGGTGGTCATTTGCACTTAACCCAAACCATGGTCTTTACAAGACTTCAGTGTTTAGATCCTTGTTGACAAACCAGGAGGACCAAGTCAGGATGGGGATCCAGGTACAGACCAGCCTGCTCTCCTTGGTGATGCTTTGGAACAAACTGTGCGTACTTAATCATGAAAAATGCTATTGTTTTGAATAGGTCTGACTTCAGAACATGCCTGACTAGTCCAGCAACTGAGGTCTTTATTGCCACTGACTCTCAACCCAGCCCTTTCTTCCAGAAGAAGAATGGATAGTAAGAGAAGAGGAGCAGAAGAAAAAAAAAAAAAAAAACCCAAATGGATTTAACTGGATCATCGCATAAAAACCACAAATGTCATATCACTTTTCAGAAAAATTCACCATCTGCTTTCAAATTATTTTGTAATTTGTCTCTTTACACAAATAAATTTAGAAAACTCAATCTGAGTAATTTCAATTCTGTAAATTTTAAAACTTGATTGGGTAAGAAAAATACTGAGTACTGAATCTCAAAAGGCAAGTCTATACAGATAAGCAATTTGTGAGTTTACATTTGGCCCAAAAAAGGGAAGAACTGCACTTTGAAATAATGACAAAGTTATTCAAATATATACAAACAAATGCTCATTTTTGGCTTTATTCTTTCAACTCTATAGACTGAAGCCATCATTAGCTACTAGAATTTGAATGCCAAGTTTTTAAAATAGTTCTAATGAGTATAATTCACATATTACACAATTGACCGTTTAAAGCATACAACTCAATGGCTTTTGGTATATTCACAAAGCTGTGCGTCCATCACCGCAACCTATTTTAGAATGTTTTCAATACTCCAAAAAGAAACCCAGCATTCCTTAGCCATCAGGCTTCAATCCCAGCACCCATCTCCTCTCTGGGAGCCTGAGGCAACCACTATCTACTCTCTGTGTCTGTGGTTTTGCTTGCTCTATACATTTCATGTACATAGAATTACACAATACGCAGTCCTCTGTGACTTCCTTTGTAGCATAATGTTTTCAAGGTTCAAACATGTGATAACATGTATCAGGACTTCATTCTTTTTTTTAAAAGATTTTATTTATTCATTAGAGAGATTGAGAGAGAGCACAAGTAGGCAGAGCAGCAGGCAGAGGCAGAGGGAGAAACAGACTCCCTGCTGAGCAGGGAGCCTGATGTGGGGTTCGATCCCAGAATCCTGGAATCACGACCAGAGCTGAAGGCAGATGCTCAACTGACTGAGCCACCCAGGTGCCCCAGGACTTCATTCTTTTTATTGCTGAACAGCATTCCATGGCATTGATAGGCCATGTTTTATTTATGCATTTATTAGTTGATGGACATTTGGGTTGTTTCCGTGTTTGGGCTATTATGAAGAGTGCCCCTAAGAATATTCGCGTACCTAAGAATAATTTTAAACTTAAGTAGTTCTTGCTTTATGGTGTGGATGCATCCAAAGAAAGTGGGTACAAAGCAAACTTCTGCAAAGCAAACTTTGCTTGTCAAAGATTGCCAACCATAAATTGTGTTTTCCCAGGGAAACGTCTCACAGCCTGATTTGGAAACATAAAGAAAGCCTCTCCTAAAACCATTTGGTCCTTTAACATTTTCAAACACACACTACTGCATGCCTACTAAATGTACCATGCTGTTTGTGGTGGGTTAATAGTTTTGAAATATTAAACAATATTTTTCTGTGTATTTCTTTGTACCCCCTTCTCCTCTCTCCAGCCAGCCATTCCCTGTCTCAGGCAATGGATAACTGAGAAGAGGAAGAGAGGGGAGGGGAGGAGAAAGGGAGGGAAGGGGAAGGGGAGAAGTGGGGAAGGGAATGGGAGGGTAAGGGGAGAGCAGAACAAAGTAATTGGCTTTTGGCCTTTGAATCTCAAAAGCCTGGTAATAAATTTGGGAACTTAAGTGATGAGTCAGATCAAAGCTTCCTGTCCCTCTGCCCCCCATCTAGATTAAGTTCTTCCAGAATTGAAGAAAAAGGAGTGTAGGAGGAGGAAAAATGAGCCCAGGAGGGGAATATGAAAGAACTCTATGAAGGTCTGTGAGATCAGAGAGCACAGTTAAGGCACGCCTCTCTTTTCAGGTGGAGCCCATGAGAGGTTCCCCGATCTCAGAGTAGAAATGGCTGCCCGGTGTGCCTGGGGAGGGAGCCTAGACAGCTTCATCGACTTCCTTTGGCTCCGTTTCACCTTCTGGGAAGGCAGAAGAGTGACTTGCTGCTGCCAAGAGCGGCTCTGAGGTAAGCACAGGGTTTTAGCTCCACTGAGTGTCTCAAGACTGAGGGAAGCACAGGTTTTCTGTACATTCAGCACAGACACAAGGGGTGTCCTTCAGACCTGACGCGGAACAAGGGATGATGCAGCACAGACCTATGTGGACTAGTGACGAGGTCTGGCCCAGATTGGGAGACCTTATATCAGCATGGCTAAATACCAACCATAAGACCAGACACCTCCCCATCTCAACCCCATGTCCCCAGTGTCTTGGCATACATTAAGACCACAGACAGACTCAACACTGGGGAAAAGAGAGGCAACTATAGCTGACCAACATTAATTGGTCAATTGGTATAGGTAACAGGCAAAATTTAAAAAAAAAATAGGTAAAACTATAATTTACCAAGATTAGGTTTCTACTACTCAGAAGAATAGGGGCTATTAAGTGACATGTAAGAAAAGTATATTTCTGAGTTAATGGTCTAGGATTTGTACATGTAGGGTTTTTAAAAGAGTACTACTTCAATGATACCAGGAACATAGCTCCGACATTGTCAAAGTTCTTCTTATTCCCTGGATCATAAGATTTTATCTCTTTTCTAGAGGTGACCTACCTGTTCTCCTTGGCCCCCAGAACTTTGATACCTTCCTGTCCTTGGATATTACCTCACCTCACCCTCCTCATTATATCAGGCCTTCCTATAATATACATCCCAAACTTGGAATCATTTAATGCCTATAATCTTTAGTGGACTGTAAGCTCCATGAGGGAAGGGACCATATCTGTCTTCCACACCCAGGACTTAACATAATGTTTGATACCTAATTGGCTCTCAATAGATGGTTGAGTAACTTTTTCCTACAGAAACACTCAAGTGCCTAGATGTAGAAGAATTTTTATTGCAGGATTGCTGGTAATAATACTAAATGATTCAAACTAAATGAGCATCAACAGGGAAAGAGTCAAGTGATTTAGAGTAATTAGACTACTCTGTAATATGGAATAATGTGCCTAAGCAAAACAATCAGAGAAAGAAAATAAATCTTACCATTTATTTTAAAGTCAAGTTAGATATTATTCTTGAAATATATCCTGCCTTAGATAATCAATGCCTTTCTTTGCCTTCCTCTCCATATCACAGATAACTGGTTTGATGCTATCCTTTGAAAGACTCAAGTTCAAAACTCAAAATTCTCTACAGTCTAAGGAGTTCTTACAAGGGCCGTGATTTAGAAAGTTTGAAAGTAATTATCAGAATATTCATGGATTATCACCAATGATTCTGACCATGATCATCACTGACATTTACTGCATGCTCATGATGCCCCAGGCACCATGCCAACACTTCATAAGTGTCATTCATTTTGAATCTAATCACCTTGTGAAGTATTTTGATACCAACTTTACAGATTAGCATCAGGGACTGTGGCAGAGAAACCATAAAATAAACCTCAATGATTCTATCATTCCATCTCCTGGTGTTCACAACTTTGTGTAATTCCCTCCCCTAAGGGTGGGAAGGATTGTCACTTGATTCTAACAGAATATGGCAAATGTAATAGGATGTTGCTCCTAGGATTACTTCGTATTACGTAAGACAACTCTGTTCTGGCAGATTGGAGTCAGAGACTCTCCTTGAAGGCTGGATGAGGTAAGTAGCTATATTGGAGAAGCTCGTGTGGGAAGGAATTATGGGAAGCCTCTAGAACCTGAGAGCTCACAGCCACTAAAAAGTAGGGGGGCCATCAGTCATACATCCAGCCATATAGCCTCAAGGAAATGAATTCTGCCAACAACCCGAATGAGCAGATTCTTGGGAAGCAGATTCTCCCCCCAGGCAAGCGTTTTCATGAAATCCAGCCTGGCCGGTACCTGATGCAGCCTTGTGAGACCCTGAACAGAGGATCCAGCTAAACTGTGCTAATCATGGAAATTGATGAGATAATCAGTGCATGCTGTTTTAAGTCACCAAGCTTGTGGTAATTTGTTATGCAGCAATAGAAAACAAACACAGGGAGGTTAAGCTTTTAATCCTAGATTCTCCCAGAAGTTATGAAACTGGCTGTCTAACCCAGACCTATTGACTCCCAAGTCCATGCTTATGGGCGCCATACCCTCACCTACTGTCCCCAAGTGCTGCCTTCAAGACTGCGTGAGATCCCAACCTGCACTCCAAAACGTGACTTAGCTGAGTTCCTCCAGTCACTCAAACCACAGGATCATCCGGGACCCAGATCCCCCAGGAGATCCATTTTTTCACGTATGCCAAAGCTGCCTGATGCAGCAGCAATCATATGGGGCCATTTCGGGCCCTATTTGAGACGCGTCAGAGCTCAGTGGCCCTGGAAGGAATTCCTCAACACGTGGGCTCCCATGCACATTCACTGCCCTCACAGTGCGGCTGGATGTGTGGACGCTTAGTTAGTTACTCAGTGAACTGGATGGCGGCAGGCAAATTGCAGCACTTTGCTTTCAATGGTTTGCTGTTCAGTGGCATCAGTATAATACCTACCCGTGTCCTATTAATCAGAACAGACAATCATCTAGTCTTGAGCTCCCAGAATTCCCTGAGAATATCAGTGTATGAGAAATAATTGACATTAGATATGGTGCTTGCACTTCTATTACTGTCTGGTGAAGGCATTTGTAAACCACATGAATCAATTTACTACTACACTAAAGGCAAAATGTTATCTAAGAGACAGATGAAAATATCTCTCGTATATCATGGAGACCTAAGACTATTACTAATCCACCCAACATCACTGTATCAGTAACCAGAACTTACAAATTTCTTCTTTACAGTCAGCTTTCATGAAAATATTTTCCTTATATCCTCCTATTAAGGTAGATGGAAAAAATCAATACGGGGATTGATTCTTTTGCAGGGATACAAAACGAAAAGGGAAATAAATATATGTATTCTATTCCGTCATGAGTCGTGTTATAGTTGGAAGCATTTAAAGAAGCAAATGTTAAAAATAATGACATTAAATAAGTGCATATTTTATGGTTTGTTTATTTACACATCTGTTAACTTCTTATTTGTCATAGATCTGCCAAGTTCAGAAATTTACTATGTACCTGGAAGGAATACACAAGCAATAGAAATGCGATCTCTGTTTCCAGAGCCTTTTGATTGTATGTATCTAAAAATAACCACACCGGCTAATTCAAGCACGAAGAGCCACTGAGACATGTCTAGCCATTCTTATACAAATATTTCATCAGTACACATGGACACAGAGAAAAGCCTGGAAGGAAGTGCATCACAATGTTTTTTTTTTTTTTAAAGATTTTATTTATTTATTTGACAGAGAGAGAGATCACAAGGAGGCAGAGAGGCCAGCAGAGAGAGAGGGGGAAACAGGCTCCCTGTTGAGCAGAGAGCCCGATGTGGGGCTCGATCCCAGGACCCTGAGATCACGACCTGAGCCAAAGGCAGAGGCTTTAACCCACTGAGCCACCCAGGCGCCCCATGAAGTGCATCACAATGTTAACTGGGTCACCCCAAGATGGTGAGATTATATATAATTTTAAAAAATTATTTGTATTTCTCAAATAAATAGTGCTTAAAAACGAAAACAAAAAGTCTTTTAATTAGGTCTAACATTGACTAAACAGATTCACCAAATCCACCAAAAACAATGATGTACACTCATCCTTCTTTGAGCAAAGAACCAATTAGGGGGAAATAAAGAATATTCACAGTCCCATATTCTTTCTCTTTGTCTTCTTGAAACAGTAATATCAGCAATGGCACTTAAGTGTTCATTATTTCCCCCTCAGCAGAAGCTCCAGCTTAGTTTTTTATTTTGTTTATGCTTTGACTAAAATTTCAAAGATTTTACAGCAGTGCATGCTCTGAAAGATTGGATTGTAACGCAGCACCTTTGAACCCGAGTGTTGGAGGAAGGGTGTCTGGGACTGAGAGTTGAGGAAACATCTGGCAGTAGAACTCAGCCACTGACTAAGGGCATCCACTGAAGCCCCGTTAAATGCTGGGGAGGAAGCGGTTATGTTGAGCATAAATACAAAGTCCTCCGTAAATGACTTTCTCTGCTGCCCATGTACCAAACAGCTAGAAGGATGTTCTGTACTCCCTGCAACACTCCCTAGAGAAATGGAAAGGGGTCTTTGACCTTTCTGCCTGCCTGCTCCCCTCCACACCGTCCCAGGCCATGCATGCTTACGCTGCCCGCGTCAACACAGGGCCAGCCTCTGGGCAGCAGGGTTGGCTGAAGCTCCAGAGGGCTTTTTCACTATGGGTGTAGATGGAGTAAGGAAGGTTCTTTATGCTGACTTTCGGTAGGCTGAGCTCTCCATTCTTCAGATGACATACCGTAGCAGGTGGTGAAGCCCCCAGAGGGATGAGTTTGCCACGCACTGTCCCAAAGCCACACGCTCCCTAGGGCAGGGATCATGTCTGCCTCATTCACCACTGGAGACCTGGCAGCTCAAACAGGACCTCGCATGCCACGGGGCCTCCACAGGTAGTGAGGAAGTGATGCACGGAAGGAGTGAAGGAATGCAAACTTTCCTTTGGCACTTTGGAAACCTCTCACCTGGATGAGAGTAACCTCCTAACTGATCTTGTCCTTTCTACTTTTGCCCCTCTACAGTCCATTCTCCACACAAGAGCCAGAATGATCTTTTTTAAAAACAAATAAGGTTCTAAAATTAGATCATGGGGATGGCTGCACAACTCTGTAAATATACTAAAAATCACTGAATCGCATACTTCAGATGCATGACTTTTAGGTTGTGTACATTTGATCTCAATAAGGTGATTAAAAAATTATCATTCCCCTACTTAAAACCCTCCACTGGTTCCCCCTATTTCACTTAGAATTCACCAGGTTACCTATGGTGACCTGCAAAATCTTATCCCATGGGCTCTGGCTATCTCTCCTACTACCTCTCCTACCCTCTTCTCCCACCAGCCATCACTTACCTCTCACTAGTCTCTGAACCTGCCTACCTTGCTCCTGCCTTAAGGCCTTGCCCATGCTCCTGGCTCTACCCACAGTACTCTTCTCCATAATATTCTGAGTGATGCCTCTTTGCATTCTGGTCTTCCCACTCTGGCCTATGCTATTGCCAATCACCAACCTTCAACTCTACTTTCTATCATATTGTTTTTATAGCACTTCTCACTCTCTGAAAATTACTATATCATATTGTTCCCTTTACTCAAAGACAAATTCTGTGAGGGAAGAGAATCTTTTGGTGATTACCTCTGAAGAACGGCACCGACACGCAGTAGGTACTAACAAATGTCTGTTAAATGTGGACTGCCCGGTTCCTGCACAGTTTATTCTGCCAAGCCTGTCCAGAAAAACTAGTATCTACCTTAGTACAGCTTTACAAGAAAAATAATGTTGAAAAAAATTCTTATTGCTTTGGAATGATTATTTTTTACATGCATGGCAAAATTAGTTAGCTTCTGTCTGCAAACAGCTGTTCCCAAAATTTTCCACTATCACAAAGAAGTGTGAAGTGTGCGATTTTATATATACACACATATATATATAAAATCGCACACTTCACACATACATAAATATATATATATAGTGTTGATATTCCACTATACAAGCTGTAATTATAATGCCCCTAAAGTTTCAAACATACCTACTTTGGGGGGGTTAGGAGCAGGGCTGGCAGATCTTCCAGTCCAGACAATTACTAAAAGCAGCTGAATACTTAGAAAAACATGTAGACTGTAAGAAGTTGTCCTCATTCTACTTTCCTTGTTTGGAACTCTCAGAAAGCCATGGTGATATTTGTAAAATATACATACTTACAAAAACATACACATATTTACAAAAAGTTTTCCTTTTACTACTACACTCTTGGTAATTATCATTTCAGGAATGATGTAACTCAATCACAGTCACAACCTCTGAACCACTTCTAATAACATCTAAGATTCACATAAGCTCGATCTCCTTCAAAGTACTTCCTCATGAATTCTCATTTGACCTTTGCAACAGCCTATGGCAAAGAAAAGTGTTATTACTAGTACTTTTTTGAGGAAACATAAGTTCAAAGAATTAGAGAGACTTGTGCAAGATCCCTCTGTTAGGAGGGATTCTAGCCAAGGGTTTTTCTGACAAATCACTTGCCTTTTCTTCTTAAGGCCTCATCTGGGAAACTATAGCTGTTGCTACATACTATGTAATAAGAAGTATTAGCAATCAAAAGTGCTCCAGGGAATTAAGATTTGGTAATAGGATTAAGAGGGATTTATATTCAATTAAACTGTTTACTTCATTTTAATAATCGGTATGTTCCTAAAAAGTCCTCAGCTTGGCCTTTACTGTCACAAATTACACACATACAATGTAACTCTTTGTTGTAGCCATACTGACTCATGGAAATAGCACTAATGTTTAAGCAATCTGTTTTGGATAATTTTTGTTTTTGATATTTTTAATGACTGTGTTCCCACTGTTTACAAATGGTTTTATAAACAATAGGTTGAACTTTTAAAGATTTTTCAGAAGGAAATAAGGTTTTAATAAGTAACACTTTATATCAGAAAGTTATCTTCATACCAGCACTTGAGAAGTGCTTGCTTACTTCCAAAGAGTTTTAAAAAATCATCAGTGTCAGAGATTTTCTAAGTTTTACATTCTACATGGAAACTCACGGATATTAAGTAATTGACAGTCTTTTTTTTAAACCCACAGGATGTTTGACATTTCTTTTCTAGTTCTTATCGTGCATTAATTTCTCATAAGTCTTGGATAAATCTGTCAAACTAATCTTCAAGGATTTCTCCTTAAGCTCTAAACATTTAGCATTCCCATCAAGACCGACACAGCTTCTCCAAAGCAATTCCCAAAACTAGTATATCCTTACATAAATTTCTAAGTGTTTATTCTCTAGAGATAACTCTTGGGCTGTTATTCCAGTTAATAAGAGTAAATTCTGATGTAAAATATACTTCAGGGGAAACTGCAACAATTTCTTCCTTGAGAGTTCTGTTGATTACTTGGGATGAGAAAATCCCTCAACCAATCTAGTCACTATTTGCGTGTTTCATTACTATTCTTGGCAACCAACTGTCATTTTAAAACCAAGCAATAACCTACGTAATTTCCATTTTCCTTTTTTTCTTTTTGCATATCCTTCTTTCCCAGTCCCCCTCTCTCTACACAGCTCCACCTCCTCCACAAAACAGTCATTTCACTTTTTGTGAATTAAGAACGTTTCAGGGGCACCTGGGTGGCTCAGTGGGTTAAAGCCTCTGCCTTCGGCTCAGGTCATGATCCCAGGGTCCTGGGATCGAGCCCCACATCGGGCTCTCTGCTCAGCGGGGAGCCTGCTTCCTCCTCTCTCTCTGCCTGCCTCTCCGCCTACTTGTGATCTCTGTCAAATGAATAAATAAAATCTTTAAAAAAAAAAAAAAAAAAAAAAAGAACGTTTCAGTTGCTCACTGTAATGATCCGTGTATCTATTCTTTGCCTTTAAAACGGAGTAACCCCTATGGGTATCATTAGTCCAAATAACTGATTTTCATAAAGGACTTGAGGAGCTACAAGATCTCAAAGTGCCCTCTGAATCAAAGGTTTAATGGTGTTCTGCAATTTTTAGATTAAATATACTTTACTAAGAGCCAATTGCTTAAAAGTTTGGAAAGTAATATATCGTAGAACTAACTTGTTTCATCAGCCTATGAATCTGAATTAAGTCATCTCCTGGTTCTGTGGTATGAGCCACATACACAAAGATAGACTGATCTGCTCAGTAAATCATGAGATGCAGAAAACAAAGTAAAACTCCCAATACTCTATTAGAAAACACATGTGATTTCAGTAAGCTGACACGTGATCTCAGTAAGTGACAATGTTCCCCCAGAACTGCTAAATTGTACATATCAGCTAATAAACTTTGGTTTGAGCACCACCTAATGGCAGAGGATTTTTTTTTAAAAATCCTACTTTGCTTTCTGAGGCTTGCTTACCTTTGTATTTTATATTCATTTAGAAAACGTTCTGCTCTTTATTGAACTGAAGAGTTCTAAGTGTTCAGTTTTCTCAACAAGATTAAAGCCCTTTCCATGCCTACCTTGGAATGATAAACTGCCTTTTATAATGGGAAAATGCCCCAGTGAAATGAATGTTCCAAAAAATTCTACTCCATCTTTAAATATTTAAATTTAGCCTCATAATTTAGTAATATGTTTTTAATTGAATCATTTTAATTATTTAAGTGTTCTCAAACTCTTCTGCACCATATATCTTTATAATAACTTGTCACAAAGAAAACAGCTTATCTTCCCGAAAACATGGTACTTACTAGTAGAACTAAGTAATTTAACATATCTAAGTAGCTACTAAAACCAATTCTGAATGAATAACGATAGGCACACTTTTAAACCATACACGTTCAGTTTTTTTTCAAGAGGTCCCTGCTTCAGCCTAAAGTTTGTTTCACTTTGTGATTCAATAAAGAGGCAAAATATTTGGGACAGTAGAGAGCAAAACCAACGTTTTAAAAAAAAGTATTTATTATTTACACCACTGAAATAGTCCCGTAAGAACAATATACACCAAGTTTATTTGAAAGGGTCAGATTCCTTTCAAATACAAGAACTGTATAAAGCAATACTGTCAAGACAAAACAGTGGTCACATTACATATCTGCAGGCGTAAGCATTGCAAATAATTTTTTTTAATCTTATGGCTAAATATTTTCACTGAGACACAGTGTTTGCACTTAGATAAGATATAGGTGGAACAGAACAAAAACTCTTTGTTCATGCTTTCTAGGGCTGAACCAGTGAGATGTCCCCTTAAAAATGTATTGCCTTTAATTGCTTTTATGACAATGGTTTTAGGCAGAAGTGCTTCTACTTAGCCACCAAAAAAATAACTTTTGTTCCTTAGTTTTTATTCTTCAGTCTTATGTTTTCTATTTCTCATACTATGAGACACACTTGTATCACAGCTGACGTTTTCCAGTTTTACTCAAAGAACACAGACACACATATAGACCAAGCTGAGACAGCTCAAAATTTAGAGATGTAAATAGTGCACAATAAAAAGAGAAACTGTGTCTATGACAAAAGAATAAAAAATTCTTGGTGATTTTAAGCATACCAAACTAGATTCCTTACACACAAAAAATTTTTTTTGGTTTTAAAGGGAAAAGCAGTAGTTTCAAGATGGATTTGGTCTTAGATTTAGTCAGACAATAACACAAGGAGACAAAAACACAAGACATAACTTGTTTCCAAAGCCACAAAATGACATTGTTGAGTATACATTTTTGTCGACTTGTGTGTGTGTGTGTGGAGGGCGGGGGGACTCAGTACTCAATGCTGGAGAAAATATTTTTTAAGAGTAACAGTATATTCATATAGGGGAAAAAAGGATATTTTTAGCATATTGCTATGATCTTCAAAAAATATAAAATTAAATTTACAAAAAACTGGAAGACCAAGTATAAGCAGTCTGATATTCACTGCAGTGTCCAGCACTATCATAATGATTTCTAGCATAAAAGCAAGAAGTTCGTGATCTCAAGTATCCTCAATAACTGCTAGTACAGCTTGTAACTACTGTCCTTGCTTCTTTGACAGATACCTGCAAGAAACAAAGATGTCTTAGCTGAATCATGATACATTCACAATACAATCTAACTCTGCTCCCAAAAGCAGTGGTTCATTTTAATAATAAAACTTCTCCAGATGAGTGATAATGGTTAGTAATCGCTCATATCTGCTGATTGTTTTTATGTGCCAACCACTATTTTAAGTACAGGTATTAATTCATTCATCCCCACAACAGCTCTGTGAAGAGCTTTCTTCTAGAACTTATTCCTATTTTACAAGCACGAAGAGGCTAAGAAATTTGCCCAAGTTCAACCAACCAGAAAGTGGCAGAGCTGAGATTCAAAACAAGGCTCTGGAAACTGCGCTCCCCTCCCTTTGTACTGCCTGACTTCCTAACGTGAAAGTGATCCATTAACAGTGTAATATCTGAAAAGAACCTCAAACTCATTTAAAGATCTTATTTTTCTTGAGTAAAGACTGTGGGAAACAGACACTAAAGGACTCTGATCAAGAGTGTAAAAATAGAAAGACTTTTATTTACTAAGCAAATAATTTTTCCTTCATATTATTTGATAGAAATCTACCATTAAATTCAAATTTTTACATTTCTACTTCTCACGTTTACAAATTACTATACTCAGTAGTATGGGGGGTGGGGAATGAGGTCTTAAAATCAGAAGACCTGGACATGTTTTAATGGTGCAAAACTTGCTTACTTTGTGGCATTTATTAACTTCATGCCTTTGTTACATCATCAATAATTTGGAGATAAGGATAAAAATGCCTGCCTTACCTCCCTAATAGGATTATGAGAATCATCTAATAAGAAGCTATCTATCAGAGTGATCTAAAAAGCTAAACTGTTGTTATTACATGAATAGTTTCTTTTGTTGCTGCATTAATGCAAGCAGATCTTTAAAAATCAAATTCCAAAAACTGACTTGCAGTATACTATAATCCTGTCCACTTCCCCAGAGGTTTTCCCTGCTTCAGAATCTTGATGTTCATATGTGTGCTATATGTAAATGTGTGCATATGTTGTGCTTAGAAAAAAGACTAGAAGACCACACATCAAGATGGTTATGGTGGTTCTCTCTAGAAAGTAAAATCATTAAGTGATTGTTTCAATACTGGATTACAGTTTTGTAATTTTTCTGCTATACAGAAAGGTTACCTATAGAGTGATTTTAACAGGAAACTTTTTAGTGTGTTCTATCGCGACTTTATTTTATAGTATGAGGAACAGGGACTACCTTCCTATATGATTCATAAAACAGTGACCTATCCAGTGTCACAAAATAACTTATAAGTAGCAACACAAGTGTATACCAGTCTCAAATCTTCTCTCCTCTAAGTATTAAAGATCTTAAGAGATGCAGGTTTATGAACAAGGTAGAGATTAAGATGAAAGGGAAACAAACTTTTGGGAGAACAGTCACTGCATTAGAAAATAGTTTTAGAATTCACCCATCTTAAATAAAAGTTCAGAATTATGTGTATACCAGGGTCACCAGACAATGTTTTCATTCACTACTGTGAAAAGGAAATGAATAAGCATTTAGCACTTACCTTTCCCAGTATTTGTGATTTAGGTCCAAAAAGTCATCTAATTTTGCTATCTCCTTGAGGTACTGAGTTAACTTTAAAAGTTCTTTGTCTTTATCTCGATTTAGGTGCGCTTTCATAAAAGGCCTTATCTGTTAGAAAACAAACATTCAACACTTCACATTGCAATAAGGAAACTAGCACAAATCTACACTATCCTCTCATTCAAATTCAGTTAACAAGATGAAAATATTACTAAGGATGTCAGTACTAAAAATGACTTCTGCACTATCTCACTGTAATAAACTGAGAGTCCATGTACAATGTTTACAGTGCCCAGTTAAGAGCCCTTCTACCTCATGTACCTTATTGTTATCTTTGCAGTCTGAACCTGACAACACCAACTTTCTTCTAGCATTTGAGCCCTACATGGCTTCTTACTTTACAAAACTGCTAGATTTTTTTCTCTTCTATCAACTCAGCTGCTTCTTTCTAAATAAATACCTTAATTTATGTCACCCAGTTTATAAAAAGTTAACCCAAATAGAAGCGTGATCCAACAGGGGAGTGAGATAAATTTTAACAATAATGATCTTCATTTCAGTATTTTTCTATAAAATTTTATATAGCTAATATATTATACGCTTATATAACATGTCCTCTCACATTTTATCACATTATCATTAAAGTCTCCATAAAAATATTTTTTTAATTATACAAGAGTTTTCCCATAAAAAGAAGTCTATTTTCCAAATTTTAAAGGCTGATATATTTTATGATTAAAAGTATTCATTTCAAAAGCATGAAAGTCAGGATGGTAGAGCAGAGAATTATAATTAGTAGGGGATATTAATACCTTGACTTAGGTGGTAATTACATGTATTATCTTCATAATGATTTGTTAAATTATAGATTTATTTTAAAGATTTTATTTATTTATTTATTTATTTTTTAAAGATTTATTTATTTATTTATTTGACAGAGATCACAAGTAGACAGAGAAGCAGGCAGAGAGAGAGAGAGGGAAGCAGGCTCCCTGCTGAGCAGAGAGCCCGACGCGAGACTCGATCCCAGGACCCTGAGATCATGACCCGAGCCGAAGGCAGCGGCCTAACCCACTGAGCCACCCAGGCGCCCCTATTTATTTATTTGACACACAGAGAGAGATCATAAGTAGGCAGAGAGGCAGACAGAGAGAGAGATGGGGAAGAAGGCTCTCTGCCGAGCAGAGAGCCCGATACAGGGCTCAATCCCAGGACTCTGGGATCACGACTTGAGCCAAAGGCAGAGGCTTTAACCCACTAAGCCATCCAGGTGCCCCTTAAATTATAAATTTTAAGCACTTTTCTTTATGTCACGGTTCAAATAGTTTTGCTTTTTCAGGTATCAGCTCAAATATCTTTATAAAACTCAAGATACCCTTCCAAAAGTTTTTAATTAATTTCAGATAAGATGATATTCTGGGATTTTCTTCAAAATATTAGAGAGGGAAGTAGGTAGCATACTGAGCAAACATAATCATCTATGAATTAATAAGTTGTTTAAGCTGAATGATGCACAGGTAGGAGCTCCTTGCATAATTCCTATACAGTTCTATTTATATTTGGATTTTTTCATTTTATAAAAATTATTTTTTTATAATCATGCTCCTAAAACACACATATAAGGACTGAATAAATCATACTTAGTAAGGTATTAATATATCCTTATTGTGATTTAGAGAAAATATAAACTGCCTATTAGTTATTAATTTTACACAGTAACACTGAAAAACAGATGACATTTAATTCTGTCTCTGGTTGAGAACAATGAACCTAAAGAAGTCCATACCCTATCAAGAACAGGAAAGGTTTTAAGTATTTCTTTTTTCTTTTTTTTTTTTTAAGATTTTATTTATTTATTTGACAGACAGAGATCACAAGTAGGCAGAGAGGCAGGCAGAGAGAGAGAGAGGAGGAAGCAGGCTCCCCGCGGAGCAGAGAGTCCTGGGATCATGACCTGAGCCGAAGGCAGAGGCTTTAACCCACTGAGCCACCCAGGGGCCCCTAAGTATTTCTAATATACTTTTTATTATTGGAAAAACACACCACTATTCTTCCACATGTTATACTCCCATCAGAATAGCTTGGTGCCAGGGACCTCCACAGCTGTCAGTCAGCCAGGCTCCCATAACTTTAAGGGCACCAGAGTGAGTCTGTGCAGAAGCAAGCACTTGTAGGAGATCCTGCTTCCAAATAGGGAGAGTGGGCAGTGCTGTTTCACAGCAGCAGCAATGAATGTGGGAGATCAAGAGAAGGGTCTCTTGAAGAATCAGACCCTGCTTAAGTCCTGGGGCTGGAAGTAAAGAGGCATGATATCATGATTTGTGAAATGAGTTTCTACATAATCTTGGGTAATATTATAATATTTCAGAGTATTCCTTCATTCAAATAAAAACTGTGAAGACAACATGCTAACTTTTAAACTATTAAGATACAATGTACAATGTGATCCCTAGTTTACCAAGGCCCTGCTAAGTTACTTTTACTTTCTATATATTTGGTTGTAAGCACTATTAAATTGCAAAACTAAAATATTCCTATGACTCTTTTTTAACTTTAAAGGTTAAACTAGTTAAGTGGAAAAAAGTCTACTATTCACTTAACATCACTTGTTCTAGCATAATCACTTACTACTGTATCATTCTTTAAAAACAATGTCACTAGCAGGGCAGAATATATATGACCACTGTAGTCTCATACCAAAGAAACATTTTTAGGAACTTAAGATAGTCTAGATTATCTGCATTCTCTTATATCATCATTTCCTTATATAAATAAAAATGAAATTTTCAGGGTACTGATTTATCCACGACCAAAACTAAAGTTTTTTTAGTTCAGTACTGTACTCATAATTCACAATGCCTTCTATATTGTGTCAAACTTTAAGATTAGCAAGTTTATATCATTAGAAGTTTACTGTTCTAAAAATAAGCAGTCATCTTTAAGATCTCTGTGAAATCTCTTTTGAGACTTCTATCAAGAACATTATGAAACCATAACAAAACACAGAATAGTTCTCAATTTCAAAACTGTTTCTATGTCAATGTGGGCAAATCAATAACCACCTTGTTAAAAGAGGTTTTCAAAAAGAGACATGTGAGAGATTATCAGTGGAATGTTTAAAAATACCTCCCCTGAATTAAAATTTGGGGGGATTGTAGACATGTATTTTTAGAAATTCCTTCAATGATTCTATGGAATACCTAGTTTAAAAAAAAAAATCCTGCTCTAAAGTAATATGAAAAACTAGACATTTATATCACCTCTACCTCCAGAGATAAGTAGGGCCTAAATGTGGGCTGAGAAAATAAAGTTTGTTCTAAACACATATGAAACTAATGACTATTTTTTTTTTTTTTTAAGATAAAGCTTTCCTCAAAAATCATTCTTGAAGATCATGACTTCATCTCTTTTCCTGAACAGGTATTAAACATTAGTTTCATAGAGAATTTGGTTTCGAGCAATTGAAACTTTTCTCAAGAATTTATTCCTATACCTCACACCTGGTAAACTTCTCCCAAAGCCTCAAATAGAAACCATTTTTGGAGAGCAACATAATCACCAATCCACCTCAAGTTCTCTTCTTCCAAGTCAGCAGCTTTTATAAGGGTGGCAATTCACTACCAAGATCAGCATTGTCTCTATTCTTTCCTCACACACTAAAGACCACATTCAGAAATGTCAAGTTTCAAATGTTTATCTTACCAATTTTACAATGCTACCAGGATTAAATGTTACTATCATGCCTACACAAGATTGCATATGACTTCATGCGAAGATCACCACTGGCCTTAGCAATCAAGTCACTTAAATTCTAACTCAGATTCTGTCACTAACCAGTTACATACATGATTTTGGGCAAGTTACAAATTTTCTGATCCTCAGATTGTTTATATAAAGTTAAGAAGGGAGACAAAGTGACTGAAATTCCTAGCTCTGGTATTTTATAACTCTAAGATATCTAACTGCCCTGTATGAATTTTCAAAAACCTTAGTTTCAGTTTAAAAAAGAAATAATAAACCCTTACTGCCAGCTTTCCAGCTAACCAGAACATCAGAAATCCTAAGATTTGTATCCCTAATAAATTGCTGCTTTCACCTGAGATGCTGAGAGTCAATGTGAGTAATCCTATATTGTTCCACAGAGGTAACTAAACAGAAAACACCTGGGTGAATTGGCGAACCAAGAAGGTATCAATGTGGGAGAGAGAATGTTCAACTGTACATGAATTTTCTAAATATGTAAGCTTTCTTGCCTGTGACCATAATACAATACTTCTGAAAATTTATGAAATTCAACAGCGCTCAAGTTCTAGTATAAACTCCAGATTACATAGGCATAGCAAGCAAAATTATGTCTTACCTTTAGTCCATTCTGTGGGTTCATTAGAAAATTTCTTCCTATGTCATCAAACATTATGGTGTTTTTTTTGCTGTAAAACTCCGAAAACTTCCCCCATATAACACCAAGAGGCTTTACCTTAGAACAAAAGTTTAGATTTAACTCAAATTTTATCAATAGTTCATCCTTTCTTAAAAGCAGATATACTTCAAAATGCCCAAACTACATCAGAGCACTCCCTTCCTCCTGTAGGACACTGACCACTCGCTGTGTGAACAGACCACAGCTGAGACGCAACACACTGGAAAGCACAATGCATCTCACAATGTTAACTTCTGAAAGGTCCGCTCACGTCTACCTAACTAAACCCACTACAAGACTTCCCATAATTTTAACATGAAGATTTGGGGTCAAAAGAGGAGTAATTATTTAAAATACAAGAATTTAAAGTAATTGTTTAATTGTCTGCTGAGCAGTCACATGACTTCCTAGGCTAATACATGCCCCACAAAGCTTGAGTGTCACATGGGGGTGTGTTTTCAAAACTAGAAAACCTTTAATAACAAACAATGTGCCCGTTTCTATTAATACAGAACTTAATTATTTTGTAGAGGAAAACCGATTGTCTTAAATTCAGTGGCACAGGTGCACAATTTCCACAGGGCAAGTGGTTAACTTCAAAAGCACTATAATTTGCAAATTATTACTTTTATTTCTGAGTTGTTAAAATGAGCCTTCAAAAAGATAACTCCTTACATATTCTTACCTTTACTTGCATAAAGTCTCTGTAAGACCACACAAGAACAGTAGGAAGAGAAGACTAGGCGGCTAGGACCAGGGGGAGGAAGACTTTTCATCACATACTTTATTTTTATTTTTGAATCATATGAGTTTATTTTACACAATCAGAAAATTTTTTTTTAATAAATTAATTTTTAGAAAGTACTTTTTGCTGAAGACAAGAGTCTCTTTTACGGTAATATGAAGTTATATGAGAATAATAATTATAGGAGACTAAATGGTAGTAAATAAATGGTTAAAAGGTTGTCATTTAAAAACGTTTCTCTTTTTCTTTCTAGAACTTATTTTAATATAGAGAGACACTTTTTTCTTAGTGTCCTAGCTACTGCAAAAAATGTTTTTTAAAATTATTTTATTATTCTAAAATATTTTTATTTGCCTTAGTTTTTACTCTTTGTTTACTACTGAAACAAACCCCCCAAATACTTCAAGATAAATATGGAACTGACACAGTAAACCAGAGTCTTCATTTTCTTAGCTAACAAAAGCTTCAAGAAATAGGACAAGAACTTTAGTTTATGACACCCAGGGTTAAAATCCTACATCCTCTTAGGTAGTGCTGGCATTTTCTAATTATGTCAAGTGCCATTTGTTCCCTAAAATGTGGACTACTTTGTTCTCAATTAAAGAAATAATACTGCTGACTGTTAAAACAAAACAAAACAAAACAAAGAACTGAAAACACAGAAAAGCACACAGGAAAATTTTTAATTACGTATAATCCAGTCATTACCAAGGATTTATTTACCTCTGGTCTTTTCTTTCTTTTAAAGATTTTATTTATTTTAGAGAGAGACAGGGAGAGTGCAGGAGCAGGGAAATGGGTAGAGGGAGAGGAAGAGAGAGAATCTCAAGCAAACTCCATGCCTACCACACCCCTTGTGGGGCTGGAGCCCAGAACCCTGAGATCATGACCTGAGCCAAAACCAAGAGTCCAAGTTTAACTGACTGAGCCATCCAGGTGCTCCTCCTCCACTCTTTTTTATAAACATCAATAGCTTAGAATTCATAGATCTTTTGTTAAGGGGAAACCTGAACGGAATAAGGGTTAAAAACTACTTGTAGGGGCACCTGGGTGTCAGTAAGTGTGCCTTCGGCTCAGGTCGTGATCCCAGGATCCTGCAACAGAGCCCCGCATTGGATTACTTGCTCAGTGGGAAGCCTGCTTCTCCCTCTCCCACTACCCCTGATTGTGTGCCCTCTCTCGCTGTCTCTCTCTCTCTGTCAAATAAATAAAATCTTTACAAAACAAAACAATTTCTAACAGTCTGCAAATATTGCTAAGTACTTCTTTATGAAGAATCATGAAAAAATTTTAATCACTAAATATTCTGTTACATCAAATGGCTTCATTCCATTTTATGGATGAACAAAAATTTTTATATCCAATTCCCTACTATTAGATATTGAGGACTTATTCATTTTTTTCTTTAAGTATAATTATCATACAGTGTTATATCAGTTTCAAGTGTACAACACAGTGACTAGACAATTCTATACCTTACTCAGTGCTCACCATGTAAGTATAGTCACCATCTGTCATCATACAATGTTATCACATTATTGACTACATACATACCTTATTCTGTACTTTTATCTCCCTTATTTATTTCATAACTGGAAATTTGTCTTTCTTTATACCCTTCATCTTTTTCATCCATCCCCTCACCTATATGCTCTTCGGCGACCACCAGATTTATTTTTATTTTTCTAATTTTTCACTATTATAAACACAACTACATTTAACATTCCCCTAAAAAAACAGTGACTATTACAACACCTTCGAGTAAGAACTCAATAACAGGACTGTTACTTGATGAGTAAACAAAGTAAAGAACCCTCATCTTTTTAGCTCAACCCTTTTCTCTGATGGTTATTGTTGCTCTTCTCCAGGGTTACACATACATCACACCAAATTACATGCTTTCTGCTTTTACTTATCAGTTTTATATAGAGCAGGGTGAATATGTTTTGGTTTGCTTCTAGTATCTTCCTTGATGGTATTTCAGTATTTTTTCTCGCCTATTCTGTTTTGAGCAACACTATGCTCCCATCATCAAGGGACAATTATCCATGATCATTCTTGACAGTCTTGCTCAAGATCCTTAATTCTATCATTAATATTCCAATCTATTAACCTTACATACATCTTCCCATATCCAACTCAACTGATACTTTACTATCCACTGATAGTTAACTGATACTTTACTAGTATCCAGATGTACTTCTCAACTTTTTCTGTACTTAATTGCATCAACATAAATACAAAAAGTATACTAGAAAATAAACAAGTCTTTAAACAGAAGTAAAATGATTTCTTACATCTATTAATCCTCTCCTTGGAGTATGCACTGTTATCATAGCAGCACTGTCCAACATGAAGGTAATCTTATAATTTGCATTTGTGCTCACTCCCAGCTCCTATAAATCCAAATATCCATGTGGTTAAAATATAATATGCAAAATTCCAGGTTTTCTGAATATTCCAGCTATAATTTCCCATAATGCCAACTTCCTACCCAACTGGCCACCACACCTTGCTCAACAACTACTAAGTTTTTTAGTTTTGTTTAAGCCAACAAATCAAAGTCCAAAGAAAATAAACTAGAAATAGATTACATCCCATTATATATTTCAGAAGAACATCACTTCTTCATTACACACCAAAGAAAAGAAGGGGGAAAAAAGGCATTATTGTAAAATGGGGGTAAAAAGGAATGGAGCTCTGCTGTACTTTTTCTTGAAAAAGACTTAATTACACAATACATTCCACCATTAATCAGACTTTAAACACACCTCTACTCCTGATAATGGCAATTGTTTATCTATTAAATGCCCTCCAATGAGAATGAGATTAATTCAACTTGAAACTTCAAAAAAGACATATGCAATTCCAAAACGTTCTTAAATGGATTGTCTAACACTTACTTTCATTTTAGCTTCAATCCACTTCATATTTGTTGCGGCTAAAATATGAAGAATGATAATACGATACAAATGAAAAGCTTGAATTTCATTTAAAAACTTTTTCTTCTGTATAAATAAGTTTTCTAAGCAAGATTAAAAGTTCAAATGCATCACAAATAATAATTCCTAATATATTTAGGATATAATTAAATTTTATTTAGGATAAAATATATTTATATATAATTCCTAATATATTTATGGTAATTTTAAGTTTTTATAAACTTACTTTTAGTGGATTAATGCAGAATAGAATGTTAACTTTCATCTAAAAGATACAGGTAACCAATGTTCAAACGAATTTTGAATCTAGGAAATTTATAAATCAAGACCTAAATTCCTGTTTAAAAACAGCCCTGACACTATTCTCTACCAATCCACATATATAGGGTGCCTGGATCTTCAATTTACTTCCATGTTGCCATGGCCACACAATGCACTGGCATATATATCAATATAAGCAAATTAATGTTATGTGCCAAAAGTTGATGTTAAAGATCACTAGGTCCAGGGGCACCTGGGTGGCTCAGTGGGTTAAAGCCTCTGCCTTCGGCTTGGGTCATGATCCCAGGGTCCTGGGATCGAGCCCTGCATCGGGCTCTCCGCTTGGCAGGGAGCCTGCTTCCCCCTCTCTATCTGCCTGCCTCTCTGCCTACTTGTGATCTCTCTCTCTCTGTCAAATAAATAGGTAAAATCTTAAAAAAAAAAAAAAAATCACTAGGTCCAGTAAAAAATCAACATTTTGCCAGGCTCAGGAAACTTACTGAGTCTAGGAGCTTTTAACAATGAGAATGAGACAACTAAATTCATAAATTCTGCTACATACATATCTGCTCACTGTCAGACACCACTGAGTTTTGAGATCACTGATATTAAAATTCAAACTTCAGTTTAATATACCCTTCTGGTCCCAAGTTACTGGACTAAACTACATAGCTATTACCAAGTAAAATGTTTAAAAAGGGAAAAGGAGTTAAAATGTTTACAGCATGTGTATGTGTGTACCTATTTTTTTAAAGACGAGAGAGGTACCTGAGTTCTAAAAATAAGAATCTTTAGCACACAAACACAAACTGGAAGAATCACATTACACATGAAACTGGTCAGTTGAACTAAAATTTTAGAGACAAAAAAAGTAAATAAATAATAAGTAAATAAATAAATAAATAAATAAATAAAATTTTAGAGACTAATATATCTACGATGACAACAGTCATGAGCGAAAAACAATTTTTTAAATTCACTATCTATTTTAGGTCTACAATTTCCAGATGAAAAACAAAAATATTCATAGCTAACTAAAAGGGTTTCCAATTAAGTAATTATTATATATCAGACATAGTACTAGTTGCTATACTGACACTTATTTTTAAAAACTACCCTGTAACACAAGTTTACTTATCTTCATTTCTAATGAGGAACTTATGGCTCAGAGATAATAACTGACCTGTCCAGTATCGCAAAGTAAGGACAAAGTCAGAATTAAAACTCAAAGTCAGAATTAAAGCTTTAAAATTATTAAAATTTATTTAGCTCCAAAGTGAAGTGCCCCTTTTCAACATACTACCATAAAATATCATAATTTACACAAATAACTTATTTTAAATATAAGATTGTCAAAAATTTTCTAAATTTCTAAGTCTACTTTAGTAATATTTAGAAGAAAACTTTTTTCTCAAATATCATCTCAGGTATCAGCTGAAGAAAAATTTGTTCCCAAGAAGCTTTCCTCCCTTAAATTAAAAACCAGAAAACCGGTACTTAATCTAAATGGCTGTGAACTCATATTCATACTGAACAATGGGGATACTCTTATTAAAGGAAAAGTACAAAGGAAATTTAAAGACTGAAGTATTATCTTTGTGGTCACTCATCTAAAACCTAGTATAATTAAATGTAGCATTTTTCATGATGAGATTTTATTTAATTCACAATCAGGATAGCTCTTTTCTGCTTTTGGTTTGCCAAGAAGCAACTTTAAATGTCTGTGGTAGGTAAGATATAAATTAATGCACTGTTTCCCTTCTCAATAAACTCTTGCCACAACAAAATGTCCACTGAACTAAACAGTGTGCTCAGCAATGTAGTAAATTTAGTTTCTGGAGCAAACTCATGATCTTATCACAGACCTGTAAGTTCCTGGAATGGTCCACAGACCACAATTTGAGTAATACTGCTTTAGTCCATTTAATTTTCCTTAAGTTAATTCATATTCCTTTATTTCTGAAGAACATCACTGTGATTTTTTTTATACGTCTTTCTCCAAGTGTTTTGAAACTAGAGTAATAAAGAAAGGATAAAGCAACAAAATCCTGAAGCATCAAAGATTCTACAGTAAAGATAAAAAAGAAAAGGTCCTAATCAAGGTGGGGTTTATGAAAATAAGATCATTTTAATTCTGACACCACAATCTACTCTTTCCCCATATTAATCTACTTCAGTGGTACTGGCAAATACATGTATAAGTTTATACTGTGATGCAACAAAGTCAAATATGTTTCATCAGCTATTTGCTGAGACAAATGAAAAATTTATCATATTTAACCACAAGTCATTTTAAGTCATATTTTACAAAGCAGAATAATTTATAGAACAAGTATATTTGCATGGAAATCTAAACAAAAACTATAGCTTACACCAAATAACAATGTCATAATCCTCATATGCAGATGTTAGGAACTCGTGAAGATATGGCCGCATTAATTCTACTCCAGTCTCTGCACAAGACCTATGGTCTAAAAGAAAACCAGTCATAGATGATTACTAGTTTGTTATCCTGGACAAGTACCTGATATATGAAAATTATGAAATGTAATATAAACATTCAAATGCAAACTACTTGAGACTGAATTGCACTGGTTGACAGACATCTTTGAAAACATACAATTTAATATCACTGTGATTCAATTTTAATTAATCAATTTTATTTATTTTGGAAAGAGCAATACCCAGAGTTCAGGCTTATATAGTAAACTGCAAATTTAGTTTTCATATAGTCTATAAAATATAGACGTTATTTTGTGACATGAAAAACAAACTGCTTGTGTTCTGTCAAATAAATAAATAAAATCTTAAAAAAAAGAATTTGAACATAATTAAAAGAAAAACTAGGGGAAAAATATAAAAAATGATTTTTAAATAATCCTCAAAAAATTTAAATGTTAATCAACAGAGAATGATGTGGCTAAATTAAGATACATTCATAAACTAGAGTAGTGGTGACCAAAAAATATGTAACGTTAATTCATAATGAGTAATATTAAATGACTGAGATACTCAAAATATCATTAAGCAAAAGTAAAAAGGATATACATACAAACACACCTAGAAGATACACTTCAAAATATAAGAATAGTTATTTTGGGGGTTTGGGATTACAGATGACTTCAGGATCTTCTACAATGAATGATACACTTTTTATAATAACGTATTAATATAAAATGTAAGATATTTCATATTGGAAGGAAAAAAACAAACAAAAGGAAAAAAGAGAATTGTTATGGGTAACAGAGGATGAAGCACAATTTTAGCTGACTTACCAAATAACGTATAATCAACATCTAGTACCAAAAGCTTTTTTCCTTCCCTGGGAGGATTCAAAATTTCCACTTTATACTCTTTTACTCTGCGAGAAATTTTCAGTAGGTTTTCTTCCCTAATGGAAAAATAAAATCAGGTGAAACATTCACTTTTTTATCACATTACAACCCATTTCCTTTTATAGTATAAAGCACTTACCTATTTTCTACTTCAACTACTTCATCTTCAATATCAAAGTCGTTAACGACATCATCATTGTCAGGAGGTGGACCTAAGACATCTTCCTATTAAGATGAAAAATAGTTTCGTTTTACTAGACTGTCTTCAACATAACAAATACATGCACAACATAAAAAGCAAATAAAAGATACAGTCTGAGTTCAAGAATCTTTCAAACACACACTATGAGAAAATTTCCATATTTTGTAATCCACTATACACATTTACTGGGCAGATTTACCATGTTAAATTTGACCATTTGCACTACTACTGTGCTTATGGCTAACTATATACTAACAAGTTCCCTAGTATTTGTTTTCCACTGAGTTAATACCACATACACTGAAGTTTTTATTTTTCACTGATTGCCAAACTGACAATTTTACCACAATTAAAACCACGATACAACAATGTAATATAAAATCATATCTTCAAAGGGACAAATGGTAACAAAAGTAAACATTTACCAAGCTCTCCTCACGAGTTCCCATCATCATGATTTTAGTATTTGGTTTCAGTTTGAGAGCTCCAAGCTTAACATCATTTTCTGCAGGTTTGCCTACAATACAAGCAAATGACTGTTTTCTCACTAAAGTTCAGGTGCTAGTTTCACTATCCCATTATATAAAACCCTGACATTAAAGGTTTTGGTACAGATTTCACAGCAGTTTTTTTTTTTTTTTTTTCCCTTAAATTAACAAACGGTCACTGCTGAATTAGCAATGCCTAACACACTAAAAAGTAGCAACTAATACAAGATTTGTTTTTTCCCCAACTCCATCTCAGAGGAACACCTTTATTCAACCAGCTAAACAAAATAAATTCATGTTTTATTTTGTTGTTCAAGATGAAGATGTTCTCCAGAAAGTCTTGAACACTGAGCACAAGATAAAACTAGAATTTATTGCTATCCAAGATTCACCTTTCAGTGATATGACAAACACAAACACCATGAAAGTCCCTTTCAGACTGGATATGAACACTACTTATAATTTTTAAATCATCATTTTAAATCATCATTACTTTTGAAGCAAAAAAGATAATTTAGGGAGAGTACAAGAACTAAGCTGTAATGAAAAATCTGTGCTAGAACACCGATGTCAGAAATTACACTGTTTTACCTGAGACTTCTAGGGCCAAAGATTTAATCAGCAAACACCAACTGTCACAGGAATCAAAAGTAATCTTAATAGTGGTGGTATTTTCAAGTAATTTTTAATATTCTTTTATCATAAAACAATTTTAGGAATATCCCTTAACAAAGAAATCTCCAAGGGAAAAACTTAATAAAGAGAAAAAATAACTAACATAAAAATTCATAAATATATCAATGCAAAAAGTTTAAAGTGAGGAGAGAATTACCTTTAACTTTAAGTCCAAGTAACTTTTGGCGTTCTGGTAGCACTCCTGTAAGGGTCTTCAGAAACTGTTTGAGATCTAGCACAGTATCATCTTCTGAAAGTGTGGTCACTGAATATTCCTGTCCACCCCATTTTACGATGATAGGGAGGGCCATCCTTGAAACATATGATCAAGCAGCTTTCACTCAGAAAAAGACACCTAAAAAGAAAGGGACACAGAAGTAATTAAGTTAAAATAGATATAGCAAAGGTGTAGCCAAACTTGTAACTAAGTTTTAGGAGCAATGCAGTTTGAGTCCCACTTTACAATTTGATGGTGGAAAATAACATTTTCTCCTTACAGAAATGCTACCAGAACACCAAAAGTACTTAGGGCTCAAAGTTAAAATTACTCTACCCTCCCAATTTTTGGCTTAAAGTTACTACTTCCTAAAGATCTGTCCAATTCTCCCTGTTCGACTGTTAAGCTACAAATGATCAGCTACCTATCCCTCCCTCTCTGTTTGACCAGGTTTATGCTATGATGGAACTTTCATACTCATTTAACATTTGAGAAGTGGCACAGTGAGTTGTTAAAACTCTAGAGCCAGAGTACCTAGGTTCAGATCCCAGCTACCCCACTTATTAGCTATTTGACTTTGGCAAGTTGTCTAGGTTTCCTTATCGGTACACTAAAGATAAGAATACTATCTACTTTGGAGTTCTTACGAGAATTAAATTAGCTAATATTTATAAGTCATATAGACCTGGCACATAGTAAGCACTACATAAATAAGTACTGGCCAGATAAATTTTCTTAACAACTTGAGCAGAAGTGTTCCAGGCACTGTGCTAAATGAAAAGTACAGCCATTACGTGTTTCATATTTAACAAACTGGACAGTTTTAATGCAATGTCATTTAACAAGGTTGATAAGAATTGTCCCTCTTTTATAATTAAGGAAATGGGACTTCAGAGAGGTTAAGTAATCTGCTCATGGGCACAAACAGAACAGGTCTTCTGACTAAATCTCATGTTTCTTCCCCTACATCACAACTGCTTCTCTTAAATTGGGACCTACAGGAGGCAAGGTGTCAAAGATCAGTAAATACAAAACCCACAGGCACAGATACAAGCATAGATAGGTCAAATACTGGGTGTTATACTCATCAACAATAGCATGTAGGTCTCTTCTTCCTTGAAACTTTCTATCAATTTTCCTAAATCCATCCCCCCACCTCCAGTTCAGGGAACTGAATTTCCTAATCTCCATTTCCAAATGTTATTGCTTGTTCAATGAAATATTTGATTGCACTCTCCCTGGATTATGACCAGCTGCAGGAAGGCAAATTGTGAATCATAATATGCAAAAGTAACTTAGAAACTTAAGACGTCTTCAACATGTCCACTGGAAGAGAACACCAGAAAAATCACTTATACTTATGCTGTTATGTTTTATCTGCCCTACTGAAATTTACATAAAGAGTTAATTTAGGGCAATGTATTCTGTTAGAGATAACTTTCCCTAACAAATGTTATGATTCTCAATAAAAAGCTAAAGAAGCCTTTTGAGCCAAACTAAAATATGGTTTAAATATTACTTCTCTGTGAAAGTGGAAATAAAAATGAAAATCTGTAAGAACTGAGAGTGCAAACAGCACTTACACAGTTTATGGGGGGGGGGTGGAGTTTGGAGATCACTTGAGCTCCAGATGAGCCTGGACAAGTCATTTCACCTCTAGACCAGTATTCTTAAAGTGTGGCCTCAGATCAATCAACAGCATGACCCTACACGGTAACTTGTTAAAATTACAGTTGGGGTTGGAGAGAAAGGACCTAGCAATTTGTGTTTTAACAATCCCTGCCCCAGCCTCCCCCTCACCCACATCTCGAGACATACTAAAAGTTTGAGAGCCAGTGCTCTAGACTTCAATTTTATCAGCAAAAAAAGAAAATATGCCAGATGGTGTGGGCTCTGCATGCTTAGTAAAGTAGTATACAAATGTTATACATTATACACCTACACCGCTAGTGGGAATTCCAAGTTGGCAACTGCCCTACTGGACCAAGCATAAAAAAACAAACCCCACCAAAATTTTAAATGCATAGTCCTTAGAACTGCTTTTGAACCTCATTTCAGATCATTCACAACAAAACACACAAAGCAAATCCCTGAGTCCTTTTATGTTTTCACATTTAACCTCCTTTCTCACACAATTCGAATATTTTGTATCATTCTAGACCCTATCAGATTTATAAACCGAAAACTGGGGGGTGGGAGTGGTTGGCAATTAAACCCACACAAGTAAGGATCTCATCTTTACGGTGAACATCGAGTCAAGAGCAGCTGTTTGAGTTAGTTCTTCTGTCTACCATACTGTACTGACTTGCCTAGTCCATTCCAAAACTCCTACCTCGAAATAAGGCGATTGATATTTACTTAACAAGAAGAGTTGTTAACGCGTGAGGTAACGCCCGTGACAGCACTTCGCAAACTCTAAAGACGAATGGTGGCAGTGACGGAATAACGACAACATGCTAAACAACGTATCTCACTTGGTTTTCGCAATCCTCATCTCATGACTGCTGTCCGCATTAGACATATTAGAAAACTGAGAAAGAAAACAACTTGTCCCAGACCACACGACTAAAACGTACAGCAAAGGCGAAAATTTGAAACTAACAGCATTAAAAGTTAACAGCTGGGGAACTGAGAGGTTAACTTTTCAACAAGCCTACAGCACACCAGCAGCCAACCGCGAGGTAGCGCAGAGACGACAGCTATGGGAAGTGAATGGTCTCGGACAGCATACAAGCATGGGAGAGGCTCAAAACCCCCGAGGCCGGATGCCTTCAACAGGGAGAGTGAGGACGACGGATGCACAAACCCCAGAGGAGGGAGGAATGAAGTTAGGGGACGCAAACCCCACTGGGGATCGAGAAGCCCACGACAGAAGCGAGAAGGCCGGATGGGCGGGCAGAGGCCCCTGCGACGAGCTGGCCGGGGCCAGAGGCCTGGGCCGCAGACTGGGTCGGACGCAGCCCAGGGCGCCCAGGAGCAGCCTCCAGCCCGCCGCGGCCCGCCGCAGTGGTGGCCGCGTCGCGCGAACAGAGCTACTGCGCTGCGGTCCCCCAGCCCCAACGGCCTCTCCATGGGCAGCGCCCCGGGGTGTCCTGCGTCCCCTCACCTGGAGCGCGGCGGAACCCGCAGCAGTGGACGCAGGAACCAGCCGCAGCGGAACCGAGGGCGACCGGAAGTGAAAAACGGGGCCCGGAACCGGCTAACGAACCGGAAGTTCAGGTTGGAAACGGAAACGCGCTGGAGACAGCGGCTCTTTCCCGCGTTGGTCTTTGGAGAGGGTAATCCTAGATGGCCGCTGCCAGGGATCTCCTCACCGGGCGAGGGAGCCGGGCCTTTCCGAGACTTTAACCACTGTGCAGATAGCTAGGGCCCCGGCCGGCTGCCGGACCTCCCCTGTTTTGCGCATGCGCCTGGTAAGGGGCGCTGAGCTGGGCGGGTACTTCAGGTGTATGACGTCTCTGGTATTGTTTCGCTGAAGTCGGAGGAGTGTCGGTGGCGTTACCCTGGCATCTCAGGTGTGCTGAGACCTTCGTAGGACTCGTGTGGCTTTGTCCTGTTCCGGATGAGGGCTGAAAGGTGACTTTTAAGACTGAAGACTTCACACACACACACACACACACACACACACCCACACACACCACCGCCACCCGCCCTCCCGCCCCCGCGCGCCGGCACCAGGGGCCTCCAACATTAGTAATTTTAGGAGCTTAGACTTCTACCCATTTTACCCAAAGCAAGGGTAAACTGAGGACCAGCGGGAAAGGGAAGGGGCTCCCCCTAAGTCACTCAGAAAACCAAAGACGCAAATCTCAGTACGGCAGCTGCCTTCCAGATCACTAAAGTATTGTATCGAATTTTATCTCCACTTGTCCATCCCCGCCCCACCTCTGAATTTGAGGAAGCCAATTACAAATCCTGACGAAAGAATTGTAGACTTTTGTGGAAATTCAGAGCGGTCCCTATCTGATTCGTACAGCGAGCTTTCAACGTGTATCACTTTTGCCTTAAGGCAGAAGAAGAAAAAAATCATTGCAGCTAGATTGCTCTGTATGGCACCAGACAAGACTTAGATTTTGAAAAGGAAGGGAAAATGCGAACACAGTATTGGCTTCAGATATGCACCGGTCTTTGAGTTACGTATATTTTTCCTTCTCCTGACAGTGATGTAACCGATTCATGTTTCCCTTTTGGCCGGGATGGAAGGGAAGCAAAGAGTCAAGTTTTGTGTCTTAAGAGTTTTTTAGTTAAGACAAACACTATTTTATGTTCTTCTTACCTCTGTCTTTTGGTAACTTTTATTGCATGAGTAGTGCATGAGAAGCTGCTCATTTTTTAAATTGAAACATCTTCAGTGAAAATAAAAAAGCACCTTCTCCTTAAAAGGGGGGGGGGGGGGGCTAATGCCTGGGTGGTTCAGTTGATTAAGCATCCCAATCTTGATTTCAGTTTAGGTCATGATCTCAAGGTGGTGAGATAGAGCCCCCCACCCCACCCCACCCAACCCTCTTGGCTCTATGCTGGTCTTGGAGCATGCTTAAGATTCTATCTTTCCTCTCCCCCTCCACCCTGGCTCCCAAGTAACCCACACACATACAGACACACACACACACTCACTCTCTCAAAAAAAAAAAAAAAAAAAAAAAGGAAAAACCCCAAGTTAAAAGAATTTGTAGAAAAATCACACATTAACAGTCCAGTCAAAGAGATTGTCAAAAAAACAAGGGACTGAACTCCAGAATGAATTGTAGTTTCCTTTCAACGCAGTCTGTTCCTTGTTCATGTGCTAACCAGCTGCTTGGCCACATTATATTTTTTAATGTTAGTAGAGAACCTTGTTTTTGTTAATCATAAATGTCAACTAAGACCATTTAAATTTTAAATCTAAGCGAAAGGATGCATAAAAAATTCTTTTTAATGATAAAATAGCCATTGTGCAAGGAATCTGATAAGTTTGATGTTACTCAAGTGTAGATAATTTAATGATTGCAAGTGTTGAACAATGATATCTAATGGTAGCAGCCTATTTTGGACAAATCATCCATTTAACAGATGATTTGTCCCTATCTCTGTTTTTCCAAGTCCATTTCTACTTATCTAAACATTCATGAAATAAAAAATTATCTTAAGAACTAAAGGAGCTGGAAAATTATGAAGAAAGAAAACATATTGGTGCAGATGGGGAGAAAGGGGAGCCCTCTTACACTGTTGGTGGGAATGCAAGCTGGTACAGCCACTGTGGAAAACAGTATGGAGGTTCCTCAAGAAGTTAAAAATACAGCTACCCTATCACCCATTCTACTACTAGGTATTTACCCTAAATAATGTACATTACAAATGTAATGATCCAAAGGGGCATGTGCACCCCAATGTTTATAGCAGCAATGTCCACAATAGCCAAACTATGCAAAGACCCAGATGTCCATCGACAGATGAATGGATAAAGAAGATGTGTTACACACACACACACACACACACACACACACACACACACACACAAAATGAAATATTATTCAGCCATCAGAAAGGATAAATACTTAAAATTTACATTGATGTGGATGGAACTGGAGGGTATTATGCTGAGGGAAATAAGTCAATCAGAGAAAGACAATTACATGGTTTCACTCGTATGTGGAATATAAGAAACAGCACAGAGGATCATAGGGGAAAGGAGGGAAAAATGGGAAGTCATCAGAGAGGGAGACAAACCACAGAGACTTAACTATAGGAAACAAACTGAGGGCTGCTGGAGTGGAGGTGGGTAGGGGGGTTGGGTAATTGGGTGATGGGCATTAAGGAGGGCATGTGATGTGATGAGCACTGGGTGTTACATGCAACTGATGAATTATTGAACTCTACATCTGAAACTAGTGCTGTACTATATGTTGGCTAGTTGAATTAAAAAAAAAGGAGCTGGACTCCTGGTAACTAGTAATAAATACAAAATGAACTTTAAAAAAAAAGGTGCTCAGAGCAACTCACAAGTGTCATTAGGAAGAGAATAATTAAATTTCTGCCTCCTGTTGCTCACTAGATCTTTCCTTCTAATGTGTGGAGAGTAATATACTTGTGCCTCACTCGTAATTCTTTGCAGCAACTAAAGATGCCTAGGAATTCTTCCCTAGGTTTCAGTAAGTTATTAGGTCTAAGAGACTAGAGGAAATATGGAACTGATTTCATAAAACCAGATGATAAACTGCTGACATCACTTTGATCATGTTTGGATTAGAAGGCTAAAGGACTTTTCCTGCACTCAAGCCAGAAATCCACCACCACCTTACTTTTATGCCCACGTTCCCCTAACCCATTTACTTTCTTACCCTTTTCTCAGGCTATTTTCACTCTCCTCCCTATTGAAAAACTATCCTTTCTTCCTCCTTCCCTTTCTTCTCTCTCTCTCTTTTCTCTTTTTCTTCCTTCCTCCCTTCCTTTCTTATTTAGTTACTATAGCACTTTGTTTCTCCTGATACCTGTTCCCTCGCCTTTTCTCTGACTGCAGTCAGTGTGCTGAAAATGATTAGAATCTGCCCCGTAGGGCACACTCTACAGGCTCTTAATTCAGCCTGTCAAGTTTACTATCTTTCTCTATTTAGCTTGCTTTCCCAAATGACAACTTAAAACCACAACTCTCTTTAAACCTCAGATCTTCCAGTTTACATCCTTGTTCTTGGCAGATGACCTTGTCTTATATTTTTGATAAGAAAATAGAAGGTCTCTGGGCACCTGGGTGGCTCAGTCAGTTAAATGTCTGACTCTTGATTTCGGTTTGGGTCATGATCTCAGGGTCATGGGATTGAGCCCCATGTCAAACTCTGCACTCAGCAGGGAGTCTGCTTGAGGTTCTGTCCTTCTCCCTCTTCCCCTCCCTGCTCAAAAAAAAAAAAAAAAAAAAAGAGAGAGAGAGAGAGAGAAAGAAAGAAAATAGAAGATCTCAAAGAGAAATTGCCTTAACTTCAGACTCTGAATCTATGAACTAAGTTACATCCTGCACCTGTCTTTGCTTATTTTGCTTCTGTTTTTATATGGCAATTTCCTTCTACCTGAAGCCAGCCCTTATACTTGTGCTCTGGCTCCTTACTTGTCAGCCTTCTTTAAATCTAGTATCCTTTCTGGCACCTGTATTTTTAAGCTTTCTCTCTACTGGTTCATTTCCATCAATGATAAGCATGTGATGGTATCTTGCCATCAAGATATCTTTCCTTTCACAGTTGGACATTTCAAAACATTGTTTACATTTGTCTAAACTTGACACAATCTGTAATTCCATATTTATTTCAGAAGATTATTTTTAGTGGCAGTCTCTCACTGTACTGTAAGCTTTGTGAGGAACCAGACCATGTCTGATTAATTCACCATTATATTCCCAGAGTCTAGCATGATGCGGGTTAAAGCAATGGATGAATATTCATGAATAGAATGTCAAGTAATGAGAACTTGTTATATATGATGCATATAATAATGCATATCCATGAATGATTATAATATGTATATGGCTCCTGCTGCACAGGAGAGTTCTGAAATATACACCAATATATTAACAGTTCATGGCACCATAGGATACATTCAGTATTCATTAGTGAGTGAATTGAAATTATCTCTTGATGGCATCAGAGCAAGTATTTTTTCATCTTGTTTATGTTTTCTATATTTGGATTTTTTACAATAATTTTGCATTCTTTTTCTTTTTAATATAAAAAAACTCATGAAGGCATTTTTTTAAAAATTCAAATAATACAGATATATCCTTAACACATAATTTTATGCCTATCCTTGCAAATCTTTTTTATACTTTAGATGTATATATATTTGTATATACAGTTTGTATATACTTTTAAAAAATAATTATAGATTTATAGGAGGTTGCAAAGAGAGAGATCATGTGCACCCTTCACCGTTTTTTTTCTAATTATTATGTTTCTCATAGACTTAGCGTCAAAACTTGGACATTGGTATATTAGTATATGCATATAATTCTATATCATATGTTATCAGACATAGATTCACAAAGCCACTACAATCAACATACAGAACTCTTCCATCACTACAAAGATACTCTTGTGCTACCCATTTATACCACCCCACCCCCATTCCTCTTACCATTTCTAACCCTTGGTCATTAATCTATTTCCCATCTTTACGTTTCTGTCATTTCCAGAATATTATGTAAATGGAATCCTACATATATGCCTTTTGAGATTTTTTTTTCCACTCAGTATAAGACAACTGAGGTCTATTCAAACTATTGTCTGTAGCAAAAGTCCATTCCCTTTTGTGGCTGAGTAGCATTTCCTGGTATGGATTTAACACAATTTTTCTAATTATTCACCTGTTTGGATTTTTTTTTTCAGTTTTTGACTTTTACAAACAATATAGACCATTTGTATGTAATATAATTGATATGTTAAGGCTTCCAGTTCATTGTTTAAGTCTGCCAGTTCATTGTTTTCTATTTGTTCCTTCTGTTTTTGGCTTTTCTGTTTTCTTTTTCATATCTTTCTGTTGGTTATTTCCACATGATTTTGCAATTCCACTTTGATTTGTCTGTAGTGTTTTTGAGTATATCTCTTTGTATAACTCTTTCAGTGGTTGCTCTAGGTATTCCATTACGTATACGTAACTTACCACAGTTTACTGGTGATGGTGTTTTACTAGTTTGAGTCAAGTATAAAAACCTTAACTCCAGGGCGCCTGGATGGCTCAGTTGGTTAAGCATCTGCCTTTGACTCAGGTCATGATCCCAGACTCCTGGGATCTGTCCTGGGGTTGGTCCTGGGATGGGGCCTGCATTGGGCTTCCTACTCAGTGAGGAGCCTGCTACTCCCTCTTCCTCTGTCACTCCCCCTGCTATGCTCCCTCACTCCTTCTCTGCTTTTCTCTTTGAAATAAATATATAAAATCTTAAAAAAAAAAAAAACTTAACTCCATTTATGTTTCTTTACTCTCCACAGTTTATAATTGTCTTAAACATTTCTTCTACATACATTGAAAGCTGTATCAAACAATATTATAATGTTGGCTTTAATCATTGATTATAATTTAGAAAATTCGAGAAGAAAAGTCTATTGTATTTACCCATATTTTCACTCCTTCCATTGTTCTTTCTGCCTAATGTCTCAAGTTCCTTCTATCATTCCCTTGTTGTTTAGAGAACTTCTTTTAGCCATTCTATTAAGATAGGTCTGCTGGTGACAAAATGCCTTGAGACTTTCTTCATTTGAGAATGTCTTGACTTCCCCTTTATTATTAAAGGATAATTTTTTTAAAGATTTTATTTATTTATTTGTCAGAGTGAGCACAGGCAGACAGAGTGGCAGGCAGAGGCAGATGGAGAAGCAGGCTCCCGCTGAGCAAGGAGCCCAATGTGGGACTCGATCCCAGGACGCTGGGATCATGACCTGAGCCGAAGGCAGCGGCTTAACCAACTGAGCCACCCAGGCGTCCCATTAAAGGATAATTTCACTGGATACAGAATCTGGGTTGATATTTCTTTTGGCACTTGAAAAATGTGCTACTCTCTTCTGGCCTCCATAGTTTCAGAAGAGAAATCTCATGTGAACTGTTCTTTCCTAGTCTTTGTAAGCTGTTGTTTCTTTCTTACTGCTTCAGGGTTCTTATTGCTATTATTATTTTTGTCTTTAATTTTCAGAAGTTTGACTAAGATGTGTCTTGGTGGAGATGTATTTAGATTTATTGTTTGAAGTTCACTTAGCTTCTCTAATCTTGGCTTATGTCTTTTTCTAAATTTGGGGAGTTTTTCTGAAATTATTTAAATACTTTTTCAGGCCCACCCTCTTTCTCCTCTCCTTCTAGGACTCTACTGAAACAAATATTAGATCTTTTAGAGTAGCCCACAGGGGCCCAGAATGGTTAATTTTTTAAAAATACATTTTCTTTATTGTTCAGATTGGGTCATTTCTATTCTCTGTGTTCAGGTTCACTGATTCTTCTATAATCTGCCATTCTCCTGTTGAGCCCATCCACTAATTTTTTTAAAAATTTCATTTTAGGATATTGTAATTTTTCAGTTCTAAAATTTCCATTTGCCTCTTCTTTATATCTTCCATTTCTTTGCTGAAACTTTTTTGTTTGTTTCAAACATGTTCCTAATTATTTATTGAAACATTTTTATGCTGGCTGTTTTTTTTTTTAAGATTTTATTTATTTATTTGACAGACAGAGATCACAAGTAGGCAGAGAGGCAGGCAGAGACAGAGAGAGGAGGAAGCAGGCTCCCTGCTGAGCAGAGAGCCCCATGCGGGGCTTGAACCCAGGACCCAGGGATCATGACCTGAGCTGAAGGCAGAGGCTTTAACCCACTGAGCCGCCCAGGCATCCCATATGCTGGCTGTTTTAAAATCCTTTTCATATAATTCCAACATCTCTCTTATCCCTGCTGACATCTGTTGATTGTCTTTCTCATTCAAATTGAGATTTTCCTGGTTGTTAGTATGACAAGTACCTTTCTGCTGTAGACTGAATATTTTGGATATTATGTTATGATACTCTGGATCTTATTTAAATCTTCTGTTTAAATAGGCCTTTTCTGATACCACAGAGTGAAGTTAGATGCCACTTTATAACTTTCTGTTTGGGGTGCATGCTCATATCCCTGTTAGGCCTTCTTTGTTACCCCCATGTGAGTAGGAAAGGGCACCTCATTACTGCTGTGTAGGAGTGGGAGTTCAGGTTCTCCACCAGGCTTCCACTGACGCCACCCGCCTAGTTGGGAGATTGAAGGATGCCTCATCATTACTCCCTACATGGCCTCCACTGACATTATGGGTAGTGTGGGGGAGGACCTCATTACCACTGGAAGATGGTAAAAGTTCTGGCTTCCCACAGCTTTCTCTGACACTATCCTCATAGAGGGGTTGGGATAACTCATTATAGTATGACATGAGTGAAAGTCTGTGTTCCCCCATGAGCTATTGCTGACAGAGGTGGGGGTGGGACCATGACTTTTTCTGTGATACTTGGTTGGAGTATGGCACTGTGTTGGGCGTCTCCACGAACGCTCTTGTGTACTCACTGGACTCAATGTACGGTTGAATTCACTGATGATATTTTCAGCAAAAGGTTACAAAGCACAATCAACAAAGGGCAAAGATTTATAGAGTGAACTCTAGCAAAAACCAGGCACAAAATTCGAAGAGTTCTCTCCCAATAGAATTCCCAGGATGCACTTAATTTTTCCATCAGTGAATTGTGGCAACAAGTATTAAGTATTGTATTCCAGGGAGGTTTTTATTTTTAATTTTTGGGGGGGAAGTTTTTATTTTTTAAGATTTCATTTGTTTATTTTACAGAGACCACAAGCAGGCAGAATGGGCAGGCACAGGGAAAGGGAGAAGCAGGCTCCCCAGGGAGCCTTATACAGAGCTCCATCCCAGTGATACCCTGAGCCGAAGGCAGATGCTTAACCACCTGAGCCACCCAGGCACCCCGAGTCTTCCAGGAAATTATTAGAGACTCAGTACCAAAGGGTTTTTTTTTTTTTGGCAGTTTCATATATATACCAACTGCCTAGCGCCAATTCCAGACTCCCAGAAGGAAAGCAGGTGTACAGCATAAACCATTATCACTTGCGTGAATAGTCTAGGCATAGTGAGACATCCATATCATTTGCAGAAAGTTTAGTATCAATGTAGGGAACAGTTTAATCAGTGATGCTTCTAGACTGTCTAAAGGCCAACCTTCAAGCAAGATTTTCTATGGCTCAGACCTCCCCTGTTAATTTTTTTCTGCACGAGTAGTTATTAACCGAATGTTTTTTGTTTTTGTTTTTGTTTTTCCTTGCTAGGCTGTGCCTTTCCCGGTCCTTTGTCTAGAGAGAGCAGGCTTTTGGGAGCATTTTTTATCTGAGCCTGCTGACATTTCTAGGTTGCCTGCATCTGTAGCACCCAGTCTGAGGAATATGAAGCAAAAGGAAAACCCAGGGAACTCACTGCCACGTCTTTTGAGGTAACTAGCCAGTCTGCTTTCTCTATCTTTCAGAGTCCTCATGTTTTTGTTTCCTAATACCATCCAGAGTTTTTAGTTGTATCTAATAGAAGGAATGGGGAGAAGAGCAACAACTCCATCTTGTCTGTGACCTGCAAGTCTCTATATTACTTTTATAATTAAGAAAAAAGAGATTTTAAAATTATTCATTGAAAACAAAATGTGTATATGACATAGATTTAATTTTTTTTGTTGAATTAAGAATACTTAACATGAGATCTCTCCTCTTAAAAAAAATGTCAAGTGTACTTTATAGTACTGTTACCTATAGGCATAAAGTTGTATGGTTGATCTCTAGAACTTAATTTTAAACCTGAAATTGGTAGGCTTAATTTAATATGGGATCTAAAAATTACCAGCTGTAGGAAAAAAGTCATGATTTGATTCTACTTATGCTAATAGTAAAGTTTATTTTTCCCAATTATGAAAATCATACATATTCATCATAGAAAGTTGGTTTTATTTTTCTTTATTTAGTAAATAGAATGAGACTTATAAAGTCAATAAAGGTTACAGGGTCACAGATGATCTAGATTCATTTAACTTTGCCATCATCTTATAGGGAAAATATTAAGAGGAGAAGTTTTCCTGTAGTTGAAGTATAAAAACTTAAACACAGCCCCATAGTTGACTCTGCAGACAGTTTCCTATACCAAGTGTTAATAGCAAAACCTGTGCTTCTTGTTTATATCCAAAGTTCATGCATAGGAGATAATACCTTTTCAGTCATGGGAGAAATAATTATAAATGTCCCTACCCACCAATTCTAGACTAATGAACTATTTCTGAAATGAAAATTTTAGTATAATATATTGCTAACTAATCAATATTCAACTTGAAGTCTTAAACAAGAACATCAAATTGTCATAATGTTGCAGCATTTCACATTATGAGGGCAATTTCATTTATTTGTTTTTTATATCCATGGTGACTCATAAGTGGATAAATTAATATCTCCCATTCTTCAAGATATATTAATGAAATGTCTAGACTGTTACAATATAAACATTTACAGCATGACAAAGCAAGCTTTGATCACCAATAAGCTATCTGTAATGAATAGGCTACCATTATTTTATTCATTATGCTTCTAATTGTCAGGAAACATTTCTTTAGCAATGTGTTTATGTCCAAAGAGCATTAGACAGGGTTCTAGAAGCAACCTTGCCTAAAATTATCCTCCTGACCTTGAGGTAGTCAATTTCCCCTGACCTCAATCCCTGTTTATAAAAATGAGCTTATTGAATAACCAAAAGATTTTTTTAAATTCTGTATTTCAGAATCTCTAGGGTTTAATTCAATAGCTCCCAAATAACAAGTTATAGACCTCTACTAGATTGTAACATAGTTTCCATCAGTCTTCCACTTACAAAATGAGAAAAAAAAAAGATCATGTAGTGCATTGGTCATAAAGCCAAATGGAAAAACCATGTTCTTTCTTTTTACTGATAACTATTATTACCTCTCTCTTGTCCACATTTATCTTTCCTGGAATTTCCAGAACGTCATTATTCATTTTGAAATAAACTTCATAGAGAATCTATATTTACTATTTAGAATTTCATTGGTAATGTAAAAGTGGTACATTTTTTGATGCTGTATAAATATTACTTCAAATGATTTGTTTTGAAATATTTTTTTCTGATTTTAAATAATAGAAACTTAATCAGCTAGCTTGGGCTAAAAAGATGGGGCTGGAGAGGGAAGAGAGGTGTCAGGAGGGCACAGTACCCGGCATAGGGAATTCATTGAATGTTGTTGAACCAAGAGCCAGGGCAAGTTTAAGGTCCTTAACAATAAATCTATATACCTGATTTATCCCTAGACTACCACTACTAATATCACTCTGATTCCAGTCTCTCTGTCACTCAGCTCCAAATCCCCAAATCCTGAGATAAGATCTTAGTAGCCTAACTTAGATCACACTGCCTCTGAACTGATCACCTCCTCAAAGTGCATCCGGTCCTGCCTGAGCCTGCCCCTGTCCACTGGGGAGGGGCTTCTTGGGGAAGAGGCTTCTCTGCAGGCCAAACAGCCATTCCTGAAGTGGCCTCTACACTGACAGTTAATGGGGTCAATTCTCTTCCCGACCATTCTCAATATTATTCTTTTTCTCTTCTTAGCATTCTAGCTAAGTCAGTATTCATTTTTCCATTCTCTCGTTTAATGATAGTCCCATTTTATCGATAAGCAAATCATTCATTTTCTTTCTCTCCACCCATATCGCAGCTTTTTGGATTTACATTAATTTTAAATTTTGCCACCAGCAAATGTATTTTATGCTGTCACTTACTAGCATTTATAAGAATTATTGAACCATTCCAAATTAATTCATGGTTCTCAAATATTGAAATGTTTCATATTTTAAATTAACGTGAGTCTCTCCTTTAACTTTTTCTTAGAGTTGTACCCTCTGAATTTGATTACATTTTAATAACTTCAATTTTGACATGAGTCACAATTACTATTCTCTTTTTGGTATAGTGAATCTAACTGTAGCTTTTTTCTCTTCATTACTTTCCCATAATAACATTTCTAACAATGATAGATCTAATAATGATATTCCTGCAAGCACCATGTTTGTGTTATTTCATTTAATTCTCACAACAGCATTATGGATTCAGATTAAAATTTTTTTGTCCCAAAACAAAAAAAGGGGGCAAACTATGTTCTGCATTTGGCTATGGTTTGAGAAAATCATTGGCAGCCAGTCTGTTTAAAACTAGAATCAGATGCTTGGTGCTCTGCTTCTGACCTTGGTTCAATTCCGTTTCTACTGGGGAATGCAACCTTAGGACTCCAGTTAATGTCCACAGATATCTCACTGGCATTGCTTTGTACATGTATTGATTTTTATTTACAATCAGCTGTTAGCACATCTGATGTTTGATACCATTCCTTCCAGATTTCTTTCATAAAGAACTAATATGGACATGGTACTTTAATGACCATGTTACTGGGAAGTTTAAGTTAAACAATTGAAATACTATCTTCAGACTATCTAGAGACAGAAAAAATGACATTCACTTTTAAATAAAATTATAAACACTATCTTAAAAATTACAGTTCTATTGAGCTTCCATTTGCGCAGTTGTGTAATCACATAATGACAGCAGAAAGACTAAAGAGGAGAAAATTGAAAAATACTTTAGGAGACAAAATTATTGTGTTTTTCTGAATCAGTAGAAGAGGCTTGTTGAGTAGCAGCATCAAAAATACTATACTTTATGTAGAAATTGAATAAAATGCAAGCAATTTACTAATGAAATTCCCATTTATGTATTGTATATTTGTGAAACACTGTCCTGAGAATTGTAAGTCTATCATGTTTCCATTTGAGCACTTGTATATCACTTAACTAACGGTAATAAAGCTAAAAGAGAAAATACTCAAAATTATTGTATAAGGTAAAATTCTTGCTGTGTTCCTGGATTATTTTAGTGGACTTGTCAACAACAACAACAAAAATAGTGTAATAACCATACCTACAAATAGAATAAAATGGAAGCAATTTCCTTTTAAGATTCATGTTTACATAATCTACAATGGTAAAACAGTATCTTAAGATTGAAATTCTCTCCATCTTCCACTTGAAGGCTGGAATGATCACTTAAGAGCAGTGAAACTAAGAGAAAATATCAAAATTACTTTAGGAGAAAGCAAAAGTGCATTTTTCCTATGATTCTGATTTTTGGAAATATTAGAAAGCTAGATCAATTATGAATGTGCCTCACTTCTGTTTTCATGTAGTGTTGGCAAAAAAAACCCCAAAAAACAAAAAACCCAAATCCAGCACTTGTTTAGAGATGTTTCTTGTTGCCAGTGGAAAATGTACTAGGCTATGACTATCCCTCTGTGGAAAGGATTCTTGGGGAGGCCCAAACTGGATTTCCAGAAAAAATGACCATGAACAGGAGGTCTCTTGTCAGGAACCGTTTCCTGGGACCCACCTGTGATACCTGACCTCTGATAGGCGGATGACTTAGAAACTGGGTCAGCTGCCTTCCATTCAGGTGAGAGGATTGAATTTGGCATATTTAAATGGCCAAAATCATATGTGGTATCTTTCTATTGGCCTGTATTTCTGAAAATTTTACATTTCTTAGAGTTGTCCAAGGAAGGTCTTGAGCATGAGGCCAGCATGAGGAGCACCAGGACAAGTTTTCTGTCTTGCTGTTATGGAGGAAATGTGTCAGGATGGAGCTGGCCTGATTTGAGGAATGTGGTCCACACAGGCACAAGATTCTGGATCTTTGAGCCATCCTAATTTAAGAACGTCCTTCCTCATACCAGGGAATTCCAGCACCTCTTTGAACCTCTGCCGAAGTCCTCTTTTGGAACCTCAGGGACATAAAGATACTTTTTGCAAAGTTGAGATTTAAATTCTTCCTAAATCATTATTTCTCTGAAGTATGGATTTTATTTTCTTACTGAATTTTTTTTTCAGCCCACAGGTATCTCACCAAATATAATGAGCCTTTTTTCTCATGATAATTGATAGTCAAAGACTCAATGATTCCTTCTGGTTTTCTAAAAGGATTTGACTTATATTCTGTAGGTGTCTACCTCTTCACATGCATAAAGGATCTTTTCCTCTGCTTTGGACAGATTCTTTTCTTCCTTTCCAAAGTAAATCACTTTAGGTGGAGTGCTTCATAGTCATTTTACTTTATTGATGCAGTTTAGAAATGACTAAGTTTCTGCTGAAGCTCTGGAATCTCATTTTAAAACTGGACTTTTCTTTTTTTTTTTTTAAGATTTTATATATTAATTTGTTAGAGAGAGAGAGAGAGGCAGGTAGAGGGAGAAGCAGGCTCCATGATGAGCAGGGAGCCTGACATAGGACTTGATCCTAGGATCCTGGGACCATGACCTGAGTAAAAGGCAGATGCTTAACCAACTGAGCTACCCAGGTGCCCCCAAAACTGGATTTTCTGACTGCAATGAAGCTTGTGAGTTTTTGTTGACTACTTAATATGATCTCTAAGTACACTTACTATTTTTACTTCTTCAGATAATTTAATGTATATTTTGTTGCTTTTTTTTCTTTAAGTCTTTAAAGTCACATTTACTTTAGCCACATAAATCCAGTTTATTCAAAACTCCAGTTGGCCAACATAAATAAATCTTCATGACCTTAGATTAGGCAGTGGTTTCTTAAGTATGATACCAAAAGTGCAACCAACTAAAGGAAATATTGATAAGTTGCATTTCACCAAAAGTAAAAACCTTAATCAAGGACACTATCAAGAAAGTGAAAAGACAATCTACAAAATAGGAGAAAGTATTTGCAAATCCTTTAAATCCTATATCTCATAACAGTCTAGTATCCAGAATATACAAGGAGCTCTTACAACTCAACAGCATAAAGACAAACAACTCAATTACAAATGGGCAAAGGAGCTAAATATTTTTCCAAAGAAGATATATAGATTACCAATAAACTTATAAAAAGATACTCAACATCATTAGTTGTTAGGGAAATGCAAATCATACCTATAATGAAACTTCACGCCCATTATGATGGCTATTAAAAAAAAAAAGATAAATGTTGGCAAGGATGTGGAGGAAATGGACCCTTGTAAACTATTGGTCAGAATGAAAAATGGTGCAGCTAGGGAAACAATCTGGCACTTCCTGAAAATGCTAAACATAGAGTTACCGTACGATCCAGTGATTACACTCTTAAGACGTATACCCAAGAGAATTAAAAATATATGTGAATGTTCATAGCATTATTCATCATAGTCAAAAAGTGGAAACAACCTAAATGTCCATCAATGGATGAATGAGTAAACTGTAGTAGATCCATGCAATGGAATAGTATTTGGTCATAAAAAGAAATGGGACTGATACATAGATAAACCTTGAATGCATTAGGTTAACTAAAAGAGGCCAGATACAAAAGGCCACATATTGTACGATTCCATTTATATGAAATGTCCAGAGTAGGCAAATCCATAGAGATAGAAAGCAGATTAGTGGCTGCCAGGTGGTGGTGGGGGGCAAGACTGGGGAAGCCGGCGAGTGCTTACTGAGCATGGGGTTTCTTTTTGAGGTGATGAAAGTGTTCTGAAATTAGAGAGTTGGGATGATTACACACATGAGTGTAGTAAAACATTGTAAATTGTAGTGTTATAAATTGTAAACTTTAAATTGGTGAATTTTGTGTGAATTTTACCTCAATTAAAAAAATTTGTTAATATCCTATGAACTCTCCATTGTCTGATGCATTCATTATATCCAGTTCCAAGATCTTATTCATGTTCTTTTTTCTAAGAACAGCAACCCAATCTCCCATCTTCTGCAAGTTTTTTTTTTTTTTTAAGTTCATTCACTCTTTCTTTCCATCCTTCAGCTTAGGGAAGCAGATTTATGCTTTCCTGCAGGTATGCATTTTCATCCAAATCATGCTTTATTGCCACTTTGTGTTTTTCATTAGCTGTTGTATTTTTAATAATGTTTTGGTTGCAGCTACTTGAAACTGGATTCATTCTGATGCTTTTTTTTTTTTTTTTTTTAAGTAGGCTCCATGCCCAGTGTGGAGCTCAACAGGGGGAGTAGGGGGAGCGGGGGTGATGGGGAGGGCGTTGAGCTCACCACCCTGGGATCAAGATCTGAGCTGAGATCAAGAGTCAGATTCTTAACCAACTGAGCCTTCCAGGTACCTGTTCTGGTGCATTTTTAAAAGATTAAGTCTCTCTTATAATATCAGCCATCCACTTAACTTGTTCCAAATGCTTCGATAATCTCTTCGAAGTCTCTTTTAGCCCCAAGTAAAGAGTTGGATATTTCCAGGTATTAATTAGTGGCCACCAGTTTTTGTATTGGTGATCTTGTTGTCAAGCCAGGTTTACACTAAAAAAGATTGAAACCCCCAAATTCTCTGTGAATAAGGCTAAGCTTCTGAAACTATTGATGTCTTTTCTCCATAAGGGCAGGAACTCTGATGGGCAGTCTTCTGTTTTTATTTGCATAAAACTGTATTTTTAAATAAAAATCTGACTATGACTAGAAATACCATTATATCTCACAGTTACTGGTGGAGATCTGTGAGAAGCGTTGTTCTAATTGACTTTTATTCTTCAGCTCTTAGCTCAAATCCCTGTTCCTCTTGTAGGCTTTTGTGAACTCAAGAGACTAGGTGATTATGAGCTCCAGAGAAACACAATCCTTTCCTTCAGAAACTTACCATAGTTCATAATAATCACATGCCCCATCTCCACTGAGAGATAGCCATCCTCCTGAATTTGGTGTTAAGCATGCCCTTCTTTGCTTTAGAGCATGCCACATATGTACGTACTTCTAAACTATTACTCAGTTTTGTCTGTTCAGCTACATCAGTTAAATCGTATATGGCATTCTCTGACTACTTTTACTCTTTCAGGGTTCAGCCATTTTATGGGTGTGCTTGTATTAATTTTCACAGCTGTATAAAAAATCCATGACATTGATAGATCTCAATTTTATTGTTTATTTTATTGTCCATAGAAATTTAAATCTTTCCAAAGTCTTTACATATTGGGAACTATTATGGGCTATTATACATTGGAGTTTCTTATGGTGTCTTTTGCTTTACATGTAGACAGATATTTTAAATTGATACTTAGGGAAAGAATTGCTTGGTATATAATCCGTGCTTGTTTGACTTTACTGGGTGATGCCACATTGCTTTCCAAAGTTGTACCAACCTTTATTTCCATGGAGAGACTATGAGTTTACCCTGTCCTAAAAACCTTGGTAGTGTCCCATTTGTGCCAGTCTAGTGAGTTGAGTGGTTTCTCATTATGGTTTTAATCTGCACTTCCCTGATTACAGATGGGATTAAGCTCTTTTCCCCCATTATTGACATTTTGATTTCTGCTTCTGTGAAGAATCATTTTGCCTATTTTCTATGTGGTTGTTTGTCTTTTCCTTATTGGTTTATCAGAGTTGTAGATTATGGATACTAATATGTTGTGCATTATATGTGTTGTGAACTATCTTCTTCCAGTTATGCTTTTCCTTTTCATTCACTCTATCATGTCTTGTTGAACAGGAGTTCTTAATTCTGAGCATGTTCAGCGTTTTACCTTTTCCATTATGGGGTGCTCTCTTTGTATCTTGTATAAGAAATTTTTCCTTAGCACAGGTCATAAAGATATTCCCTATTTTTTTTAAAGCTTTCAAATTTACCTTTTATATTTGATCCATGGAAATTAAATTTGACTATGGTATTAAGTAGGAATCCATTTTTCCATGGTCTTGTTTCTCTCTCGTGTAAAACAAGTCTGAAGGTAGGCAATCTAGCAATGCTACTCCAAGGTATATACCCTGGAGAGAGACTACTGGACAGATGGACCAGGAGACATGAACAAGTTCATTGTAACATTATTCATAAGAGCAAAAAAAAAAAAAAACCCTGGAAGCAACAGAAAGAATTTAATATTTAATATGGAGAACTAGTTTAGAGCACAGGCAGAGCTGAAAATGAGGTGAGGCATCTCCAAAATCAACAACTGCAGGGAGCTGCAAGCCATCCCTAGGGAAGAAGACAAAAGGAGAGAGAGTGTCATTACAGCCTAGGAACCAGGGTATATGGCAGGATCTGGAGGTTAGAAGAAGAGCCTCCAGCACCACTGGAGCCTGACTGTGCAGTTGCCCAAAAATGCTGGAGCCATGGCAGGGTATGAACAGCAAGAGCTGGAGTGGTCACTGCCAGAGCTGCTGCCCAAAGCAGAGAAGTAAGGAGAAATACTCTGCCTTCTTCCCATCGTTCTGCTCTCTATTCTACCACCTGTACCTCTATTGGCCAAACCTAGCCAGAAGCTAGTGGGTAAGGCAACCCGAGAAATGTGGGCTATGAAAGTCAGCACCCTGTGATACAGAGGTAAGCAGAGGGACGGGGAATGGATCTGAGCACTAACAGGCCCATAACAGGCACAAGAGACCTCTCACTTCTGGCCCTAATGTATCTTCCTTCTCATTTCTATCACTCCTTGCCCCCTTGTACTATTGTCTCAGTCACGTCAGGTTATTCAATATTTCTAGGCTATGCTGTGCACATTCCCATTCTCTAGCCCTTTGTTCAAACCATCCCCTCAGCGTGTAATGCTTCCTTCTTTCCCTTGAAGTCTTACTCATCCTTCAAATATTAGTTTATGTCCTCATCCTTGAAACCTTTCTTCCCAATCACATTTATAAGTTTCTCACCTTTCAAACATCCTTTAAGTATTGGGGTTCCTAGGATTCTGTCTTTGGTCCTCTTTTTATCTCATGTTACTGGGTGACCTTAGTGAGTGATTTCATCCATCCCCATGACTTGCAACTTCCACTGAAATAGTGATGATTCACAAATTGTGTCTTTCCTGAACACCAGACCCACATATATAGCTACTTATTAGACATTTCCACTTGCCTTTTTAAATAATGCCTCAGACTCAGTATGTCTAAAACTTAACTACCAAATTTCTTCTCCTTGTATACTTCTACTATATTTTACTCAGTAGCCCATGGCCAATATTTAGAAATCTCCCAGTGCTACTCCTTTCCTCTGACCCTTCCCCAATTATAATCAATCATACCAGGTTCCATCATTGCTACCTCATTTACATTTCTCAAAGATGTGCTCTAAAAATTTGGCAATGTATATTAAAGGTCTTAAATATATGTCATGGGTTGAATTTTGTCTTCCCAAAATTCATATGTTGGAGTCCTAACATTTAACACTTAAGAATATCATTTTATTTAAAGATAGGGTTATTGTAAATGAGGTCATACTGGAGTAGGGTGACCTCCTAATACAATATGGCTGGTGTCCTTATAAAAAGGGAAATTTTGGACACAGAAAGGCGAATAGGGAGAATGTTATGTGAAGATAAAGACAGATTGGGACAAAGCAATAGAAGCCAAGGATGGCCAAAGATTCCCAGCAAACCACCAGAAACCAGGATAGAGTCATGGAACAGATTCTTACACACAGCCTGCAGAAGAAATCAACCTTCTGACAGCTTGTTCTTCGATTTCTAGCCTTCAGAACTATGAAACAATAAAATTCTATTGTTTAAGGCTCTTGGCTTGTGACACTCTGTTCCAGCAGCCTAGAAAATGATTATAAATATGTGTACTCTTTGACTAGAATTATCACACCTAGTAATTAATCCTTTGAAAATAATTGCACAAATGAACAAAGGACAGCAATAGTGTTCACAATTGTATAATGGGAAATAACTTAAGTGTCTTAACAGTGGGACACCAAGTTCATCAATTATGGTATATTCAAACAGTGGGATGTCATACAGTTTTCAACAGTAAAGTATGTATAATGGTTGAGAGAAGAAAATATTCACAATATAATTAAGTTAAAGGGGGCTACAAGAGCTATTATGAGGCTGTGTTTTTGTGTAGCTTAAGTGTATGTGTGTTATAAATGCATAGGGAAAATTCAAAGTATAGTAGACATATTTGCGTCATTTAGTAGAGACATTATTTATAGTAGTAGAATTTCAGGTAATTCACATTTTCATCGTTTTGTTTATCCACCTTCTCTTAAGAGATGTGGTTTAAAAATTACCCAGTGTTTCTAGTTTTCTTTCCCCACTAGTCTTTTATAAAAAGGATATGGTCTTTGCCTGGTTAAAGTCATAATCTCTCCCTATCTTGGGAAGGAGGAAGGAAGAAAGAGTAGGAGGGAGAGGAGAAGGGGAAGAAGGAAAGGGAACTTAAATTGATTAAAGAATTAGGATACAAAGATTAGGGAATTTAGAAAGCAGACTTGTCAGTGTGAACTGTAGGAGAAAAAGTTTTGGGGAGGTGGAGTTATGAATGAGAGAATCCAAAGCAATACAGGTTGTGGGAGAGATGTGGAAGAAAGAAAAAGGACATAGGAAGAATGCACCTGGGGGTCAGAAATGAGATCCTCTGAGGATCTGTTGATAGAGCACATAACTCTTGATTTTGGGGTCATCATGAGTTCAAGACATTGAGCCTAGAGCTTGTTTAAAAATGAAAACTCTAGAAGAATAATAACAACAAAACATCAAAAAGGAGGGGGGGCGATCCTCTGTAAAGATTTTTGAGCAATGGCAATTAAAGCTCAGAATTTCATTTCATTTTTTAATCATTCTTAGCTGTTTAGACTATACATTTTTTAATGCAATGTCCATCGAGAGAAAAGACCCAATGAGTCTAGGATTTATAGTTTATTATCTTCTATAGTAAACATACAGACTCCAGTTCACAAACTGAAGTATGCAAGAAATGTGACTTCATTTTTCTTTATCTGAGCTTAATTTTTATTTTTTTGTAATTATGCTACCAGTGGCAGATGTTGCAAGTTTTCTGAGGTAACATTTAAGTGGAGGTAGGGGGTAATCACAGGCTTAGTTAGTGTGATCATATAGGAGGCCCACCTCGGCCTCAGTTCTTAGGATAGTGGCATCTTTGAGATGGGCATCATCCCATCTTGTCTTTGGTCATCTGTCCACCCATGTCTTTTCTGGTCTGGTGAATCTCTTTGCTAGGGACATGCTGTTTTTGAGGCAAAGAGGATACTCACTGGCTCTGCTTTATTCCCTGAACCACAGTGGGCCATAATTACTTTACTCCTTACCACATTGGGCTGTGGGTAAACTCTGGGGTCTTGTCACATTCAGAGCTTAATATGGGACTGAGGTAGAGGCCCATAAATCCACTTAAGTTACCAAATGAGAGTCTGTCACTCTCAATTCTTTCTAGGGTTTCTGCCGTTACATCTTATACTCCCTAGCAACCTCCCAGCACATGCCATGAGTCCTTCTGACTTCTTTCTCAAGGACACTTAGCAATATTTATCTCTTTTGCATTATCTCCAATTCTCCCCTGCCCCTTGGCCCTGGGAAGTCTTGTCACAATTTTGTGCTTTCTAGATTTGTCTTACGATTCTGAGCATCCCTTCAGTGTCTCTTTCTTAGACTTTCATTCTGTCTTCTGTCCATGAAATACTCAGCTTCCTAGCATTCCATCATTGGCCCACCATCACTCTGTTTTTCCAGGTTCCTCTTCCACTCCCAGAGATTTAACTACTACTTCTATGCTGACTCCTGAACGTAAGTTCCAGCCCCAAATCAATGTCCAGTTGTTATATATCTCTTCTTGATCTCCCACAAGCCAATAAAAACTCAACTTCTTTCTGTCTTTGTCCTGCATATTCTCTCTCTCTCTCCCCACCCTCTCTCACTTGGATATGATTTTAAATGATGAGGTTATTAAGGAAAAGTGCTTAGTGCTCTGAGGGTGTTCAATGGAACTATTTGTTGGAGATAGGGAATGGGGATGCAAAGAAAGGATTTCTTACTTAAATATAACTGCAGCTGGTGTTTCTGTACCTGCACAGCTCAGGAATCTGACCATGTAATTTCTTTGCTCTGTAACTTGAGGAAGAACATGCAGTGGTCTACCCAGGGGAGTGGCCACTTGACGGGCTATTTTATCTTGTTTAGAATTGTTGGCGATGTAGTCATTCTTATTATTGTTTTCAAATATTCCATAGACAAATCACCCCATTTTTGTCTTTTGGTCCACCCAGGATGGACCATTCTAGTTGCCTTCTCTTTAGTATGTCATTGAGAACCTGGAGGTCTCCAGCCTCTTCTCCTTATTCCCTTCTGCCTTTCCAGTAAGGATCTGAAGATTGCTTTGCTATTTTTCATTTCTCTGGTTTTTATCGTGCTCTCTCCTCTGCCTGAAATTCCCCCTCCATATACATACTTCATCTGGTTTCCCCCTACTCTTTAAGTTCAGTGTCACCTTATCCAGGAGGCTGCCTCTGCTCACTCAAATCTGAGTCCTATGCCCCTTCTTGGGCTTCCATAATATCTTCTAAATACTGAACTCCTGCATTGTCCACATTGTACTCTAATCTGTTCATGACTCTGTCTTCCTTGGTTATTATGCACAGAACCAAGACAGTCTTACTTATTTATATCTCCAAGATCTAAGGAAATACTTGTCACTTAGTATGCCTTCAACAGAGGCTTACTGAAAGAATAAGAAAATGAAACCATTTTTTGTTTTACTTTTTTATATTATTAAGGGTTAACACATTTAGTGTTTCTGAACTATTAGATGTACAAGCTGACAATAAAGGGTGTTTAGTATTATTCTTAGGACACAAGTTATAAATTCTACAGAACACTTATTTTCATGGAAAAAAATGTTTGGAGCAATCTCTTAGTATCTTAGTATCTTCTTCTACTTCCTTTCCTGATGCCTTTTAAAAACCCTATATGAACTTTCCACATATCTTTTTAAGGCCTGGGTCAGTCTTCACACAGACTGCCTTGATTCTGCAACATTCACAAATTGGAGGACATTTTTGACTTTTAAAGAATGTTCTCTAGATCTCTATAGAGCTTTTGTTTTAGCAAGACAGTTATGCTCAATGACTGAAAGTTTGGGCTTTAATTATTATTCCATTCATTTAACTATACCAGTAAATGGTGGTAGAATTCAGAATTCTGAGCTACAATAAGGTGGAATTTTAAAGAGACACTTGAAATCCTTGACAGCTGAAGCAGGGAAATTTAAAATACACATGTCAGGGAACCAAATTTTGAACTATTCTCTTTGCAATCTTCTCCAAAGAGATGTGCTTGGAAATGACTCCTTTCTCCAGGGGAGAAAATACAATCTGCTTCTCTTTCTCTATTGCTGCCATTAAGAAACCACCAAGTCTTAGAGATTTTTTTCTCCCAGTGTCCCTCATAACTATCCCATGTATTTTAACTACAGCAGCCTTATGAATGTTCCACCACTTCTTACCAAATTTTATGTAGGATTCTTTAGTGTTGAAATATTTTTAAAAAGCTGGAAGCAGTGGTGTTCTAGTAAATATATCACAACTGGCTCTTTGGGGAAAGAAGCTCTGTTTGTAGCACTTGCCAATTTCCATGGTGTAAACACTCCCACCAAGGCAGATTTCAAGCTACCAAATTAATGTCATTAAATGAAAAGTTGGAGAAAGGTGCAAACATTTAGCTTTCACGAGCCAGTGCAAGCCGCTACAGGTCCATTCCAGCACACCACTGTCTGGAGATTAATTGTTCTCAAGCACCATTTAAATCAGGCTACTCTCAAATTCAGGAATCTGCCTGGACATCTAATGCTGATTGTGGAAACTGCAAATATGGTCTGTTCACTTTTCTCTATCATAAGTCCTATGCAGGCCACTTGATGAAGACTGCATTAGCCATTTAGATGACCCCTCCCCCCACTCTGGCCATAAAATTCTTCTCCAGACAGCACCCAGAGTGATCTTTTAAAACGCCTTATTTGATTATGTCACCTGGAGGGAGGCAGTGTTGTGCCAAACCAGGGACTCTGCCAGCTCTGTTCCGTGAAGTTCTGTAGCCCCCAGGCTATACACTCAGCTTTACTTAGCACCTCTGGCCTCTGCTTAAAATCCTTGGTGGGTTTTCTTATCTTCTGGGATTGTGTAATACTTGTATTTGTGTAATAGATGGTGTAACGTGGCCTCTGAGGAGCTATATGATCTGACCTAAGGCCCCTCTCAATCCAGCTCTGTCTATTCTGTTCCAGCACATCAGGCCTTTCCCAGGGCCCCACCTGGAACTCTCCTCTCCTTGATCTTCCCATGGCAATTCCTTTTTCTGAAGTCTCTGCTCTTGAGACACTTTCTAAGGGAAGCCTTCCTTGAAGCCCTAATCTAAATTAAGTCCCTTCAATTAGTCTCCTTTTTCTTCTAGACAAAGACTATTTATTAAAAATACGAATAATTTATTTTCACAAAAGAAGGCTTTGTAGTTTACTGTTGTCTGTTCTTACATGTAAGTTAAAATGAATGCAGGGTCACCTGGCTGGCTCAGTCAGTGGAGCCTGTGACTGTTGATCTCAGGGTTGTGAGTTGAAGCCCGATGTTGGGTGTAGAGATTTCTTAAAAATAAAATCTTTAAAAATAAAATAAAACACAATCTTGGATTTTTTTTTTTTCTATTAGTCTCTTCCATGACACCATATTCTTTCTCTTTCAAGACACTAGAGTGGGTACTGTCAGTATGAGTTTTTTGGTGTCAATGGCAGTTATGTCCCGAAAAGATTATATATGATTAGTTTATTTTTTTTTAAGATTTTATTTATTTGACAGACAGAGATCACAAGTAGGCAGAGAGCCATGCAGAGAGAGAGGAGGAAGCAGGCTCCCTGCCGAGCAGAGAGCCCAAGGCAGGGCTAGATCCCAGGACCCTGGGATCATGACCTGAGCCAAAGGCAGAAGCTCTAACCCACTAAGCCACCCAGGTGCCCCGATTAGTTTGGTTTTAAAAATTAATATTCTTCTTAAGGTTATAAGATCAAAAATCTATTCATCTATAAGCTTTTAAATTCCAAATTAAAATGACATCATTCTATTTATAAGTAAATAAGACTTTTAACATTCCCCTTTATTAAAAAAAATTTTTAATAGCCAATACACAGTGAGTATTACATTAATTTCAGGTGTACAACTTAGTGATTTGACAAGGTTATATATTATTAACATTTGCTTTTAAGAGGGACTTGATTAATGTGTAAGCCCAGTTACAAACTTAAGTTTCTCAAATATCTAAATTACATTTATAAATTTAATGTAATTGTTTTTACTTGAAGACATTCAGTGCCTAACAAAAATACCTTAAGTAACTGTAATATATTAAACACATAGATATGGCAAATATTAGGTTCTCTTAAACATTCCAGTGCTGTCTTTAATAAAATTTTCTTATTAACTGAACTTAAAAATCACAAGTCTAATCAACTGTTCAATTACATAGTATAAATTGAAACCACAATTGTTTGATTCATTAATATACTAAATTCTCTGAAACACAACAAGTATTCCAAATAGTAAGCATACCCCTATTATTCCTCTACTTACCAAAGATATATAAATACAATGGGTATGAATTAATCAGTCATCATCATTTATCCCATTATCTTTAATCTCAATTCTAAATTTTGCTGGAATTAAAATGGACATATGAAGCAGACAGTTATACTATACCACACAATTTAGGGTTATCTTTTGAGGAGGAGGGCACTGGAGATACTTTGACCCATGATTTGGCTGGAACTCAGGACTTTGTGTTCTCCCAACACGCCAAGGCATGTCTGAGTTCACAGTAACAGGGATTCCATAGCCAGCAAGGGTCCCATATGCACTTCTCTAATTCTTGTCAAATTTGAATCTATAGCCCTTCACCTAGGTTGTTTCACTTAATGATTGGATTCATTTAATCTCTTAAATTGTTTTCTAAATTAAATTATTTCTAAATTCTTATTCTTCCTAGCATGCAGGCTCAGCTCTTTTTGATATTTAAATAGGATTTTACCTATCTCCTGTAGTTTTGTTCACTTGTATTTAGTCACAGGGTTAGATTCCAATCTACAACTCAGGTACGCAAAAACTCTTACTTTTTATATATATATAACTCACCTTAATCAATAATTTGACTCTTCATTCAACCAGGAATTGAAAACAATATTTGAGTCAGTACTCACCCCTCCTTTTCTCCCTGGGGTTTTATATAGGTTCCTGGGAGCTTATTGAGTGCCATGACATTAGGGAAAAGGAATCTAGTTTCTGACAGCCATCCATTCAAGCTAATCTCTGCTGTGAAGTCCCTCGTCCCCTCAGTTTCACAGGAGCAGCTCTGCCTTGCTCCTTCCAAACACCCCATAGACCTGAGACTATCCATTCTGCTACTCCTGCACCTTGCTGAGCTATGGAAAATTCTTTGAAAATCCTTCTAACAAACAATGTGTGCTATGATAAATAAAAGTATATATATTTGGCCTTTGTTTCTGGTTCCTGGCACAGTGCTCCTAAAACTCTAGAAATCTCCTGATAGTATTTAGTGTCTTTTGTCATTCATAACAAGCCCCTTTCCACCATACCTGAATTTATTCTAATGAGATGATTCTTGGCCTTTAGATAGCTCCAGGAAGGGGGCTGTTTACCAGAGGAATCAACTACATGATTAGAAGGTTGGAAATTTCTGCTGCAGCCCCAACCCTGGTGGGAGGAGAGGGGCTAGAGATTTGAGTTCAATCACCAATGCCCAGTGATTTAATCAGTCATGCCTCATCATTAAACTTCAGTAAAATCTCTAGAACAACAAGGTTTGGCGATCTTGCAGGTCGGTAAGCACATCGTTGTGCTGGGAGGGTGGCAAGCCTGGAGAGGACATAGAAGCTCTGTGTACCACTCCCCACTCCTTGTCCTATGCATCTCTTTCATTTAGCTGTTTCTGAGTTACATCCTTTATAATAAAACTGTAATGGTAAGTACACAATAGTTCCCCCCTTATCTGTGATGTTACTTTTTGCGGCTTCAGATATCTGTTGTCATCTCTGGTGGTAACCACAGTCTGAAAGAAGATGGTCTTCCTTCTGATGAATCATCAGGATGGTAGTAGCCTGATGTTATATCACAATGCCTATGTCCTTCACCCCACTCCATCTCATCACGTAGACATGTTTTCATATCACATGATCACAAGAAGAGTGGTGAATATAGTACAATAACATATTTTGAGAAAGAAACCACATTTATATAACTTGTTTACAGTATATGGTAATAATTGTTCTATTTCATTATTGTTGCTCATTTCTTACTGTGCCTAATTTATAAATCAAATCTTATCATAGGTATGTGTGTATAAGAAAAACATAGTATATATAGGGTTAAGTACTATCTGTGGTTTCAGGCCTTTCCTGGGGGTCTTGAAAAGTATCCCCCATGGATAAGGGGGACTAGTGTAGCACTTTCCTGAGTTCCTTGAGTCATTCATTCCAGTGAATTACCAAACCTGGGTGGAGAGGGTTCATGGGAACTCCCAAACAGGTAGTCCCCTGGACAGGTGCAAGTAGCTTGGGGACCCCATTTGTGGCAGGCATGTGAAGTAGGGTCATTTTTGTGGGACTGAACTCTCAACTTGTGAGTCTGGCTAATTCTAGGTAGTTTGTATCAAACTTGAGATGGATTGTTGGATGCCCAGTGAATATCAGAGAATTAGAGAATTAGTCGTCAGAAAATAACAGAGTTGCTGTCAACAAAACAATGCAATGCTTCTTTCGAATATTACTCCTTTTAGATCACTTTGGGTTTCTGCACCAATGGGAAGCACAGGTGATTCTGTGGGGCTCTAAAGGTCAGGTGCTTAGATCTATCACAAAGCCATTTCTTCTCTGAAGGTCAACTTTCTGAGAAGGGGAGCATTGTTCTTCTCCACTCTCATGTGCCAGAAACCTATCTTGGATTTCTGTCACTCAATGAAGTATGACATGGGCAAGGAGATAGGATTGAGGCTCCCTTTTCCTGAGATCCAATAGCACCTAAGCTCTAATGACTTTCCTTCTGACCTACCTCTCCTCCAGTCTTTGGAAATATTTCTAGTCTGTAGACCCAGAAGCCTTTCTAACTCATCAGGTATTTTTCTAAATTGCTGTTCATCCCATGTTCTGTGCCTTCTGAGACCTAGATTTTGAAACTCAAGAGCTACGACAAGATTCCTGTTAGTTATGTATTGTATTCCACTGTGTTATATCTTTTTTGAGTCATTACATACAGAATACTGGGCTGAATGAATGGGTAAGGGCCAAAGGGAAACAGATACTACTAGGGATAAAAAACACATTGATTAATGTTACAAAAATATTAACCTTGTTCTATTTCATTATTGTTGTTGCTCATTTCTTACTGTGCCTAATTTATAAATCAAATCTTATCATAGGTATGTGTGTATAAGAAAAACATAGTATATATAGAGTTAAGTACTATCTGTGGTTTCAGGCCACGCTTTGGCAGTTTGTTTGGCAATTCCAAAAGTTCACGGAATACTAATATTTGATGTCAGGGTTATACTAGTTTATAAACACTGTGAGGGCAGAGATCATGTCTCTTGTTTATTATTGTATTAAAAATGCATAGAATAGTACCTAACACAGTAGAAATTCAATATTTGTTGAAGTCATAAATAAACGTAAACCCCTTAGGTTGGTATTCAGTATGTTTAACCAAATGATGTTAAATCCTTGCTTTGATAAGCTAATTTTACTTCTCTATTGACCAACTTTCTGTGTCATAGTCTAGTTATAGCCTCTGTTTGTCACTTATTCAAGACTACCATCACTATTTTGTTTTCCTTGCTAAAATTATTATCTCTCCTCTTTAATAGTTAATCAGCTTTTCTTCTTTCAAACTATGCCTTAAAACTCACCTTCAAAAAACTTTCTGTGATTGACATTACTTGTCTACTAACTCAGTTTCATTCATTCTTCCTTTTAAAATATATATATTAAACAGTTGCTATGTATTAGACAATTTGTGGCATTAGAGGCAAATAGAAGATGGAGAAAGTCTTTGTTCAAATAACCGAATACATAATTAAGGTATTTCCAAATAGTAGTGAATGCTTTTAAAACAGAAACATAGGATAGCATGTTAGAAAGTGACTGGGCATAACATTAGGTCAGGATTTAGGTTGAGAACTTCTTGAGTGATGTTTGAGGTGATGTTTGAGCTCATGGGAAGATGTGACGGTGCAGCATTTTCAACAGCATTTCTGGAGTGAAGGCGAACAGGTGCAAAGTGCCTGGTACAGGCATAAAGTACTCCTGGGAATGCAGGGGTGAGATCATGACTGGGGTGCGTAAGCAAGAAAGGGAGTGGTAGGAGTCAGGGTAGAGAGGCAGACAGTGCTGGATCAAGCAGGGACCTGTAGGCTAAGAACAGGAGTGTGCGTTTTGGTCTCAATATAAGCTGGCATTTTGGACTCTTTGAAACTTGGGCATGTCACGTTCTGATTTATGTTCTAAAAAAACTCATTTGGCTGTTGCGTTGGTTATACAGACTGCAAAAGTGGAAGCAGAAAGACCAGGTAGAAGATACTTGCAGTCACTCGAGAGATGGAACTAGGGTGGTAGCGAAAATGGAGCAGACAGATTGGGGATCTATTCTAGAGGTAAAGCAAATAGGCTTCCTTGGATTTGTTAGGGGTGGGTGGGAATGGAGGCTGGGATGGATGTGGAAAAAGCAAAATCAAATTTGATTTCCAGATTTTTTTTTTTTTAATTTGAGCAACTGGGGATTGGTGCCATATACTAAGATGTGGAAACAGGGAAAGAAAGATAGAGATGGGAATGGTGGGGGGGTGGGTTGTCAAGCATTCTATTTGGTTCTTGCCTACGATGCATATTAGACATGTAGGAGCAGATGTCAAGTTTGAAGTTGAATGTTGTATGAGCCTGGAGCTCAGTGGAAAGCCAGAGTACATAGCAGTCAAGAGAAACAGCTATGGATCCTGCCTACCAAGTTTTAAATCCTGGCTCCTTTTATGTGGGCTTGAACAATTTACTTAACCTCCTTATGCTTCACTTTCTTCATGGGGGATAAAATAATATGCCACAAATTTGTTGTAAGGATTAATTAATTAATATACGATTAACTACAAGCTTACAAGCAGGTCTGGCACAATAGTAAGTATTCAATAAGTATTAACTACTATTATCAGTATGGGTACAGGTAAGGGCCAGAACATACATTTGGGAGGCATCAATGGAATTTTAAAACTGTGGGATTAGATGATATCCCTCCAGGAGAGAATGTATTTAGAGAAGGCAAGGGGCCCTGAGCCAAGCCTTATTAGGTACCTACAACATTGCTGAGATAGAGGAAGCAAACTAGCCCCAGAAGGAGAATGGGGAGGAGCAGCCAGGAGGAAGGAGGAAAACCAGCAGTGTGCAGTTACGGAAGTTATATTGAGTTGAATAGTGCCTGCCCCAAGTCATTTCCATCTGGAATCTCAGAATGTGACCATATTGGGAAATATAGTAGTTAATTCAGATAAGGTCATATTGGATAATGGGATAATGGTGAACCCTGAATCAATGACTGATACAAGAAGGCCATTTGTGACAGGCAGAGATTGGAGTAATGTGTTATTTCTAAGTTGAGGAATGCCAAGGATTCTGGGAGCCACCAGAAGCTGGAACAGGTGATGAGTGGTTCTTTCCTTGAGCCTTCAGACAGAACATGGCCCTGCTGATACCCTGATTTTGGACTCCCAAGTCTCCAGAACTGTGAGAGAATAAATTTCTGTGGTTTTTAGCCTCCCGACTTGTGGTTCTTTGTTACAGCAGTCCTAGGAATCCACTGCAGAAATCAAGAACTAGAAGTGTTTTCGAAAGGAGATGACAGACTCTCTGGAATGCTATTGATAGTAGAAGTGAGTAAGATGAGGGCTGGCCAGGGACCACTGGGACTGCTGATAAGGAAGTCTTTAATGACCATGCTGGGAATGGCTTCAGTGAGGTATTTAGGGTGGACTTCCAAGTGAAGTAGGTTGAGAGGCAAATGGAAGGTGAGGAAGTCGACACAGCGCCTGTAGACAACTTCTCAGATGATCTTTGTACTGTTTTGGGGGTGATGGTTGTAGGACATGAAGTTAAGGGAGGGATTTTTTTAAAGCTTGCCATCCTTAACATGTTTGTATGCTGGTGGCAGTAATCCATGAGAGATGAAGAGAAGTTCATGGTACAGGGAAGAGGGGAATTATTGCAGGTTCTAAGTCCTCGAGACAACAAGAGAGGTTGTGATCCAGATGGCTAGAAGAGGGTATGACCTTTGAAAGGAGCCAGGAACCCTATCCCACAGAGGAGAAGGAAGGCCTAGAATATCACCACAAAAGCTGATCGATCATAGCAGAAAGACGAGGAATTTGATTGACTGTGTCCATCTTCTTAGCTACTTACTAAGCTACTACTACTAAGCTACTTACCAAGCTACTACTTGAATGGAGGAGAGTGGGTGGTTTTGGAGTTTTGAGAAGAAAGCAGAGTGAGCCCCTCTGGGGAGTAGAGAACAGTCTTACCAAGGCAATGCAGTGGGTTTGTGGAGCAGTGCTGAAGGCTAAGCCTTGAGATTCATGGTTGCTTTTGTGGTTTATCCAGCAATAGTAGCCTCTCAGGTGCAGCTGCCCAGCAGACAGTGGGGAAGAAAGTTAAGGACATTTATAAGTGAGAAATTTAAAGGATACACTGTAGAGTCTATGCTGGGTAAAGAGAGATGTAAGGACATAAATGTATGTAAAGAGTTGGTAGGGTCAGTGGATTAGAAGCTTGAGGCTGAAAAGAAAACATGAGTATATATAGAAAAGCATCACAATATTTGTAGGAGTGATCAGAGAAAAAGTTGCTCAAAATTGAGGGTTTGGAAATTGATGTTAATGACAGTTTAAGACATAACTATGAGAGAAAATGAAAGGGAAGAAAAGATCATTTAAGTGAGAGAGTTAAAGGAAGAGATTAAGAAGGGGAGAATGAGAAACAGCTGCTTAACAGGCATGGGGTTCTGTTTGGGGGCAATGAAAATGTTTTAGAACTAGGTAGAGGTGGTGTTTGCACAACATTGGGGATATATTAAATCCACTCAATTGTTCACTTTAGAATGGCTAATTTGATGTTAGGTGAATTTCACCACAATCACAACCACAACCCTTAAAAAAAAAAAAAAAAAAAGAAGAAGGAAAAGAAAAAAAACCCTATATGGATTATCTATTTTGAAGGTTGAAGTCACCAAGAATAAGGACACATTTAATCCTATAAAAACTCAATGAAGTGAATAGGATAATTATCTTCATCCTAAAAATGAAGGAATATAGAAGTTAAGTAACTTGCCTAGTGTCACACAACTAGTCAAGAGTAAAGCTTAGATTTAACTGGAGTTAGGGTTCTAGACTCTGAGATGTGGGGGCACCTGGGTGACTCAGTCAGAAGCATCTGACTCTTGGTTTTAGCTCAGGTCATGATCTGAGGGGTCCTGGGATTGAGCCTCCTGCTTTGAACTCTCTGCTGAGCACAGAGTTTGCTTGTCCCTTTCCCTCTGCTTCTCCACCTACTCGTGCTCTCTTTTCTTTTTCAAATAAATAAAAGTCTTTTAAAAAATTAAAAAATTTAAAAATAGACTCAGATGTGACTCTGTGAATAAACTAGTTACTTCTTCTGGTATGGTTAGTCTGATAGGAAGCAGGGTACATTGTGGTAATTCATGTGAACCACCAGTACAGAGCCAAGAACACAGTAAATCCCCAATAACTATTAAACTCTTTGGCACAAACTCCTCAGTATTGCTTCATTTCCAGTTAAAGGCAGACTCCATAGCATGGCATGGAAAGTCTTTCCCCAGGTTCTAAATAGACACCAGTTTACTTCATCTCTCCTTACATTCCTTCTGTATACAAAATCTTAGATCTGGTCATAATTGTATAGCTTTTTATTTCTTGCATGTACTTTACACTCTGGGGGGTATCTGATTTTGTTACCTGCTAGCCCTTAACATTTTTATTCAGAAAATTTATTTTATTTTCCCTGCCCTCCAGGGCAAACTTGGACAGATTCCAAGACTTCTTAATTAATAGGCAGTCCTACTCACTTTAAGTTACAAACAAAAGTCTTGATTTGGTAATTAGAATGTGTCCAGTCAAGAGATTAATTAAACGCTTCAATCTCCCTTCAAACATTGAGGATTCTCTCCATATGTGAAGTGGTGGACTTCTGCTCTGTCCCCACTTCCTTCCTTCCTTTGTACCAGCAGCCACATCAGACCCCACCTGAGTGGAAGCTGCCCCAAGCAGGGCAGGTCAGGGATGGGGAAGTTCACACTCGTTGGTTGCCTTCAACTTCTCTGAATCTGTCAGGTAGCTAAACTTCAATCTTTCTCTCCTGGTGCCTGGTACACATTCTTCTTCCTCTCTCTCTCTCTCTCTCTCTCTCTCTTTTTTTTTTCCCCACTAGAAGTTGATTGAGAAGGATATATGGATAATACACCAGGAAGTGACATAATTGATGAGAGAGGACCCACAATATCTCTGATTTGCTAATGGCTCCAGGATGCTAGCCTGTGCAGTGACTTAGAGGGGGGACCTGGTTATAAGTGTACTTAGGCTGCTTCCAGAGTGGTTACTAGTTATTTTGTAGAGTCGGAACAATCAGTGACTGCTACTGATATATCAACAAGGAGAAGCTAGCTCGTGTTTTATAACTGATCAACTAAGGCAAGAAACTGGTGACCCTTCATGGGTTGTTTGAAGATTCCCAATTATAGTATCAATGACCTTGGTGGAAGCATCTCCATTCTAGGTGGTCACATGTGACCCTTGGAATTGTTTTTTAAATCTCTATCCAACTTCTTACTGCCAGGCCCCTCTTCTTTTTAGTCCTGTTGTACAGGACCCCAGACAACTGGGGCCAGACCTGTTTCCCATGTGGTGCACATCTGCCCCATGGGAAACACCCACATACCTCTTGCTTCCTTTGACAAACTCTAACAATGATCATCTACCCCAAGACAATCACAGGTGGCTTTCTCTCTCTCAGATGTGCAGCAGGCACCAGCCCTTTGCAGGGGACACATTTCAAACTCTGTGAATGGTCCCATTGAAGATCTCAGCACCATTAGACCAGAGGAGGAGGCAGTGTCCCCATGATGTCTCCTTTGCTTGGCAGTACTGAGAGCAGAAGCTCTTTCCAAAGAAACCTTTCCCAAATCCTCTTTCTGCTCACACTTTTACACCATTTAATAACCTTGTCTGGCTAAATCGGTCTAGGAATCTTGAAACTAGCTTGCTTACATTCCTTTTATAAATTATGCCCACAGGAGAATTTGCTTCACACCCATGCTGACATCTGATTCTATTGTTTTGGCACCTCACTTGACCCTGAGGCAGGAAGTGTCCCATGCTAACATCCTGAAATGTGTATGTGAAATGTGTGCTCTTCCCCTCCTTGCCTCACTCTTTGCTCACCAGCTGATTCTTATCTATTTTTCAACACTTAGAATGCCTTTCCCTTCCTTCCACCCTAGGACCCCACAGAATGGGCAGTTCCATCCCATTTGTATTTCCATGGTCACTTTTGCCCACCTTAGTATAACCAATCCATTTCACTTTATAGTAAAACCATTTATGTATCTGTCCCCAAGCCCAAGAGATTGGAAATTCTTGGGGACAGGGACTCTGGAGATTTACTGTTACATATTCGAAGACTAACATAAAATGTAAATTACCATTAGCAGTAGCATCAAAAACATAAAATTCCTAGGAATTAATGTCATAAAAGGTAATATAAGACCTCCATGTTGACAACTAAAAGTCTCAACTAAATCTCAGGAAACTTGACAAACTTGACAAGCCAAAATTCTAAATTTGATTCTAAAATTGATAAGAAAATACAAAGAACCCCTTCTTTCTCTTGAAGAAAACAAAATAAAACAAAGAAACTCAAGGGAGAGAACTTGCTTTACCACCTCTCAAGAATTGTTGTTTAGCTACAGTAATAGAAACAGTTTGGTATCCACACAAAGATAGACAGAAAAACCTGTGAGATGGAATATTAAGTTCAGAAACAGACCTACTGAAATATACACACCCAACTAGGGATGGCACTGTGGAGCCGGGGGGAAACAGACTTAAAAGAAGCATTCAACATAAAAAATACATTAAATTAAGAATTTATGTTCATTAAAAACACCATATAAGGAAAGAAAAGAAAGTTATGGAACAAGAGATTTTTGCAGTGTATATATTTGACAAAGGGCTTGCATTCAGCATATAAAGGATTATAAAACAAAAAGCAAAAGACAACCTAGGAGAAAATTGGGCAAGAGACCTGAACAGTTCACAAAAGAGGAAGTCCAAAAGGCCAGTAAACATATGAAAAGGTATTCAACCTCATCAGCAATTGGGGAAATGCAAGTTTAAAACCCCACTAGAGTGTTTAAAATTTGGAAGACTGACAATATCAATTGTAGGTTAGAATATAGAGCAATAGGAACTCTGAGGGATTGCTGTTGGGAGTGTAAATTGGTGTAAGCACCTCAGAAGACAATTTGGAGTCATGTAAGAAAGCTGAATACCTGCAGACTATGGCCCAGCCATGCTCTTCTAAAGAAATGTGTGCCCGTGTGCACTGGAGACAAGTGCAAAAATGTTGATAGCAGTATAATTTGCAGTAGCCCCAAACAGGAATTTGGGTATTCGTGAACCCAAATGTTCATATATAGCAGAATAAATCAATACATAATGTTCTCTGTGTGTGAGAGAATTGTATGCTGCAATGAAAATGACTGAACTACAGTTTCACACAAAAATATAATTGACTCTCAAACACAACGTTAAGCAGAAAAAGCTGGTCACCAATCATACATACTGTGTGATTCCATGTATATAAAATTCAAGTACACACAAAACTAAACAACATTGAGAGATTCACCCTTAAGTGGTTAAACAAAGAAAAGGAAGTGACTATATTAAAGTCAGAAAATGGTTACCTTTGTGGTGAGATATTGTTATGGGAAAGAGTATGTGGGGGATTTTCCAGAGTATTAGCAAGCTTCTATTTCTGGAGAGTGGTTAAATAGTTGTGTCTTATAATAAATTTGTTAAGTGGTACAACTGTGTTTCTACTTAGCATAATTTTTTAAAGTTAAATCCTATGTCTATAAGAGCATATTACTCTAACAAATTAAAAGGATTGAATGCCTTAGGATTCTTTTAACTGCAAATAACAGAAAACATAACCCAAACTGACTAAACAAAAAAAGGTAATTTATCAGCTATTATAGTTAACAAACAGGAGGGGGACATGCTGGCTTCAGATGAGTCTTAGAACAGGACTCAACACACTATGACCAGGTCCTGGTTTCTTTTTATGTTCTTTTACCTGTATTGAGACATTTTAAGATTCTTACCTTTTGGATCCAAGATGACTGCCTGTAGTCCCTGAAATTATAGGATTCCTTTTTTAGATCTAGCAGGAGGGAGAAACTTTGTTCTCTCAATAGTTCAGTCACAAGTTCTGGTGTTAAGTCTTGCCCTGAATGACTCAGTTCATGGGTCTTTCCCTGGACTAATCACAGATAGGATAAACTGATTAATCCACCAAGAGATATGGCTAGAATCTTCAAGGTGGTATTAAAAGAGAGTAATAGATGTTGGGGAGGCAACTAACATATGTCTATGACAATCAGTATCCATTTTATTTAACTGAATATCATCATGCTTGAAAAGCAACACAAAATTTGTATTATTACCCATCTCAATCTCCATCAGAATCAATACAGAGAATGTGTCTGGGTTAGGATAGAGGTACAGCAGCAGAGCTCAAATCTGAAAATAACAACGACATACATTTTCTGCCCTGCTGATGTTAGCGATTCAAAACAGTGACAAGCGCTCAGGTTGACTAAAAGGAAAGCTGGTTTGTGTAAGGCGTAACAACTCGAAATGAGTGAAACTTAATTGGATCTTGGTTAGGACAAAAGTTAACCTTTAACAGGTATTTCAGGGAGAGCTGTGGTAGCTAAGTAGTTAAAAGTAGTAGGAAATTAGTAAAAGATTAGGGAATTCTAATTCATTTTTTAAGGTGTGGTAAGGTCATTTGGTAATATTGGAGAAAGCTGTTATTTTTAGAAGAGGCAGGCTGGAGTATTAAGGGGTACGGTGTGATGTCTGCAACTTACTCTTAAATAGCTTAACACACAACACACACATACAGATAAAGCAAATATTCAAAACTAACAATTGTAGCATCTAGATGGTGAGTATATGAGTGTTGATTGCAATTTTAAATTTGCAATTTGAAACTCTTCAAGATAAAAAAAGTTGCGGCAATAAAAAAATGTTTGGGGGAAAATCTGAAAAATCCAAACCAAACAAAAATAGGACCTGTTTCTGTATATTTTTTTCTTCCTGTAGTCTCGGGCATTAGGTCTACAGGAGGTAGAGAAAGATAAATTTATTTTGTTATTAAAACAGCATAGGGGCACCTGGGTGGCTCAGTGGGTTAAAGCCTCTGCCTTTGGTTCAGGTCATGATCCCAGAGTCCTGGGATTGAGCCCCACATCGGGCTCTCTGCTCGTCAGGGAGCCTGCTTCCCCCTCTCTTTCTGCCTGTCTCTCTGCCTACTTGTGATCTCTGTCTGTCAAATAAATAAATAAAATCTTAAAAAAAAAAAAAAAACAAACAACAGTGTAAGTTCTATTGCTTTTCCAGTTATCCATGGAAAGTATTTATTTAGCATCAACTGTGTATATGCATTTCTTACTGTTAATAGGGAGTTATAATTTTATCTCTATCTGATTTTATTACAGAATAAATGTTGGCAACCAGATGCCAAAGACAGAGGGAGCCACTAATAACATATATTGAGGGCTTATTTTGTGCTAGGAATATTAGCATACATTGTTTTATTTTTTTATTGTAATCCTGTGAAATAGTCATTATTCCTGTTTTACAGATGACACATGGAAATGTTTGTAAATTATGAACACTTGGCACAGGGTCCCATATCTAACAGGTAGGGGTATATGAATCTAAGAGTAAATCTCTCCTCATACACTGCTGGTGGGAATGTCAAATGGAGCAGCCACTTTGGAGTCTAAACAGTTCCTCAAAAAGTGAAACATAGAGTTACCATATGACCAGGTAATGCAATTCTACTCCTAAGTATATATCTAAGACAAATGAAAACAGGTGTCTGCACAGAATCTAGTATATGAATGTTTATAGCAGCACTATTCGTAAGAGCCAAAACGTGGAACCACCCAAATGTCGATCAACTGGTGAATGTCTAGACAAAATGTGATATAGCCATACAAAGGAATGTTACTTGGCAATAAAAAGAAATCGAATAATTATACAGGCTACAACATGGATGGACCTTGAAAACATGTTGCTAAGGGAAATAAGGCAGACACAAAAGATCACCTCTTGTATGACTTAATTTATACGAAATGTCTGGAATAGAAGGGTTAGTAGGTGCCTAAGGCTGGAGAGAAAGGAGGTTACTGTTAAGGGATACAGGGGTTTTGGGGGTTTTTTGTTTTTTTTTTTTGTTTTTTTTTTTTGGAAGGGGGGTGATGTAAATGATCTGAAATTGATTGTGATGGTCGCACAGCTCTGTGAATCTATTAAAAACCATTAAGGTGCACATTTTAAAAGTGTATTGTATGGCATGTGAATTATATCTCGATTATATGGCAAAAAGAGTTAATTTCCCCTTTACTGAACCATGCTGCTGAAGAAAATATAGTTTTCCTCTTAGAACTGACTTTCAAAATCAAACCATGAGGGTAGTCAGGTTGAATGAAATTTTTATATTATCATTTAGACTCTTCTATTCAAGAAAGGTACCTAATTTTGGAATTACAAAGAGAAAACCTCAAAGTGCCCATAGGAATAAAGTGTGGAATAAATGAATAAATAAGTCTCATTTCCCCCATATTTCCAGTGTTGGCTGTCTGAGTTTTTTGGATTTGGGCCCCATTATATGAAGTCTGTTACATGAGCTCTTATTTCTGGATCTAGAAGACGTTTTGAATTGGCTTTCAATTTTCTGCAGATTTTCAACAGAGAACAATTTCCATGGGATTATTAGCAATAGTTGGTTTTATAAGGCATTGAGGGATTAGTCTTTCCAAATGGCTAGGGCTGTAACAAATACGCACTCTTCCAAACTTTATGCTGACTTCCTTCTCAATGTTGGATACATTTAATGAATAGGAAGATAACATTTGGATTCCTGAATGGTCTCCCATTCCACAGTCATAAACATTCCAGTTCTTTCCTTCTAGCCCTGAAGCTAATTCCTTTTATGACTAGCTTGTAGCATTTGGGCATTTTCTTAAGCCTGGCCCCAGGTACGTTTTGTTTCTGACCTTTGCTGTTTTGGGTGCATTTGGCTGCCTCTAGAAAGTACTTTCTACACTGTGACTGCTTTTCATTTAAGCAATCTTCTCTACAGTCCCACCCCCAGTTTTTCTCTCTGCTTTTTTCCTTTTTAGTTTGATTTGGTTACCTGTATCTGGCAATGGAGAGCTTTCCCAAAACTGGATTAGCAGCAATATAATAGCAGTAACCCTTTCATTACCAGAGTAATTGTCTTTACTCGTTTTGAACTTTAGCATTTATAGGCAGCTGCTATAAAATTCAAAGGTGAAAAAAACATGTGAATTTTTCCTGCTTTTACAAGTCCAGAGTACTTATTAGTGAGGGTTATAGGACTTTGAAGCCATTTTTTTCCTCATTAAAAAAGGAAATGTGAGAGCTGAGGTAAACTCCATTTAAACAAAACATACAAATCTGGTAACCATACTAAAGGAATATTTTAAAGATTGTGCAATTTACCCTAAAAGTATAAATAAATCCAATTAGAATTTAAGGTTATGTAGATTTTGACTTCTTTGTAATCTGTTTCTTGCCTTACATTTTCTTGCCTGAGGCAATAGTAAAGTTGTTAAAATTGGAAGGAAACCAAGGAATAAGGCTTTGCTATCTTGGGCAGTTTTCTAGTCTAGTCATTAGTCATGTGGCCTCTGTAATTTCTTACTTATTGGGGTACATATAAAGAGATTCATAAAACTGCTCCTCTAGGATGTAGCAGGCTTGATTATTCTAAAGTAGTCTAAGGCACCAGGATGGAAGGTATCTATAGAGAGTTATGAACACACTTCCCAGAAATTTTAAAGCTTCATTTCTATAGAGCTATCAAACTAGTGGAAGTTCCTCTGAATCTGATTGATGCCTCCAGAGTTACATTTGCTAAATGTAGAGCTTGCTTTTACAATTTTAGTAAGATACAAAGGTTGTGAAGAATTGGAAGTTTAACATTTTAAAACACAGGACAGAGACATGAATTTCCAAGGAGGGACCCCAACGCAGAAATCTAGATTAAAGTACATTAATTTCTCTAGTAACATGCAGAAGTTGAGGTTTCACAATTTCAGGATGATCCAATATAGTGGCAACCTTTTACCTACTACTGGGTGTGTATCTTCTGTGTACAGAAGTCTCTGCCAACATCAAAGGCCAGACTAGCTTCTAGTAGCGACTGGCTCTCCAGGAGCTAACCCAAGACTCAGCAAGGAACAGTGTAGGGTTTTGTTTTGTTTGTTTGTTTGTTTGTTTTCCGGGGAGAGGGGGGCTGGTGGGGGTGAGGAATTTGTGGAGAGTCGGTGAGGTCCTAGAAAAATTGGGGAATAAGGAGTTCTGGCAAAGCTCAGAAGGCTAGCAACATCCTTGTTTTGTTCTGTGCACGCATAACGTGCTTCAGGGCTTTGTTTTGGGAAGTGGGGAACAGTTTCTGCCCTTAAAGATATGCTGACATTTAAATTAAGGTAGGCATGCTGGTCAGTGGGGCCCTCGGGAAGGGGTGTATACACTGATCTCTGTTTTGATCCTTGAAACAAAAGAAACAAATACTATTTAATTTCATACTACAGTAAATTTCTTTGACAAATTCTTTAAACCAAGGGGCGGAAATTTAAAATTAAAGATCGTGAACATTTACAATTCATTTATTCATGCATCCACTCACTTATTCAACAGAGGCTTATTCTGTGTTAGGCATTGCCAAGCCATCACAGACTTGGTCCCTGACGCCATGGAGTTGACAGTCTAGCCCAGTCAGTGAGGGAATTAAAAAGAATTCTGGTATCATTGGTACTGCGGTTGCACCGAGTGAAGATCAGCCCCTCCAATTCTCCCACGTGGTCCCGGCAGGTGAGTGTGGGTGTGAGCGCGTGTGGCTCCCGGTGTTTGAGGAGTGTGAGAGCACAAGTGTGTCAGAATGGCGCGTGTCACAGTGCGCGTGCAGGTGTCGGCGTGGTATGCGTCTCCATAGCTGCCTGAGCCCCGCGGCTTGGGCCGCTGGAGGCGCGTGTCTCCCGCCCACGTACTGGGGGCGGCACAGGAACCACCCCGCCGGGGCGATTGTGAGTGAGCGCGGGCGCGCGCGTGCGCGCGTGCGGGCGGGGTCAGGGGGTGGGGCGCGGTGCGCGCAGGCGCAGAGCTCGAGAGCGGGCAGCGGCCGCCGCAGAGCGCCGGGGGCGGGAGGATCGAGCGCAGTAGGCCATGGCTGCCATCGGCTGTTGAGGGGCTCGGCCCGCGAGCGCCTGCCGCCGCGGACGATGGTGACCGCACGGGTCGGGCCGCTGCCGCCGCCGCTGCCGCCGCCTCCCAAGACGCTGCAACCAAGGGCCGGCGCGGAAGAACCGCCGCTGTGAGCCGCGCCGTCCCGGCCCCCGCCGCCCGAGGAGAACGGGAGGGCGGGCGAGAGAGCCGGGGAGTTGCGGAGCTCGCCTGCCCGCCGGCGGCGCCGCCCTGCGGGGAGGGAGGCCACAGCCCGAGGTGACCGAGCCGTCCGCCCCGGCCGGCCTCATCTTATCCCGGCGCGTCCCCGCCCCCCGCCATTCGCACATCCTCCCTTCTCCCCTCCCCCACCCCTTTGCCTGCTCCTTCCTCTTCTCCCGCTTCGCCCCTTCCTTGGTTCACCTCCCTCCTTCTTCCCAGCTTCGGCGGCGTCCCCATCCCCTTTTCGCCCGTTGCGTCCCCTCCCTCCCGTCTGTCCTCCTGCGGACCTCTCCCCCGCCCCCCACTCTTTCCGACTTTGCCTTCCCCTCCTGGGGCCCCGTACTAGAGCCCCCGCCCCCAGCTTTCGGTCCTTGTGCGCCTTCCCAGCTTCCCATCCTCCTGAACACATCCCTCACCTACCGCGGCGTTCCTAAGATGCTCTCTCTCTGAGCTCTGCTCCGTCGCCTCCCCAGGACCCCATTTCGAGGCCTTTTCTAAGCCCCTTCCTGAGCTACCCATTTTCTAGCTCCTTTCCAGCTCCTTTTCTCCAGTTCCACTCCCAACTTTACGTCTTTGGCGTCTTTGTCCACTTTGCTTCCAAGCTTCCCTCCCATTTTTCTTTAGATTTATCCTTCTTTGGTCTACTCAGCCTCCTCCTTTCTCTTTTTATGCGGTTTGAGGTTGTTTGGGAGTTCGGAAAGGCCTGCCAAACCATTCTTCGAATGGGGGCCCATTTGCTTTGCCTCCCATCTGTCAGCCCTATTTTACCGTGAGAGCGCTCCTTATCCCTTCCTTTTTGTCCCCATCGCTTCCTCTCTCGCCTGCGATCCCTTCCTTCTTCACCTTATTCCTGTTCTGCTTTTTCCACCCAAGACCCTTGCCCTCCCTTTAGGAATGAGTCCCCTAGCTACTCGGAGATGATGAACTTCGCCCGCATCTGTGTTTGCAAGCTTTTTGGTGCGTGGCGCCGCGGAGCGAGCACCCTTGGCCAGACGAGGGGAGCTCCCTGGCACGGGCTTCTCTACTGGCAGAGTTTTTGCGAACGTAATCCCCTAGCCCCGCGGCGGCAGCGGCCCTGCTGCTGCGCTGCCTGCTTTGCAGCGAGCTGGGTTGGGGTTACTATAGTTCAAACGCCGCTGAGATCAGCAGGCAGGGCGCGGGGGGGCGGGGGAGACGGGGGAGGAGGTGCGGGGAGAGAGGAAGGGGGCTTTGCAGTGAGAAGGCATCAAAGATTAATGGATGGCTTTGCATCGCAGTCTGTAGTAAACAGGAAACTAGTTTGAAAGGAAAGGAGAGGACTGTGTGTCTTTATTTTTTAAAATACGGACTGTGCCAATCTACTGAATCTTGAATCATACCCAAAGGATGAGCTGTTGGTGCTGCAGTCGTGACCCAGGCTGAGCGCCCAATGGCAGGGATAGCAGTTTTTATTCCCTGCCTGGCCTCCTAAGAATTGAAAGATGGTCCGGTTATTCAGAGAGGACTTCATATTTTTGCCACTTTGGAGATACCGAGAAACCACGGAATTGCTAGTAGTTTATGTGGAAATCAGGTACATACAAAGTTAGCTGGCAATAGTGTGGGAGTGGGGAGGACCAGCTATATTTAACACATGTGCCGATGCTTATGTAAGACGTGGCGTTCTCCTCCCGGGTATCTCTTTGGGGCTGAGTTTACTTATGATTTTAGCCTCTAGTTTTGCCCTCTAACATTTTCAGGGCTTACCGTCCTAACATATGGACAGCCAGAAAACCTTTCTTGAGATTGGTTTTAGCGATGGTAGAATTTTTTTTTCATTGGATGGATAAAGAAAAAATGATGATTTTTTTTCTTTTGATGGGAGAAAAAGGTGTAGAAACTTCCAATCTTAAATTTTCTACTGTACTGAATTTAAAATTGGATCATACAGCTTTCTTATATTTGCTTTTTTTTTTTTTTAAGGAGTTTATCTAGGAGATGTGAATACCCTCTTTTTGGTAAGATCGAATTTTCTGTTTCTTTTTCTTAACATAATTCTTCAACAGACAAGCTATGACTTTAAAAATGTACATTTTCCGAATTGTTCAGGATGATTTGTTTGATTTCTTCATATTCAAAACCAAAACGCAGTGTTTTTAGGAAAGTGTAGAATGAGACTCCTGTGTTTCTTAACCCACAGATATGAATGGTGAACTGTGCAATGTTATACTTGCACAGGACATTACTGTGTAAGTAGTGATTGCTTCTTCCAAGCCTGGGAAAGTCATTTAGCGAAATCATTTTGGTCCTGTTTTTGGTTAGCATTTGTTGAGTCTTTTTTTGCTGTTTTTGGAAAGGATTTTTTTTTTTTTAAGCTGTTCCACTGTGTAAACCATTTTTAAGTTTGAGTCCCATTTAGTTTACATTATTTGCTGAGATGTTGTTTTGGCATATTACTTTCCCAGTTCTTAAAACATGTAAGGAGAAAATATAAAAATCTTTCATGGAGGAGAAAATTTGTGCGACTGTACAGGGCAGGAAATAGCTTATATATTTGGCTACAGGGCTATCAGGGCTTTAAATTTTCTTTGCATTCAGTTCCTCTGCTTATTTTTAAGGATTATCTAGTATTGTTTTGATTTTAAGAGAAATTTAAGCTCCTTCTGACTTGGAATATGCTCATTAGTTCTGAAAATAAGTTTCAAAAAAAAATAAATTAGGCTTGAACCAAACATCATAGAAGTACAATCTTTTTTACCCCAGGAGAGAAATCTCCATTTTCCCTTCATGCTTCTAATAGAGTGGCTTGGCAAATGTGAATGATTTCAGTGATTTTATTTTATTTATTTATTTTTAAAAAGATTTATTTATTGAGAGAGGGAGAAGGGGCAGAAGAAGAGGGAGAGAGAATCTCAAGCAGACTTCCTACTGAGTGGGGAGCTCCAGTGGGAGGACCGTGCTGGGCTGGATCTCAGAACCCTGAGATCATGACTTGAGCTAAAATTAAGAGTCAGACACATAACCAACTCAGCCACTCAAGCACCCGATGTCAGTAATTTTAAACAAGATACATGTTTCCATATTTTGTTTAGATGTTAATTTAGTGTGGGGTGCTGGAGTGTAGTATATGGTATTTATTTGTGGTGGTGATCAACATATCATGTGGCCCTCATACTTCAGAAAGGCTCAAAATTATAAAGTTCAGAGGGGAATTTTTTATTTTTTAATTTTTTAATTTCTTTTGGTCTTTCCACAGCTTTTATGGGTAGCATTTTAGTTTTTTTTTTTTAAAGTAAGCTCAACATCCTGTGCTGGGCTTGAACTCATGACCCTGGAATCAAGACCTGAGCTGACATCCTGTTGGATGCTTAACTGACTGAGCCACCCAGGTGCCCCTTGTGGGTAGCGTTTTCTATTTGATTTTCCATATATTGAATTTGTTTCTCCCGTGTCCATATACAAGGCCAGCTTGCCAATGACTTGCTAAAATGTCACTTACATACAGAAATAAATGAAATGTTTAATGAGCAGTAGAGTTGTTATTAAGTGGGCATATTCCTATCCAAGGTCTTCCTTAATTCAGACATTTGAGTCTTGGATATACTAAACAGTAGAATTTGGGGATCATTCTCCAGTATTCTTCGGTAATGAGAGCTTTAGGAATTCAAAATTTTCTTTTTATTCTATTTGTGAGGCAGGAGTAGTGATAATTGAGAGGGAACTTATCCTCTGCTAATGGCCCTCTTTTGTAATAGAGATGATCTTCTGTAAGAATTAGGGAGCTTCCCCCTGCCTTGTTCAGATCTTGATTTGTGATACAGGAGTGGTTATTTGTTTAATTCTTTTTTTCTTTACCCTTTTGAGAGCTATAGCAAATAGTGAAAGTGAGTACATTTAAAAAAAGCAAAACATTAAAAAAGAGAGAAGGCTCCAAGTCAGATGAAATAAATACAGACTACAAGTATTAACTCAGTAGTAGTCCCTACAAAAGCAGTAGTGATTTATATTGGATTCTAGAATATGGGAAGAGTTACTTCTCCATTATAATATAAAGCCTCTCAGTGATGTTATTATCTCAGTCTATGATGATTTTCACACATGCCTGGTGGTTTGTGAGAAAAATCTATTGTTTGTGTACTTTGAAATAAACTAAACTGAGTTATCTGTTTGACCACCTGAGTAAGTAGTTACGTTCTGTGTATTTTCTTAGTCATCTAGATAGCTTAGATATATTAACACTTTTTACAAAGGAATTTCTATTTTTGATGCCCAGTAATGGCTATTCTACAACATTTGGCAAACAGAAAAAGAAGGGAATAAAAATCACCTTAGCCCTACTATTGAAAGGATGTTAATGTGATACTTTGGTGTATTTCTTCTCAAAAAAAATTTTTTTTTTTTTTTTAGTAATATCATGAGCTTTGAGAAGTTGAAGTTCCTGAATGCTGTAATTTGCAATAAATGTTGATTAGAGTTTTTATTTTTCAGTGCTTTTTTTCCCTGTTAGGACACAACATTCAGTTTTGACTCTCACAATATTTTTTTCTTATGTAGGAAAATTATTAAATTGGTCTTGTTCATTTAAAGTAATCAGAATTTAGTTTATGAAAATGTTTATTTTGCATTCTTGGATATATCACTTTTGAGTAATGGGAATGATAAATGATCACTCAATGATCAGTACAATCAGTTTTTCAGTGAGTGAAGAACTTATAATGGTTTGTTAAGTTGAACTTTTTTCTTAACTGAGCTAGGAAGCTATGAAAATTAGGGGGTAAATTGGAAATACAGACAGATATTTAACCATAGCATAGCAGTCTATCACTGTAATTTTCTTCAGAAGTAAATGTTTTCATTTGTCCTGTAATGTCTGAAATTACTGCCAAAGCCGGAAATTTTAGCTCTGTCAGCAAAATTCTTAAAAGGATATTGTCAGAACCAACAATCCAGAATTATCATTATTCTTAAAATTGTCTTTAACCCACTTCTGTTTGCCTTAGTCTCATAATTCCTCGGATTGATTTAAAGCTCTGTCTTATAAAGGAGTGTTGCACAGAATTGTCCTTTAAATAATGGATTGTCCTAGATATCTTTCATCACCTTTCTGCCCCCCCACCCCACTTTTTTTTTTTTTTTTTTTTTTAATTATACTCCTACAACTCATCAACAGCTGAGCAAAGATGGGGCTACAGACTCCAAAGCCTGACTTCTTCCATGTGCCAGCATATCTGTGAATCACAGGAAGAATTTGATGAGTTTTGTTTCCCCACTTTGAAGGCAGATTATGGGAATTTCAGATGGAGATTTTAACTTTAATATTGAAGGAAACATTATTGCCAACTATGTTGTCTTTACCTGTATCATGAGTTCTCTGAATTATACCTATGTCATGTAAATTCAGTACTTCAGTTTTAGTTGTAATACAGAAAAGGATAGACTGTGAGATACTGCAAACTAAATATGTAATCATCAAATTTTTATTGAATCTTAGGCTTTTTCATATAATAACCACTTAAAATTTGCTCTTTTTTTTAGAGCTACATAAATCTCAGTTTTATAGGAGTGAATTTTTCCTTTCAAGTTAATTGGACAAACGCTACAGTATTATTAGGGTGTTTTTTTTTTGTTTTTTTGTTTTTTTTTTTAAAGATTTTATTTATTTATTTGACAGAGAGAAATCACAAGTAGGCAGAGAGGCAGGCAGAGAGAGAGGAGGAAGCAGGCTCCCTGCTGAGCAGAAAGCCCGATGTGGGGCTTGAACCCAGGACCTGGGATCATGACCTGAGCCGAAGGCAGCGGCTTAACCCACTGAGCCACCCAGGCGCCCCTTATTAGGGTGTTTTATTGCTAGTGCCCAGAGTTGGAGTTAAGCTTTTTAAAAATAAATTTTGAGGCCTTATCACTTAATCAGATGGGAAGACCTAAAAGAGTCAATGTGAAAACACAATACAAGGCTTTTTTTATGGATACCTGGAAGTAGTAGATGTGATTAAGAGTTTTATATGTTGTATAGTATGTGACAATCCATTAGATTCGTAAGAGAATATCTAAAAGCTATTTGAGGTGACTTATTTTTGTACATTATGTCTCCTGAATTTAGGTCTGCTCCAAGAAAAAACATGGCTGCAAAGGAGAAACTGGAAGCAGTGTTAAATGTGGCCCTGAGGGTGCCAAGCATCATGCTGTTGGATGTCCTGTACAGATGGGATGTCAGCTCTTTCTTCCAGCAGATCCAAAGAAGTAGCCTCAGTAATAACCCTCTTTTCCAGTATAAGTATTTGGCTCTTAATATGCATTATGTAGGTAAGTGTCTATATTATCTTTTCTTTTCTTTTTTATTTGTTTGCTTGTTTGTTTATTTTTTTAGAGAGAGGGAGCATGCATGAGGTTGTGGGGAGCAGAAGGAGAAAGAGAGAGAATCTTAAGTAGGCTCCATACTCAGCACAGGGCTCCATCTCACAACCCTAAGATTGTGACCTGAGCCAAAATCAGGAGTCGGACACTTAACCGACTGAGCCACCAGGCACCCCTACATTACCTTTCCTAATATTTTAGTGAGCATTCTGATTTATGTCTATGTAGGTTTTAAAATTAGAGTAAAATGAAATTTGTTTACATTGAGATGACAGTGATACAGTCATTGATGAATGATTAGGAATCTTGTTTGTAGTGTAATTTGTTTTACCATTGCATATGAGTTATTAAGGGTAGAAGAAAACAGACAGTGTTGGATTTATTTTACTGGATGAAGCTAGAAGGCAGAATGAAACATTTTAGATTTTAATATGATGAAATGTAAATAATGAGAACTATCTTTGTAGGCATTTGGCCTGTTCTGATTTGTCTATTTTGGGTTTTGTTAGTACTTCAGAGCTTTTTAAATGTAACATTCTTTATTGTCCCAGAACATTAACATCAGTTGAACACAAGGCATTTATTTCAGTTAAATGAAATGTTGGAAAAAACATTTATAATATTTAAAAAAAATAGTCCTTGGAATATAATTGATGTGATTTGGAGTTAGTAGTAAAAGCAATATTGAGAGGTTAAAGAAGTTAAAGTCAAGAAAGTACAGGCAGGAGGGGCACCTGCCTGGTTAGTCAGTAGAGCATGTGACTCTGATCTCAGGGTTGTGAGTTTGAGCTCCTCTCCCTTGGGTGCAGAGATTACTTAAAAAAAAAAAAAAATCTTAGAAAAAAGAAATACAGGCAGGAAACATAAAAATTCATCTAGAATAAAAGTCCAGATTTTTAATTTTTAGGTTAATTTTTCATTTATATGTAATGATAGCAATAATATATTTTCATTTGACATTGCTATTGTACTCAAACTCAATATGCGGTTTGAATGATGTACTATAGTGGCTTAATAATATTTTTATTATTAGAATTGCCCCTGCAGGTATATGTTTTATAAAATTGTGAAGGGTTTGTCCTGTTTCTGTGAGATTTATATTTATGTATAGAAGGACTTTTAGGGTTCCAGATCTTAGTCCTGAAACCCCCTTATAGCTCTAAGAGATTTCCAAGTAAGCCATTGTGGGGAAAAAAGTATGGTAGTAGAAAAGGCAGTGCACTAGAAGCAGAACATCTGGGTACAATAAATTCTTCTCTTTTAGGTGGCACTACCTTGGGAAATTCTTTGAAATGAGAAGGTTCTTTTATGCTGCAAAACACTATAATTCTCAGCCCTTTATTAAAGGCTTTGTATGTTAGCCAATTTATGGAAAATAATTCCAGTCTGTTATAGAAGAACAATTGGGTACTGCTTGGCTTAGATTTTTAGCTTAATCAGCAAAGTAATTCACACTGTGGTTTAAAAAAATGTCCTTATCACATACATTATTTCTGAATAGATTGAAATATTTATTTTAAAAACAGCTGCCTAATAACCAGAAACATTAATTTTAGCAATTGAATGGGTTATCGTACATTAAAGTTCATACTCTGGCTTATAACTTTGGGAACTCAACTGAGCCTTCTAAAATACACTTATTACACGCTGTGGTAGAATAAGCTCAGTGATTACATGAGTAGACATTTTCAGCTTGAACAGTTTTTTGGTTAGAGTAACTTCTGTGTCAGACTATTTAGGTAGTTACATAATGTTCCAGTTTACTAGATTTCACCCTTAAATACATTTTTAAAATTCTTTTTTATAAAAATTGGTAATGTGCTTATACATTTATGTTAGAAAAATTTCAAAACATAAAAAGTGTTCAGTGAAAATTGTGTTCCTCCTTATCTCTGGTCATCATCCACTAAGTTTTCTGAGCCCAAGCAAGTAGCTATTTTTATTTCCTTGTGAAAAATTCTAGAGATTTTTTTTTTAAGAGGTTTTTTTTTTGTTGTTGTTGTTTTTAAAGATTTTATTTATTTGTCAGAGAGAGCGAGCACAGGCAGACAGAATGGCAGGCAGAGGCAGAGGGAGAAGCAGGCTCCCTGCCAAGCAAGGAGCCCGATGTGGGACTCGATCCCAGGACGCTGGGATCATGACCTGAGCCGAAGGCAGCTGCCCAACCAACTGAGCCACCCAGGCGTCCCATCTAGAGATCTTTTTATGTACATATGTCAATATAAAGATATTGGTAAATATAAATATGTAGCAATAAATATATGTATGTCTTCCTTTTTGTATAGATGACAGGATAATATACACTGTTCTCGACCCGTTGTTTAACTTAATGATGTATCACAGAGCCATTACTACTGCTTTTAGATATTCATGAAATAAAGCTTTGTACTCTGTTTTTATGTTGACTCTTTCAATTATGCCAAATTTTAAGATTCTGATTAAATGTTAAGGCCTCATTCTCCCCCCAGCCCTCCAGTTCTGTTTTGTAGTGGCATAGTATCCTTGTATGGTTATATCATAATTCATTGAACTAATTACTCTTTTTTGCCTTTTCATTTAGTCTTGTACTAAATAATTTTATATAGCTATAATTTTGATAGGTGCAAATATAGCCTTGAGATAAATTACTAGAAGTGAAGTTTCTGGGTGAAAGAGTAGACGCATTTGTAATATTGACTGATACTGCTCTCCATAGGGTTTTACTGTTTTGTACCTATAACAGACAGTGTTTGAGAGTTCCTGTAGTTTTATATCCTTATCAAATCAGTGTTCTCAAACTCTTACATTTGGCTACTCCAGTAGGTGAAAAATGGGTGTGTTCTAACTAGTTTTTATTTGTATTTCTCTTATTATGAGTGAGATTGTATTTATCCACATGTTTAAGAAAAATGTGTGAGAGTTGTCAGTTTATGTCCTTTGTTCATTTTTCTTGGGATTTTAGCCCATTCCCCTTTTTTTCCCCAAAGGCACAGGCAGCGCTTTACTGGGGCTATAGCTCAAGCTGAAAAGAGACACAGCACGAACAGAGAGTAGTTAAACTGGCCTTCTCTGGATTATAACTTTTTCTTGCTGATTTGTGGGAGTTTGGTATACATTAGGGAAATTAGCCCTTTGAATTCAAATTACTGGGTTGAATTTCAATTTGGATTGAAATTATTTTTTCCCATTTTGGTTGTCTTGATTTTTGGTTTATGATATATATATATATATATATATATATATATATATTAATGCAGAATTTGTTTTAATGTCGAATTTTTTTTATTTCTTTTTTTATAACTTGGAATTTTGACTCAATTACTAGAAAAGACTTCTCTATCATGTTTTATTCCATTATTTTTGTTTCATGATTTACATCTTCTCTTCACTTAGGATTTTATCTGCATGTATATTGTGTTACGGTAAAGTTTTTTTCCTCAGGTAGCTCTCTGGTAGTCTTCATGTATTTATTAAGTAGTTCAACTTTTCCTGACTGATTATTATATACTAAATTGTCACATCTATTTGGTTTCATTTTTGAATATTTTTCAGTGTGTGGTCTTACTGAATACCTAGACTATTTTATCGTCTGGACTGAGTCCCTTTGTCTCTCAGAGTTTTTCTGACACTCTTTGCTATGTGAACTTTAGAATTACTTAGTTGAAGTTAGGATGAAGAGATAGCTTAAAGATGCTAACTCTTCTCTGTGTATGAATGTAGAGAGCCTCCCTATGTTCCAGATTTCTTTTGAGCCTTCTGGAGTGTTTTAAAGTTTTCATTATAGAGGTCTTGGGCATTTATTGTTAAATTCATTCGTAGATATTTTATTTTTTTTATTGCAGTTGTGACTTTTCCTTTTCCCCTTTTTATATCCTTTGTTATTAAGAGCTTAAAAATCAAGGTGTGGTTAAAAGTTCGTGTTTATGGAATATAATTGTACCTTCAAATTGAGAAGTTTTCCAGTGTGGGTTATGAGAATAGCAAAAAGAAGTGATTGTTTAAATATAATTGGTGGAATGTTAATTATTGAATTGTATTGCAAAGTGTAGGATATAAAAAGGGAAACAGAAATAATATTGAAAAGGCAGAGTGGGGCCATTTGTGAAAAGACCTGAATACATGGATTAGGTATTACACTTAATTTGGTGGATAGTGATGGGTCAGCGAAGGATTTAGAGCAGGTGAACTGCATTTTAAGAAGAGTGATTAGATAGTGTTGTACAGACTCCTGGGTTGGGGGTGGGGCTGGGGGGCAAGTGGAGAAACAGAGGTAAGAAGACCAGTTAAGATTTTAGGCAAGAGGTAATGAGAGCCAGATTAGCCTTGTTGAAGTTGGAAAGGAAAATGTGGATATGAGAACAATTCCACTGAAACTGCAATCACTAAAATGATTAGTGACTAACCTAAAATGTAAAACTCGAGCTTTATTTGTGTCCTCATTCTGCAGACCCTCCCATGTTTATGAAGTTGTTGACTGCTTCCTCAGAACAGTGTTCCTGGTTTCTAACTTTCTGACCATTCCTTTGACTCTCTTGGTTTTTTCTTTAGACTTCTTAAGTGTTGATAGGGCCCAGAATTTGTGTTTAATTTTCATCTTTTGTTGTGTGTGTGATCTCACATAGTTTGGGCTGTAAATCTCTATGTCCACTTTTCATTGCTTTTTTGACCACCTAGTGTGTTAGTGTTCCTCCACTATTATCCCGTGGTACCAGTTTGTACCTCTACTATGCTGCATTCTAAGGATCCTTGTGTTAGTCTACCTTCTTAACTAGATTGTGAGCTCCTTTAAGGTAGGAATGGGGTGGTTTGTTATCTCAGTATTCCTAGCTCCTCACTAGTGCCTGGTACTGAATGGATTTCTAACTACTGTTAGACATCTTCACCTAAATATTCTGTAGATGCTTGAGTTTATGGTCACTGAACTCGTCATCTCTACTTCAAACCTCCTCCTCCTTCTGTGTCTCCTGTCTTAATAGCAAAGCTGCCCTCTTGATTACTACCCAAGCTAAAACATCAGAATCATCTTCACTTCCTTGTTCTCAACCACTCACCCATAGATCACCACTAAGACTTATTTAAATATCTTATAGCTGACCCTACCAACTCCATACCAAAGTTGCTGATGTATTTCAGGTCCTCATTTTTTCTCCTCACTGCTAAAATCATCCATAAATAGCAGAAATTCATACATGGTGTTAGAAACATTCATTAATGTTATTTTAGGTAGGTCATCTTTTTTTTTTTTTTTTTTAAAGATTTTATTTGACAGAAAGAGGGATCACAAGTAGGCAGAGAAGCAGGCAGAGAGAGAGGGGGAAGCAGGCTTTCTGCTGAGCAGAGAGCCGGATGTGGGGCTTGATCCCAGGACCCTGGGATCATGACCTGAGCTGAAGGCAGAGGCTTTAACCCACTGAGCCACCCAGGCGCCCCGTAGGTCATCATTTTTAAATGCTGCTGGTCTTGCGTTTTAATTGTAAATTACTGTTGCGTTAGCTTCATCATTATCAGTAGAGTTTGATGTGGTTTGTTGAAGAGTGACTAGTGATGCATATTTGTGTCAGCTGTAGTTTTGGCTTTTATTTTTCAAGTAGCTAGATTACATACATGTTGTAGTTCAGATAACTAATTCATATTGTTCTTGGTTTAGCAGAATTCATCATTGTTTAAAAAACTTCTCGTGTGATATATGAAATGGGGGTATAGGTGAGGCATAGTGTTTTTGTTGTTTTGGTTTTTGTCGTTTTTTTTTTTTTTAAAGATTTTATTTATTTATTTGAAAGAGAGTGAATGAGAGAGCGTGAGAGGGGGGTGGGTCAGAGGGAAAAGCAGACCTCCTGCTGATCAGGGAGTCTGATGTGGCACTGGATCCGGGGATTCCTGGATCCTGATCTGAGCCGAGGGCAGTGGCTTAACCAACTGAGCCACCCAGGCGCCCTGTTTTTTGTATTCTTACCTCACCTATAGTGTATCCAAAGGATTTGAGAACTGATGGCCCAGTCTGCACTCCTTTATTATTGTGTACGTTACTGAGGTGTTAGTCACCAGTTCTGTTAGCATCATCTGCCAGTACTTTTTAATTTTATTTACATGAAACTCTAGTGTAACCTACAGAGTTTATTATTTCCTGAAAATATCCTTTATTTTTTTAATGGTTTTCATGCCTGCTATTCTTTTTTCCAGGAATGCTGCTGCTTTTTCTTAGCCTGGTAAAGATCCATTCACCCTTCTAGGTCCAGGTCATACTTAATCATTTAATCAACCACAGCCCTTCTAATATTTGTTTATTGTAACACACTTTTGTCCATGTTTATTTTTGCACTAGACTGTGATTTCTTTATTCTTTGGATCTTCCATGTCTAGGAATGCATAGGGGTCACACTTTACATGTAATAATTGGTTGAGTGACTGGATAATTGAAAGATTGAGTAAATCAGTATGTTCATTCTAGAGGATTTTTTTTTCTTTTAAGGTTTTATTTATTTATTTGACAGAGATCACAAGTAGGCAGAGAGGCAGTCAGAGAGAGAGGGGGAAGCAGGCTCCCTGTTCAGCAGAGAGCCTGATGCAGGGCTCGATCCCAGGATCATGACATGAGCGGGAGGCAGAAGCTTTAACCCACTGAGCCCCCCAGGCGTCCCGTGTCCAGAGGATTTTTTATGAGATGTGCGTGAGAAGGGAAAGATAGGAATATCTGGAAAGGAAAATGATAGTTCATTAAAAGAAAATTTAAGGAGAGATTTCATGCAGTAGATTGAATCCTTCAGCTACAAACACTGAGCATGCTTGCTTAATGTAAGAAACATCCTTTTAAATACCTCTGAAGTCCTTTGAGATAGGGATTAACAAAATACATTGGAAAAATTATTTTAGGAAATTAAAAGCAAATAGAAATACCTATCTCTAGTTTCTGTTGGATTGTTCTTAAAGTTCAGATGTGCAAGAAATCTGAATTCTACCTCTTTAGTCTGAAGCATTATTGCTTCTGTTTCCGTAGCTTTAAGCATGATTGATTTCTTAGCTGTAAGTATGAGAGGAGCACTGGGTACTGAGAAGAGATAACCATGCCCTGATAAAGACTCATTAGTAAGTAGAAAACAGTTATAGAAGATTAGACTGGAACCAGATGTCCTAAGACCTAAAGTGTCAGACTGAAAAGTTAAGAATTTTTGAAGGTTTTTAGAGCAAGAGAGTTGTCTAGATGAAAGGGTTGGTTTTGTACTTAAGTACAGGATGAATGAGGATGGAAAGAGACTGCAAGAAGAATAGCAGTGGGTACACTGCATATTACAGAGTGCGCTGGCTGGGGCATAGGGACTGGAAAGGATGGGTGACACGAGAGACTTATGGGGAAGACTCAGCAGGATTTGGTGGTGACAGAAAAGATGACTTGGTTTGAGTCTGAGTGAATGGGATTTAGGAGAAAAAGAGGCCGAGCTAGCCTGTTGAGGGAGGAAGGGGGGACCTCAGTTTGTACATGTATATGAGAACATTTAAGTGGTGTATGTCTGGCATCATGAGATATGAGATGTCTTAGAATAAGAAATGATGCCTTTTTTGTGTGTGTACTAGGTAGGTTCTCAGTAACTGTTGATAACATACATTTGGAATAGTATATTTGAAGCAACAACATAAATTCTTTGAGTTAGATACTTTTTGGAGAGAAAAGCAGTTGTTCAGGGACTAAATTTCCTGTGTTCATTTGGGGGAGTAAAAAGAAAGTGGAGGGGAGAATTTGGAGGTTTAAAGAAAATCCAAGGAGCCAGTTTTGAGGGTGGTCGCTTCAGGTGCTGGGACAGGGATAAGCAGGATGTTTTAGATTTGACAAGTAAGCAGTTGACTGCTGAGGTTTTTTAGAGTGGAAGTTAGTAAGCAGGGCTCTGTAGAGTTTGTAGGTTGTAGAGGATAAAGAGTGAATAGTGGATGGCTAGAAAATGGAAGCACTAGTAGAGATAGTTTATAACATTGTCTGTGGAATGAGAAAAATAGATAATAGAAAAAGGAAAAATCAGCACGAAGAGAAGTTTTTCTTCAAGATTGGAGGAAGAGCACTATACATCCATTGAAAAGAGAGGTGAGCATTGGTGTCAGGGAGAAGGAAGATGTAGGAGATAGAGGGTGTTTAGGAGTTGGAAAAGTAAGACCTTGAGTCAAGTGGAAGAGGCAGCCTTAGGGACATTAAGGACAGTTCTTCCTCTGGACTAGAGAATAAGAGAATTGATGTAGAACAAATAAGCGGACATCAAGGAAGGGTAGATCATGAGAGGAGTCCTTTTGTACCTTTGTGTGTTGTTTTGATTATAAAGTAGAATAATGTACAAAAAAGTGAAAAATGCTTTATTTTCAACAGATAATCCATATGGTTTTTACTGTATTAAACTTATTTCAGTAGTGAAGTAAAAAACTCAAAGTTGTTGAAACCTAATTGTAAAATAATTTACTTTAAGCTCTTTTTTTAGTATGATTAATTGGGAGACTAAATTAGAATTGTATTTTATTTATAATCTCTTTTTATTTCTATTCCAGGATATATTTTAAGTGTTGTGCTATTAACCTTGCCCAGGCAGCATCTGGTTCAGCTTTACCTATATTTTTTGACTGCCCTGCTCCTCTATGCTGGGCATCAAATCTCCAGGTAAGAATGTGACCTCATTTTTGAAATGTATGACTGAATTTAAAGTTTTTCATTACTGAAAACATATGTTTCATGAGCACTGTTAAGAAGCTATGGCTTTGCTAAGTATCCCAAACTGTTTTTTTAGTATTTGTTTCCTAAATAAATATTTTTGTATTGAATTAATAGCTGGGGTTATGCTTCAAATTTTATTTCTGCTTTTAAAAAACGATCTTAACGTGAAGTAAGTTTTGAGATTATGTTTACAGAGATACTTATGAGCTTTTCTAAATTACCTAAGAAAAGAATTTATAAAGACAAGCTGAAGAACATTTGAACAATTATGGACTTGATTACTTTCACCATTTTAGGAAGGCAGTTTATGCTGCTTGAGAATCGGTGCAACTATGTATATAGTGGATTTATATAAATTATTTGGTGAGGTTCATGGTATAGCCCAGATGTTCTGCAACTTTTAATAATGTGTTTGCTTAGGTCTGCTAGTCCTAATTTTTAAGATTGTGGTCTGCTAGGGAAAATGAGCTTCCTCCTTTGGAACAGAGTGTTAAAATACAGGGAAACTAAAAACCATACAGTAAATGTAATGGGCATAAATAAATTTGCTGGGTATAATTTCTTTTCTTTTCTTTTTTTTAAAGAGAGTGCACGTGTAAAATGTGGGGGAAGGGGAGAGGGAGAGAATCTTAAGCAGACTCCACACCCAGTGCAGTGTCCCATGCAGAACTTCATCTCACAACCCTGAGATCATAAGCTGAGTCAAAATCAAGAGTCAGACACTCAACTGACTGAGCCATCCAGGCACCTCTAATTTTTTTTATCTTGTTTGAAATGTATAACCGTAATGAAATACACTCCCAGTCCTAAAAAGAATGATGGTTACTTTGCATATTTAACAAGATGTAGCTGTCTAGAGGTCTGAAAAACAGATTTTGGTGTGGGCTTGAAAATCTTAAGATAGCATTTTTATATCACTAGAATTGAATGGTTGATGTAGAAACTGTATTTACTCTCTGATAATAAAATAACACTGTTCACTATAGGTGACTTGGGAAAGTCAGAAATTTAAAGGCAGTAACAGTCAACTGAAATTACACCACCCAGAGACAGACCTGTTAAAATTTTGGCATTTCCTTCCGATTATTTTTAATATCTTCCAGTTTTCACCACTTTCATGGATATGAAAGAGTGAAAATAATAAAAGTCACTGACTCTTACCCTTGTTGTTGAAGTAGGACCTTCATCCTCCTTAATACTTACCCAGTTATTTCTCAGATGCGCCAAAGTGCTCCGTAGAAACTCAGACTTCTTACATTCCATTCCTCTCTTCCTGTCTGGTCAATTTCCTCTACTCAAAATGGTACTTGGAAAGTAGTGTTTTGCTCACTGACATCTGCTGTTTTGCCCAGGGTATGTCCTCAGGTGTCAAAGTTGCAAAATCTGGAGCTACCAGGGTAGTGCTACATTTCTTGCAATCCTAACAGTGCTTCACTTAAAGTGAAGACATGAGTTTTCTAATTTTGTGTCATATGAGTATGTCTCTGTGTCTTGGACTCCTTTATGGGAACATGAAGTAGATTTGTAGCATCTTTTTCCACATAGCCTAGAGTAGGAGTCCAGGGGCTAGTACTAACACAGACAACATGACGTCCTTCCCATTGCAGCACCACCAGCCCCAAACCCTACATAGTCTTTTCCTGTGGCCTTACCCAGGACACCTCTGAATCTGAGCTCAAGCTCCAGGTAGAGATACTTCTCTATCTTTATTCATTTTTAAGCAAAAATTGTGTCTGTAGAGTATAATGCAGTAGAGTATATATGCTTCTGATTCATCATTTTTGTGTGTAGATGAGTGCCTGGCCACTTATAAGTGCCATATCTTTTGGATAAGTGGACGGGTGACTGGAGAGTCTCAAATACCATGTTCCTTATTTATTACTCTATAACCTCAGTGGCATTTACTAGAAAGATAGTTCTCAGTTTCCTTACCTGTAAAATGGTGGTAATATCTTAAGGGGCTATTATAAAGATTCAGTAAGATAAAAGATATAAAGCTCTTAGCATAATTTTTGACATGTAAGTACTCAGTGAATTTTTTTCCTTTTTTTAAAAAGTTTTTTAATTCCAATACAGTTTTAACATACGGTGTTACATTAGTTTCAGGTGTACAATACAGTGATTCAACAATTCTATACAGTACTCAGTGCTTATGATAAGTGTACTCTGTAATCCCCATCACCTGTTTCACCCATTCTCCCTCCCTCTGCCCACATCCCCTCTGGTAACTTTCAGTTTGTTCTCTATAGTTGAGTCTGTTTCTTGGTTTGTCTCTCGCTCTCTTTTTTCCTTTTTGTTTTGTTTCTTAAATGCCACATATGAGTGAAACCATATGGTACCTGTCTTTCTCTGTTTTGCTTAGCCTCATACTCTCTAGCTCTATCCATATTGCAGATGGCAAGATTTCATTCTTTTTTTATGGCTGGATAATATTCCTGTGTGTGTGTGTGCACACCACATCTCCTTTATCCATTCATCCATCAGTAGACACTTAGGCTGCTTCTGCAATTTGGCTTTTGTAAATAATGCTGCAGTAAACATAGGGATGCATATACGCTTTTGAATTAGTGTCTTTGTAGCTTACTGTAAATACCCAGTAGTGTGATTACTGGATTGTAGGGTAGTTCTATTTTTAAATTTTATTTTATTTTTTTAAAGATTTTATTTATTTGACAGAGAGACACAGTGAGAGGGGGAACACAAGCAGGGGGAGTGGTAGAGGGAGAAGCAGGCTTCCTGCCAAGGAGGGAGCCCAATTCCATGCTCAATCCCAGGACCCTGGGATCATGACCTGAGCTGAAGGCAGATGTCTAACGACTGAGCCACCCTGGCTCCCCCATTTTTAAATTTTAGAGGAACCTCTATACCGTCTTCTGCATTGGCTGCACCAGTTTGCATTCCCACCAACAGTGCAAGAGGGTTCCTTTTTCTCCACATTCTCGACAACCCTTGTTGTTTCTTGTGGTTTTGATTTCAGCCATTCTGACAGGTGTGATGGGATATCTCGCAGTTTTGATTTTTTTTTCCCCTGCTGACGAGTGATGCTGAGCATTTTTTCATGTGTCTATTGGCTCTCTGTATGTCGTCTTTGAGAAATGACTGTTTGTGTCTTTTGCCCATTTATTAGTTGGACTACTTGTTTTTTGGGGTGTAGTGCTCATTTTTTTTTTTTTTTTTTTTAGAGAGCAAGAGCTCGAGTGAGCAAACGGGTGGAGGAGCAGAGGGGGAAGGAAAGGGACAAGCAGACTGCACACAGAGCACGGAGCCTGCCATGGGGCTTGATCCTGCGGCCCCTGAGACCACAACCCAGGCTAAAATCAAGAGTGCTCCTGTGCTCAGTGAATTTTAACTAACATTCTTACGTTTTGTTTTTATTGTGCAGCAGTGTTTTATGAGCATTCTTTTAAAAATGACTTTAAATCAGAGTATTTCATGGTACCACTATATAATGATAGCCCTTTAGAGTTGATAGGTTTCCTTGATTAATCTAAATCCTAAATCAAAAATCCTTAATCCTTAATCCAAAAATCCTTAATCAAAATCCTAAACTTGAAGATAGAGGTATGAAAATTGTTGCTTTTATTATAATTCTGGGTGATAAAACAATGATCCTGCCCTCTCCCTCATGCTTTTTTGGTTTCCATGTGGTTTAATGGTGTAGTGATGGCTGAAAAACATGTAGCTCTGTTTTTATATATAGTATTACCATCCAGATTTTTTTAGAGGTCAAACTTCTGTTATGTAAGGATAAAGAGAACCCTGACAATGTCATAAATGAAGACCAGCCTCTTTCTGACCATTCTGGTGGAAGTTTTAACTTTTGATTTTGATTTTTAATTTATAGGAAAGTTTCTTCTAATGTTTAAAGTTTATTTTTATTAGAAAATCAAACTTATTTTAAATAAAAAGAATTATAATAAAATTTTACAGTATACAAAAATATTTCCCATTTTTTATTTCATTTTGATCCTTATTAATAATCCTTTTGGATTTATAGAAGAAAAAACCAAAGTGGGCAAATAGCTGGGAAGGAACAATCTCAGACTTTAACTTGAATGTAAGTTTTCTGATTGTTAGCTTATTCCTCATAGGGAGGCACATTGTTAGGGGAAAGAAAAGGAGTTTTAGATTCAGACTGGGTATGAACTAGTTTCACTACTTAGTCAATATGTTACTTTGGTAAGTTGCTTTTTTGAAAATGTAAAGAAAGACAATGCCCATTTTATGGAGTTAGTTTTGTTTATTAAACTAACAAATTTCAAGATGTTTTAGAATTTTCTAAATTCTAAGCATGTTTTAGAATTTTATTATTATATTGTATAGTATATGGTGCTGTCTCAAGTTTAGCAAGGATGTATTATTATCCTTAAATTATTCATAATATGTCACATTTATAAATATTGAGGCTTGAATGTATTACATTTATGAAATCCTAAGGCTGAAGTTTTTAGTTTTAAAAAAGGTAATGGTTCAGATTTCATGTGGCAACTTTATAAAGTTATAACAGCTTTTTTTTAAAATAACAGCTTTAATGAGATAAAATTTACATACCTATTTAAAGGATACAGCTCTACAGCTCAATGGTTTTAGTATGTTCACAGAACTATGCAGACCATCACTACGATTGATTTTAGAACATTTTCATCACTCCAGAAAGAAACCCCGCACCCATCCGCGGTCACTCCCCATTTTCCATTAATCTCCTTCCCCTCAAGCCTAGACAACGGTCAGTCTATTTTCTGACTCTATGGATTGGCCTATTGGGGACATTTCACATAGACACAGTATGTGGTCTTGTGCCTTGGCTTCTATCACTTAACATGTTTTTGAGGTTCAGCCATGTTGTAGCATGTATCAGTACTTTTTCTGTCCAAATCATATTCTGTTATATGAATATACCACATTTTGTTCATTTATTTATTGATGGACACAGGTTCTTTCCACTTTTTGGCTAATATGAGTAGTGCTGTGAACATTATGGGTAGGTTTTGTGTACTATTTTGCATATACTTTAAGGTGAAATTGCTGGATCATATGGTATCTGTGTTTAACCTTTTGAGGAACTGCGGTACTATTTTATCTCCTTTTTTTTTTTTTTTTAAGAGTTTATTTTTAATATCTACACCAAATGCAGCTCCAACCTACAACCCCAAGATCAAGAGTTGCATGCTCTACCTGCTAAGCCAGCCAGGTGCCCCTGCCATTCTATTTTCCAAAGTCGTACTATTTTTACCAACAATGTATGAGGGTTCAGTTTCTCCATATCCTTGCCAACACTTGTTAAAATCTGTCTCTGTTAGTATAGCCATCGTAGTAAGTGTGACGTGATATTTCATCTGGTTTTGATTTGCACTTCACTGTTGGCTAATGATACTAAGCATTTTTTCATGTGTTCATTAACCATTTATAAATCTTTTTAGAGAAATGTTTATTCAGATCCTTTGCTAATTGTTTAATTGGATTGTCTTTCTTTATTATTGGGTTGTAATACATCTCAATTCTAGATAGAAGTCCTTTATCAGTTATAGGATTTACAGATATTTTTCACCATTCAGTCTAGTTACATCAAGGCAGAGTGTAGTATGGTACTAAGAAGAAAATCAGTATTTGGCTAATTTAAGTAATTATTTAAGTAATTTATTTGGTACGTCAGAAACTGGCTATATAAAAAGTTATTGCAAATTGAAAATTTCATAAGCTCTTGAAAAGCTGGGTTTCTGTTTTCCCTTAAGGCATGTACTCAAATAGGGGCGCCTGGGTGGCTCAGTTGATTAAACATCTGCCTTTGGCTCAGGCCATGATCCCAGGGTCCTGGGATCCAGCCCCACTTCGGGCTCCCTCCTTAGTGGGGAGTCTGCTTCTCCCTCTCCTCCTGCTCCTCCCTCCAGTCAAATAAATAAATCTTAAAAAAAAAAAAAAAAAAAAAAGACATGTCCTCAGATAATGAAGCTGATTACCCTTAAGTGAATAAAAACTTGTTTAGAATATGTCTAGAATGGATATTACTTATAGTTCAGAGGAATTAAACTTTAGAAAATCCATGACCTCAGTTGATATAGTATGAACATTTAATATTTTATTTTCTATGTTTCAGGTTCCTTAACTCTTAAAATTACTAAACTGTGTTTTTCATTTTGAGTGATGTAAGGAATATATTTTCCAGGACCAATCCTACTTTAAAATTGAGACTATCCAGAACAATAGGGGAAAAAAGAAAAACTTGACAACTGACATGACCATTCCTATGGGGGTATGGTCTTGATTTACATCACAGTTGTGTGTTTTTCTCTAAAATTTTTAAGCCCTAGTATTCTTTTTTTAATTATTTTTTAAAGATTTTGTTTATTTATTTGAGAGAGAGAATGAGAGAGAGAGAGAGCGCGTGAGAAGGGGGAGGGTCAGAGGGAAAAGCAGACTCCCTGCCAGGCAGGGAGTCCCCTATGGGTGACTATAACGGGACTCAACTCAAGGATCATGACCTGAGCCAAAGGCAGGCACTTACAGTGGGTTAAGCCTCTGCCTTCGGCTCAGGTCATGGTCTCAAGAGTCCTGGGATGGAGCCCCACATCGGGCTCTCTGCTTAGCAGGGAGCCTGCTTCCCTTCCTCTCCCTCTCTGCCTGCTTCTCTGCCTACTTGTGATCTCTGTCTGTCAAATAAATAAATAAAATCTTAAAAAAAAAAAAAAAAAGCAGGCGCTTAACCAACTGAGTCACCCAGGCGCCCCTAAGCTCCAATATTCTTAAATTCCTTGTTTTATTGTTAGATTTATGAACTAACATGTCTGTTTTGTATGTGTGTAAGTTGAATTAAGAGACCCTGGGTTTCATGTAAGATTGAAAGTATACTCCTTTTCATCCTGGTCTCTGGTATGTAAGTAGGATTTCAAATGTAAAACTTCCCCAAAAGTTATTTGTATGTAAGATATAGATAATAAGCTCCCCATTTCATGAAAGTTTGTCTCATTTAAGGTTTCTCTGTTACAGGACTATTAGCATTTTGGGCCAAGTCATGCTTTGCACTGGGGACAGTTGTGTATTATAGTATGTTGGTGCCTCTGCTCCCTAGATCATAGAGCACACCCTCTCCAGCAGTTGTGAAACCACAGAGTATCCCTAATTGTCAAATATGCTTACCTGGGGAACAAGATTTTCCTCTGTTGAGAACCACTGCTGTTAAATACACGAATTGTTAAAATGAATTTTATCGTTCTGTACCCAGCTTTTAATTTTGACAGGAATAAAATTGACCCATTTCAGTGTTTTATATATTTTCTTCTTTCGAACATTATCTGCTCCAGACACTAAATATTTCTGTAGGGGGTCACAAAGAAGCTAAGAAAGAACAGTGTAAGTAAATGAACAATTACTAGCACATTGTTTAGGGTATAGTAGATACTCAAATCCAGTGTTAGAACATCTCAGTACCTGGGATCCCTTAAATTGCAGTGCCTTTTGTTTGCACATATTGCATAAGAAAGCTTTGAGAGCTCACGGCTTAATTCTCTGTAAAAGTAGATTAGGTTTCTCTGGAATTAACAGTTTGAAAGCATTAAGTGGCCAGAATGTACAAATTGTTCTAGGTTGTTAGGTTCCTTAAGAGATTGTTACAAGGTCAGTTGGTGAGTTTTGGTAAGCTTCTAGATTTTGTTGTTACTTTGTGTGTGTGTGTGTGTGTGTGTGTGTTTTGTTTTTTTTGTAACTTGTATGCTTCTCCTTATAGCAAGAATTTTTCTAATTGCAAGTTATCCTTGAGGCCCTTTTCATATATCTCACATATTCTTATGCCCCCAAACAGTTTTAGTCACTGGGGAATAGGCTAGCACAGGGGATCAGAGAAGTAGATTTTCAGTCTTTAGTTTATTAGTGCTCGGGGTTGATTGTCAGTATTGCACAAATTGCACAAATGAAAAAAGTTTAAGAAAGGAAGGATTTTTTCAATTATAAGTAGATGGCAGGGATTCTTGCTTCTGACAAGTTTAATACATTTTACTATTTAAATGTTCTAGATTTAAAAAAAAAACAAACTTTTTTAAACAGCTTTAAAAAAATCTAAATTGAAAAATCAAATACTGCTTTTGAACATTTCATCTGATTCAGTCTTAAAAGAATTGTTAAATTTTGTTAAAAATTAGAATTTCATGGCTGTTGCATCAGATTAATTTTTGGCCTAAAATGACTCATGGAATTTTGCACAGTACCTCTTCTGGATCCTTCTTATTTGGCTTACTGTCTTATTTACATTGTGAGTGACCCACTCTGTTGAGACACTTGAGTAATCAAGTTTTCGTTCTCAGCGTGGGATGCTGTGAAGTCGTTCATAACTTAGATATAGAGATCTTTGTTCAAACATTGATCCCTGTTTTAGTTCTTCCATACAGTTTGGGATGCAGTCCAGATTCTTCTTTCAGAAGGGACAGCTCATTGTTCCTTCTGAGACCAGTAGTTCAGCCCTCACTGAAGCCACTGCCCTGGCTCTGGTAAGCCTAGCTCAGCTGGCCCAAAGAGGGATTACAGGCTTTCTGGGCCTGGCCCTCTTTGCTGAGGTGGGGCTTACTGGTGAGTCAGCCAAACAGGGAGGATTTTGAAGGACTGCTTGATAGATAGGAGTTGAACAAAAGAGAAAGGGTCTAAGTTGCCTAGAGAAGGTGTTAATTTTTATGGTAGGATGATTGGTTCAATGGCTCAGGTCTCACATTAATGGGGGAGGTTGCAGCATTGAGGAGAGCTATTCTTAGGGTCCTAGTGGATTGCACCACAGAGAGCTAGTGGGAGGAAGCTGCTTAATACCATGGTGTTGTCATTAGGGCCTGAAGGTTGGTTATTCTTCTGGAAGGCACATCTCCCTTAGTGTCCTATAATCTTGTCAAATCACAACGTCATGAAATATGGATACCGAAAAAGAATTAAAAAGAAAATCATTCTCTGTTTTTATAGCATTTATCACAACTATAATTAATTATTAGATTAAATAGTATGTTTGATGTTTGTTTTTCCTCCTGGTTTGTTAAGCTCCATGGCTAACAGGATTGTGTCTCTCTTGTCTGTTGTAGTGTTCCCAGAGTGTAGCAGTGTGCTAGCAACTTATTATGTATACAGTAAATTCTTTTTGAGGTTAAAAGAAAAAGTATAGAGAATGTTAATTTTCCTTACAAATTTCATTATGTGAAGTTAGAATTCTTAAAAGGCAAAAGAAGCTGTAAAAAAAGGTAAACTATAGTAGGAAACAATACAAAACCGTTAAATGTTTCAGCAATAAGAAATTGTGAATAGCGAGTTTGCTGTGTTATATATAAAACATCACTAACATGATGACAAAAGCAAACAAGGGAGAGAAGACATCAAGGAACCCAACTCTGCAATTTCTCTCCCTCCCCCACTCCACTTGAGAGATCTACTGGGGACTGAGCCCTTTGGGAGAAACTTTTGGCTTTTCCTGAGAGAGAGAAGTAGGGCTTTTGTAGGTACCCCTATTCCCCTTTTATTGAATTGACATAAAATTGAAGTGAACAATTCATTGGTATATATTAAATTCATAACGTCATGCAACCATCACCGTTATCTAATTCCAGAATATTTTCATCACCCCATGGTAAAACTCAGTACCCGTTATGTGTCCTTTCCATTTTCCTATCCCCCAGCCCCTGGCAAGCATCAATCTGCTTTTTGTCTTTGTGGGTTTTCCCTCTTTGTAATTGGACCTCTTGGAGGGGGGTCTGCTGTGGCCACAAAGAAATTATTTGGCTTTAGAGGCCTAGGACTCAGGTTAGAGCTTTTCAAATAGAAATTTCTTTCTTTAATAGTATTTTCAAAGACTTCATAAATGTTAAGTGATATTTTTATGTGTATTTTAATTTATATTTCATAATTCTCTCAATTCTTCAGTTTTCTGTCCCCAAACTTTGTAAAATATGATAAATTCACATTGATAGTTACCTAGTAATGTAGTAATCAGGTATGTATATGTAATTTGCATATATAGTATTTATGCCTCTTACAGAGTTTCAGCCACTGACGTCTGGACTGGGTAGTCCTTTGTTGTGGGGCTGTCCTATGCACTGTAGAATGTTGTGGCAGCACTCTTAATCTGGCGCTCACAGCAGCCCCAGCCCTTCTAAATTGTGACAACTAAAAATGTCTCCAGACATTGCAAAATGTCTGTCAGGGTCAAAATCACCCCTGATTGACAACCACTGCATTAAAATCATTGTTCTTGAGAATTTCAGTAAAAAGAGACTATTGATTTATTATTTGCTATAAATAGTCATCAAAGAATGATAGAAAATTGCCAAATCACCCATGAATCTAGGTCCATTATTGATTTTTTCTAGTTGTCCCCCAAACTACTTCCATTCATAAAATATATTTTAGTTTTTAATTTTGATTTTTTTTTTTTTTTTTTTTTTTTTTTTTCTGGGCAGTACTCTCTTTGCGGATTATGTAAGGGTCATGTCTTATTTGGCTGTGCTACCCTAAAGGATTTCAACTTGATTGCCTAATAGGAAGTAATTTCATGAAAAAAGTAAATACAGCCATGGGTTTGTTCAGATATACTAGAAACATTCAAACTGTTTTAAGTACAATGAACAAAGCATTCAGTAATTGAAGAAGAGGAGAATTTTTTTACACAAATTTCCTTATCTGTTGTCAGGAACTTAAGACCATAGTCTTCTAGTGTTACTACTTAGCTTACTGATAGTAAGTTAAATTTTCCTTTCCTGTGCTTCCTGGATGTGCACTGGAAGTTCTGTTTTCTCAGTTTGTAAAGGCTCTTTCCTACTTATATCTTATTTCTCAGTACTCACATGTTAAATGAATTTAATTTTAAAAGAAATAGTAGATGTGATTTAAAACTTACTACAAAATGGGGCGCCTGGGTGGCACAGATGGCTGGGCATCTGCCTTCAGCCCGGTCATGATCTCAGGGTCCTGGGATCGAGCCCAGCATTGGACTCCCTGCTCAGCAGGAGGCCTGCTTTCCCACTCTCTGTGCCTGCTTCTGCCTACTTGTGATCTCTCTCTCTGTCAAATAAATTTTAAAAAATCTTTTAAAAAAATTTGTTTCAAAATAAATCTGTAGCCTACTTACATGTTATAAACCTAATTTTAGATTCTTGAAAGAGTCAAAAGTGACAGTTTTTAAGGATTGTTCTGCTGTGAGCCAGTTTTCTAACTAGTTTGTGATTTACTTGTAACTAAGTACAAGTACAAGTGGGGATAAAACTTTGGGGAAAATAAGATAGGCAGGATGGTGGAAGGGAGCCAAAAGAGGGGAAATTTGATGTAATACTATTGATGTAGTATTATCAGTTAAGCAGTAGGGTTAAGGGATGGTGTCTCTGGTTTTTTTTTACTGGGAATAGTTATTTAATAAGGCCTTGGGAAGAAAGAAAATCCCATAAAGTAGTGCTTTGGTTGTCTTTTCTGCATCATAAAATTCACTTTTGGTAAATTCTGATCCATTGCATAGAAGAAGGAAATGAAGTCCATCCTTACATAATTCTTTATACCTAATTTTTTTCTCAGTATACATACGGAGAGAGATGTCATTAACATAATACTATGCTTTTTATAAGAATACTGTGCTTTAGCTGCTTTTCTTTTCCGTATGTGCTTGGAGTGTATCTAAATTATTTTTACCATTTTACTTATTTAGGGACTATGTCAGGAGTGAACTGGAGTCTGCCTATGAAGGACCAATGTATTTAGAACCTCTCTCCATGAATCGGTTTACCACAGCCTTAATAGGTAAGTATTATAAAAGAACTAAAAGTGTAGGTGGGGATCAGCTAGTTTTACTATCTTCTTTATATGCTTAAAATCATACATAGTCTATAGGTGCTTGTATTTTTTAATGATATTTTAACTATTTGGAAGGTTAATAAAGCTAGTTATTACTTTGTGAGATTAAAATTAAATATACAATGTTTTAAAGTTCTTTATTGTTATTGAAAGCCATCACTTTAGTCAAAAATAAATTGCCAGAAACATCAAGAACTTGAGACACAATTGAAATATTTAGGTAGCACAGTGTTAAAAATAGGCATATTGGCTAATAACCCCAAACAGTGTAGATACAGTCCAAAGTGACCCTACCTACTGTGACAATTGCAAAAAAGGAAGTGAGAGAAAACGAATTTTGTGACTCTTAAACTCATCCATAGAGAGGATGATAAAAGGCTGAATATTAGAAAAGGAGGATTTCTGTAGAGAGCTCTTTTCTCTGAAATACCTCCCCAACCGTTCACATGTCAAGAATTCAGCAGTAGACTATTTGGAGAGTCACATGTCTTTTGTGGCTTAGGGGGGATACTGTGAACTGGTGTCTGACCCAGGCCTGTAAAATCTCAAGCTGCACCATCTAAAATTAGCTACATGTAGCTATTGAAATGTGGCTAATCCAAATTAAGATACTCTGTAAGTCTAATACACCCAATTTCTAAGACTTTGTATAAAAAAGGTTGCAAAATGTCTTGTTAATTTTTTAATGTATGTTGAATGTTTATATGATAATATTTGGGGTATATTAGGTTTAATAAAATATATTATTAATTCCACCTGATTTTTGTTGTTGTTGTTCTTGTTTTACTTTTTATAAAATGAGGCTACCAGAAGGTTAAAAATTTAAAATGTGGCTCGTAATATAATTCTAATAAGATATCAGTGCCAACAGTGGGCTGGCTGGCTCTTGAATTTTCTGACTATGGACGTAGTGAAAATGTCTTGTGGAGTTCTCTTGTATCTTCTAATCTATGTGGGCCAAGGGTATTAGTTTCCTGTGAACTAGAAAAGGGCCCCCAAGAGTCCATGGGATTTTTTTAGGTCCTTCTAAGAGTGCCTTTAGAAGAATAAGAAGATTTCAATGGGGATTGAATTTTCAGGAGTTAAGACAAGAACTGAAAACTGAGGGTATATAACAAGCAGTAAGGTTAGGAGAGCCACAGTGATGGGAACAATCTCAGAAGAGCCCACAAAAATGCACAGGAGAAAAGGCAAGGAGTTAAAAAAATTTTTTTAAGTGGGGGCCAGTACGAATGGGGAGTGGTGTGGAGGGGCAGTGGGAGAGAGAATCTTAATCTAAGCAGGCTCCATGACTAGTGCAGAGCCCAGCACAGGGCTCTCGATCTCATGACCCTGAGATCATGACCTGAGTAGAAGTCAGGAGTCAGAGCTTAACTGACTGAGCCACCCAGGCGCCCCAAGGCGATTTTTTTTATGCTCCAGCTTCATGTGCACCCACACCCTATCATTGTAAGAGCATAGGCGAGGAAGAATTTCCTACTTCTCTCTCCTTCTTCCTTCCCTACATACTTCAACCCTGGATAAGTCAGGAAGAGTGGGCAATGGTGCTGTTAGAGAAAGAAGACAAAGCCTGTCATAACCTTCCCACCTCTCTCACAATTGTGGGTTTTCAGTCTTTAGTCCTGTAGGAGGCCTGAGCTGTGGAGTAAAGGAGAAGCCTCAACTTTAAATCAGTTTCAGAGTATTGGCTGTTGTTCAGTTGAGATTATAACCTCAGCTAGATGAGAAAAATTACAGGACTTGCCTTAGGGACAGGGGAACACTAGTCTTCCTTCACAGAGTGGATTTTAAAAGACAATAAGAGGAAAAAAATACTGCTTTATAACTGTATCCTAGGAGTTGGTATATTCAATAGTGGTAACATTCAAGTGTGAAAATACAGCTGACCCTTTAACAACACAGGTTTGAACACGTGGGTCATCCACTTAAAATCCAGTACTATTTAATGTATTTGCTTTTCCTTATGATTTTTTAAAATAATATTTTCTTTTCCTTAGCCTACATTATTGTAAAAGTACAGTATGTATTACATATAAAATACAAAATGTGTATTAATTGACTGTTACTGGTAAGAATTCCAGTCAACAATAGGCTATGTAAGCAGTTAAGTTTTTGGGGAGCCAAAAGTTATGCAGGTGTTTTCAACTGTGCAGCTTGTTGGCCCCCCAACCCTTGAATTGTTTAGATGTCAGCTATATTTCCTAGGTCAGAAAGCTTGTCAAGTATTATTTTTTATTCTGTGATGATGCAATATAGTATAAATTTGAAACATCTCCTTAAATTTTCCTATCAGTGGCTATGATCCTCTGTTTACTCAATTAAGATTCAGTTAATTGGAAATAAAATCCATAAGCAAGTACTTTCTACTCATTTTTTCCATTTCATTAATGAACTTTTAATGAAAAACTGAGTAATATTAATACGCCATCATTTCTTAGAGTTGCGAACTTCTTGGAGCTATTTCTAATAGTGGAATCCTGACATTAAGAGCTTACTTTGTGATTTTGATTTATTTAGAATTGCTGATTGGAATAGGTATATCAACTTAAACAGCTTCCAGTTCTTCTGTTGCTGCAGGAAAGATTTCCACTCCTTCCTTTCACCTAAATAGGAGGAGGAGTGGTCTTTTCTTATAGAGGATCCTAGCCTATGAGTCATATTCTTCTATGAAAGAAGATAAATGAAGCCTGTAACCCCAGAGTTGAGTACTGAATGTGCTGGCATAGACTTAGGGGAATTTTCGGAGTGTAGAGGAAGTTTACATCATGCTGAACAAGGAAATTTAAATATCACAGCTATGAGTACAGTGAGAGAAATAAGATATGCCAGGGTGAAAATTCCTAATCATTCCCAATATTAAAAGCATTTCCTCCAAGTACTTTCTTTTAGAGTTTTTGCTAATTTTTTTAAAAAGATTTTATTTATTTATTTGACAGAGATCACAAGTAGGTGGAGAGGCAGGCAGTGGGGGAGGGGGGAACAGGCTCCCTGCTGAGCAGAGAGTCCAATGTGGGGCTTGATTCCAGGACCCTGAGATCATGACCTGAGCCGAAGGCAGAGGCTTAACCCACTTAGCCACCCAGGCGCCTCGAGTTTTTGCTAATTTTTTAATCAAAGAAATATACTTATTTTTAAAAGCCAAGACCTACCGCAATTTTATGGTGAAAATTGGCTCTCTCCTGCACCACTCCTCTCCACAGTCCTGTATCAGTTCTCCAGAGGCCTTTCTCCTTTCTAAGTCACAATAATATCTTCCCTGCTATTACCTCTTTTGTTCTTCTCTGGAAATTCTGTCAACTGGATAATGTTCCTCCTACATTGACTCCCTAATTTACTTATTATTCTGTTTTCCTTTCTCTCTCTCTCTCTTTTGTTTTACTTTCTGAGGTTTCCCAACTTTATCTTCCATACCTTTTATTGTACCTTTTTTGTTTTATATTTTTAATATTCAGGAACTTGTTTTCATTGAATGCTTCTTTTTACTATGACAGCCTTTTTATTTCTTAGATATATCATTTATCTATTTGAAGCTTTCTTTGATTCCTTGAATTATCCATTTCCCCTGAGATCTTTCTTCTATTTGTTTTGGTCTTTGTGTGTCATGGGATAGTAGTGTTTTCTCAAACCTGGATTTGAAACACCTGGTTATATTAAACAAGGATTTATAAATACTGATGCCTAGGCCTCACTGAGGCTGATTAAAGCATAAGTTTTACTTAAATACCTAGGAGTCCTTGACTGATCATTTGTATTAAAGTAAGTTAAGTTGTTGATTGGAATCTTTAGATTTACCAACTGGCATGTTTCACAGTTGATGTTCAAGTGGAATTGGCTGGTTTTGAGTATTTGTATGTGTTTTTGCTTGGACTTGATCATCTTCCCCGAAAAGGAACCTCCCCTTGTAGGGGAGGCTGTTGTTAGTGACTAGAATGTGTGACAATAAACAAGGCAGCAGTGCTTGGATATCTAGAGAGATCTTATCTCTCAGGGTACAGGCTTTTGTGTTAATCCCCTCTTTTCATATGGGCATCTCACTTCTGCTTTGGTGTCCAGGAACCTGTTCTTGGTTCTCTTCAAGGTGTAGGCTTTGGTCTTCCTTCTAGGGTGTGGGAAAGAGTAGTGGCTGGTGAAGTTAATTGCCTGCTACCTCTTCATTCTCTGTCCTTTAAAATGTTCTCATAATTCAATTGATGGCCTTTCCTCTGCTTTTTGTTTTTGTTTGTTTTTAGTAATATGGGTTTTCCTCCTTTTATGCTTTTATGGCTATTTTTCACATTATTTAAATATCAGCTCTTTAAAGGCTAAGATTAATACTTTGTAGAAGAAAATACCACATGTTACAACATGGTAGATTTTTTAATAAATGTTCAGCTTTGTGTAAAAATGGATGCCATTTTTGTATTCTTTTTTTTTTTTTTTTAAAGATTTTATTTATTTGACAGAGATCACAGGTAGGCAGAGAGGCAGGCAGAGTGAGAGGGGGGAGGCAGGCTCGCTGCTGAGCAGAGAGCCTGATGTGGGGCTCGATCCCAGGACCCCGGGATCATGACCTGAGCCGAAGGCAGAGGCTTTAACCCGCTGAGCCACCCAGGCGCCCCCATTTTTGTATTCTTTTAATAGTAATATAGACTGAACACAAAACTAAAATCTCAGAGCATTGTTTTGCTTTTCATTGGCAAGAAGGAAGAGAAATTGACTCAATGATTCTCAAGTTAATCTGGCAGATAACAGGTTCAGGAATTTTCAGGAAGTTCTAAAGGGATCTATGGAGGTTTGTCTAGTCAGTGAAATGGAACAGTGTGGTATTGGCATCAGAGTAGATCACTGAAAAGAATAACAAGGGGGAATCTGGGTGGCTCAGGTGGTTGAGTATCCGACTTTGGCTTAGGTCATGATCACAGGGTCCTAGGATCAAGCCCCATGATCCTAGGATCAAGCCTGATGCCAGGCTCAATCCCATGACCCCAAGATCACAACCTGAGCCAAAATCAAGAATTGGATGCTTAACCAACTGAGCCACCCAGGCACCCCTCAAATGTATTAGTTTTTAAATTAAAGAATACTGAAAGAAAATGTAGGTGATTATTTGTATAATCTTAAGTAGGGGGACCCAAGCGATTTAACCATGACACCAAAGGTAGAAACCATCAAAGAAAAGATTGATAAGTTTGACCATTTATAGTAAGATATCCTATACTATAGCAGAAAAAAAGTATTAAAATATTCAAATGGACACATTGGGAAAATATATAGTCATAAGACAAAGGAAATTAGTATCTTGATCAGAGAATTCCAGAAGCCTACATTTCTCTAGTAAAAATGGCCAAAGAATGTGAAAAAGTATTTCACCAAATAATTGCAAATAATTTTTTATACTTATTTGTAATTGGCAATCAGCAAATGCAAATTTTAAAATGCTTAGGAAATATTCCTTGCCCTACCCTTCCTTAAATTATTTTTACTGCTGACAAGTCGTTGGGAAAACGGGCACTGTGTACAACTGGGTGTTTTGTTCTGTAGGGCAGTCTGATAGTGTATGTGTCAAAAGCCTGAAATAGTTCTTTGACTCAGTAATTTCACTTTTAGGAATTTAGTCTAAGAAGATATTGGGAAATGTGCTCCAAATAGTTTATACAAGGATGTCATACATGTATAGGCTTATTCATAACAAAACATTTTATAATTATGAACTATTTGAAAACAGACATATGTTAGTACTGTGTCATATGGATTTAGTGTAATGAACCATACAACTAAAAACAACCATGTATATATACTTTCTGGTATAGAGAGAGACATACATACATTATATGTATTACCTGAAAAAAACTGATTGTAAAATCGTATGTACACTGTAATCTCCTAGAAAACATTTGTGTATGTTCACATGCATAGAATAAATCTGAAAAGGGTAACGGTATGAATAACTGATTTTTAAAAAATATTTATTTATTTGAGAGAGAGAGCAAGCAAACTTACATGAGCAGGAGGGGCAGGTGGTGAGGGAGAGCCAATTTCAAGCCAGCTCTGCACTGAGCGTGGAGCCAGATGCCGGAACTCGATCTCACAACCCTGAGATCGTGACCTGATCTGAAACCAAGAGTCAGACACTCAGCCACCTCTGCCACCCAGGTGCCCCCAAATACCTAATTTTTATCAAGCATACCTAGGTTTCAGATACAATGCTAAGGCTCTCTATGCAGTGCTTCGTTTAATGAACCAAAGGTATTAACAAGCTATTTTTGTGTGATAGGATTATAAGAGATTGAAAATTTTTCCTGTTTTTATTTCTCTGTATTTTCTAACTCTTCTATAATGATCATACATAATCCTCTGGGAAGAATTTGTTGCTTGAATTTTTTAGTGTTGACTTTCACTATTGAGTCATTTAGAAAGAGGGCTTGCATAGTCCTGTAAAAGCAATTAAAGCTTGAAAATCTCAGAATGAGTTTTGTTGGAGGGTGATCTTAGAGAAGTAACTGTATCTCTGGAATTTTACACTATCACCTATAGACCAGGACAGTTAAATATTGAGGACCCTTGTAAAAAGAGCTGTATATAAACAGTAGTAACTGAATAACTATAATATTTAGTTAGATGTTAAAAAAGCCTTTTTCTATATTATATATGTCATCCAAAATGTGGTGAAGACCAGTGGATATTTGTGCTGCTTTTTTCATAACAGTACTTAGCTAGGGAGTTGGTGCTCAAAAGTGACAGAACATGTGAACATGTAATTTTGGTCAGGTGAGGTAAAAATTTGATTTAAGTTATTAACTAAGAGATCTTAATTAGACTTCTTCAACAGCTGTGTCATCATTTTCTTAGCAGTGTCTTTTGTTTTTATTTTGTGGATACCAAATCTTAAATATGTTCTCTCCATTTTAGGTCAGTTGGTGGTGTGTACTTTATGCTCCTGCGTCATGAAAACGAAGCAGATTTGGCTCTTTTCAGCTCACATGCTTCCCCTGCTAGCACGACTCTGCCTTGTCCCTCTGGAGACAATTGTTATCATCAACAAATTTGCTATGATTTTTACTGGATTGGAAGTTCTCTACTTTCTTGGGTCTAATCTTTTAGTACCTTATAACCTTGCTAAGTCTGCATACAGAGAATTGGTTCAGGTAAGACTGACAACCACAGACAGCTAGATAAAATTCTACATAAAAATTAGTTCTATTAAAGATTTAGTTCATTTCACAGTGGTGGTCATGGTAACGTTCTGTTAGATAGTTTCTAAGTAGCAACTGTTTTCAACCTAATTAAGAGCATCTGCGATTATGAAGAAGTGTTCTGCAGAGAGGCAGTGAAGTAAAGTGAATTTGTGGAAGCAGAGTGTCTGGGTTTTTACTCTGGCTCAACTATTTACTAGCTGTGTAGCCTGGGGATGACGGGTAGTCACTTAAGTTGGCTTATTCAGTAAAATGGAACTAATAGTAAGAGTCCTACTTAACTTGTAGGGCTGCTGTGAGATTTAAATGAGTTCAGTGCAGCAGACAGTATTCAATCTGTGTTAACCATTATAATGAAGATGAAAATAATACAGAATTGAAAACCTAGAGGTAAAAATCTTTGTTTTTCTTCTGATTAAAGTCCTACTGTGATTACAGGTTTTTTTCCTTGTATTTGCCAGTTTATGTAAACTGAGAAGTTAAGTAGTTCTGGGCTATCATGTGATGGATTTTATCTAGATACACTGATTTTGCCAACAGGATATGCATCTGCCTTTCCTACTTTTTTAGCCTTTGCTCTAAAACAGATTATTCCCAGATAGAAACAATAGATAAGTATTTCTATTTGACTTGATGATAAGTATAAGTATGTAAAATAGATATTAAAGCTGACATTGATATAAAAAGAGTGCTAAAATGGACATTCTTTTCTACATTTTGACTGTGTGTATATGACCTTAAAGTACAGGAGGCTTTCAGATTGATAAACTGAAACTACTGAGTGAAGTGGGTTTTTTTGTTGTTGTGCTCCAGGGCAGATTTCCCAGAAAAATTTCCCTGAACTCTTGGCTTTAGGCTGATTCTGCCTTCTTTGTTCATCTTATGTAATGATTAACTTGAGCAATTTTCTTGAAAGTAGGTCTTTCAGAGAAGAGGAAGTTATTTTCATACTCAATGAAGAGCTTTTTCATGAGGAATGGTTATAGTTGTATTCAGAGTAAGAATGACTAAAATATGTATTTTTTCTTTGAAATCAATCTACCCTAGTTTGTGGGAAACAAGACAATCAGTAATCATTAATTGTATACTGTTTATTTAATCACCATAAGGACAGAGCCCTCATTTCTCAATGTCCTGTTTACCTTTAAGATTCATGCATCAGTAGATGTCGTAGTTGAAGATAAATTCTAGGTTATGAAATCCACAACCTGGAAAGGGTTGGATAGGTAAGGAATGGAAACTATCAGGCTTTTTAGTCATCTTTTCCTTGAATGGAAAGGAGAAAAAGTGCCCTCTACCTCTCAATGATCAATTTGCTGCTAATAATAATTTTGCAACTAGTTGGACAACTTGCTTTTTCTTTAAATATTTTCTAGTAGGGAAAAAATAGAAGTTAATCTTGACTGGATTTTAGAGAAAGCATTTGATTTATAGATCAAAAATTTAAATTTGGAATAACCTGCAGGTCATTGCATTTTAACTAATAAAAAGATCTAGATCTACCTAGAAATAGGTGTTAATTAGAAATCAGAAAAACCTGAAGTCCATGTATTTTAATTTAAGATAGTTGTATTTTTTTTAAAGGTTTATTTATTTTTTTGACAGATTGAGAGAGAGATCACAAGTAGGTAGAGAAGCAGGCAGAGAGAGGGTGAAGAAGGCTCCCCGCTGAACAGAGAGCCCAAGGCAGGGCTCGATCCCAGGACCCTGAGACTGTGACCTGAGCCGAAGGCAGAGGCTTAACCCACTGAGCCACCCAGGCTCAGATAGTTGTATTTTATTGAAACATTGTGATATCCTGTTGAGAGTTCTGGCAAGATGATTTGGCTGTGTAGGTTAGAGTTTGTAGCCTGCCTTGCAGAACTCTGTTGTGTTACCAGGGTCTGGTCCCTGGCATAGTAACTCTAGAAACTTGGTTACATGTATGCTCTCAGGCTTAATCAGATTATGAGAATTAATTCCTCCTAATTAATTGCATAAGAGATTGTTTTACAAACTGGAAAGCTAATTTACTGATTAGTAGATTAATAAACTTTTTTTTAGTTGTACCTTATTTCCTGGTGTTAATGCACTAAGCAAATCAAATAAATTGAGAAGTGTTGGGGCACCTGGGTGGCTCAGTGGGTTAAAGCCTCTGCCTTCGGCTCGGGTCATGGTCCTGGGGTCCTGGGATCGATCGAGCCCCATGTCGGGCTCTCTGCTCAGCGGGGAGCCTGCTTCCTCCTCTCTCTCTCTGCCTGCCTCTCTGCCTACTTGTGGTCTCTGTCTGTCAAGTAAATAAATAAAATCTTAAAAAAAAAAAATAAAAAAAAATTGAGAAGTGTTTGATAAATACACAGGAGTAACAAGAGGAATTGATCTGTCTGGGGGAAAAGACTTGCTAACTATCTCCAGTAGATTAAACTCCAATGTTTATTCTGTCTTCTGTTGATCTGTTTCTCCCCTGTGACATTTCTTGAATACACCCAGAAAAATTCTTCCTTTTACATTGCCCCTTTTTCTAACCATTCACACACTATTGCTTCATTTATGGTAGTCTGGATCATTTTGATTTAGAGATGAGTAAGTTTACAAAGTCTACTCAGCCTATCCTTGATGTAGTTTTACTCTGAAAGTAACTTTACTCTGAACTGTAAGGGCAGCTTATGGTTGTCATTTGATGCGTGTGTGCAAGTGTTAATAAGGATGCAAAATCAGTGAATTTTAGAGAATCTACTAACTGTACAGAGCTAACTTTAAAGGAATTTAATTGCAACAATCTCACAGTGAAAGAAAAGCAATTTAACTTCTCTTTAAGTATTTAAACTCTTTTGTGTTTAAAAATGTTTATTGAAGTGATAGAAGATATTTTCTTATCTCATTTTCTTATTCAGGTAGTAGAGGTATATGGCCTTCTAGCATTGGGAATGTCCCTGTGGAATCAGCTTGTAGTTCCTGTACTTTTCATGGTTTTCTGGCTCGTCTTATTTGCTCTTCAGATTTACTCCTATTTCAGTACTCGAGATCAACCTGCATCACGGGAGAGGCTTCTTTTCCTTTTCCTGACAAGGTAATTAATGGGAACGTGTGATACTGTACATAACCTTAGGAAGAGAAGACTTTGATCTAGGAATAGCTAGTTTTGCAAATTTCTAGTTACATTAGAGTGTACTCTATTTAATTAAGATAGGATTTTCACTTGGTGGATGCCTAGGTCTGGCAGTGCATGCAGGTGCTAAGGTAATAATGGTATAGATGGCTTTAGCAAATGATTTGTGGAAAGGTATATAGCAAATTTTAAAAATATTTTTCTAATTTCAAGTTAAATTATTGGATGGGTAAATAAAGCATATGTTGCTAAAAATAATTGTCAATTATGGAGTGCTTAATATGTGCCAGCCACACTCCTAAACACTTTTCTTCACACATAATCTTGACCACAACCCTGAGAGATAAGTGCCTTTGTTATCATTTACCATTTTCATAGCTGAAGAGACTGTACAGAGAGTACTTTGCCCCAGGTGTCAGAACCCATCTGAGTTCATACCCTATGACTTAATCTTGCAGCTAATGCTCTGTTGTTTTTAATGTTTTGCGTCATTCAATATAGTCAAATAATTGGAGAAGTAAGTATATCATAATGCTTTGCTGTTTGCCCCAAAGGAATTCCAAGACTTGGTTTTTAAGATTTAGTTTAAAAAAAAAAACATAGCCTTAAGTCATTGGAGTCCTTTTTTTTACTGAAGTATCTTAGTTGGGAACTATATCCACATTTGTCATTTTTCCACTCTTTGAGTTTGAATCTCAAGCCCTCAGACTCCAACACATGGCTGTCTATCTTCATTCCCTGGCACATACAGGCAAGAATGAAACTCTGTCCTTCAGGAGAGTACAAAAGTACAAAAGCAGACAAACGTGTTGAGTTTTAGTTAATAGAGCTATTGTTTCTCAGCCAACCACATGGTGGAGCACTATGCAGTAAGGGGCGTAGGAAGAATGTTACACAGTGTTAAATATCAATAAAAATGTCGTAGGGCAGTACCTATTTCAGTAAATAAGCAGAATAAACTTATTGGCACTGAGGCAGATTTTGTACTTTCTAAAAATAATACTTTTAGTTGATAAGTAGCTTATGTAAGCATGCAATAAATTGATACCCAATACATTTTAATACCCAGTTCATTATTCATGAAGTTTCACTGCTGTTGTTTTTTAATGTAAATAATATGGAAGTTTTGTGAGGAATTTTTAAATGATCCAAAAAGTAATTCAGTTTAAAGAGAGAAATAGAATCCTTTGGTTAGGATAATAACCCAGTGTGGAATTGGGATTGGTCATGTTTTAAACCAGATTATTAGCCATTAAAAAGCACAGTCAGATCAAGTGTAGCATAGTGTGTAATAGGCTTCACAAATCAGTAAGCCTATGAATGAATTTGGACTTATTTACAAAGTTTGAAAGTAATACTGAGATTTTTAGATGAGGTTTAGGTGTCTTTTCAAAATGATTTTTCTCTCTATTCCTTTTTATACATAGGCTAGATTACCCCTTCTCAAAATAGGAAGTTTAAATTTGGTTTTTAACAGAGAAGTTCCCTTATGGTTCTTCTGTTAATTTCCATTCCTGTAAGCGTCGTTCATTGTCCCTGATGCTCCTTCCAGGTTACATTGGTGTGTTGCCTTGCCAAAGAACAACTTATTTACCAAAGGAAGATCGCAAGTTTATCAGCACACCCTGACTAAACAAACTGACTAAAAAGCACATGTAAACAAAGGGCTTGTTTTTGTAGCCAGAAAATAGAAACTAAAATCAATAAAACATCTCACTAAAGAGAGAGAAGAAGAAAAGTTTTATCAAGTTTTCCCAATTCTTTTACTTCCCCCAAATTATATTGAAACCTTTTGCTTTCTTAAGTATGTTCTCTTTTGAAAAATATCCTCCTGAAAATGTAATTAAATCATACGGTTTGGTTGTAAAAGATTTCTCCAAATACGGAGACAAGAATAGAGAAATAGTATGGAACATCAGTAAAATTTTCAGACTTCCAGTGAGAATGAAGTAAAATTTTTAGTATATTTTTATTTATGATTATCACTTTTTAGTTACTAGACAATTTGTTTAAACATCCTGTATAGGGATTTCTCTGAGAAGAGGTCACATCTTGGGAAATTAGATTTGTAAGAATGCCATACAGTCATTCTTTTAGCTATCAACCACCATAATTTATAGATATTTTGACTCCTAAAAGAAAATAAGACATTTTTTTCTCATCGTAATGTACATTGGTCTTTGGAAAAGTAGATGTTTTCATTTAAGAACTTACTTATAAGGCAATTAATTGTGTAGGAAATAATTATGTAGCAGAAGCACAGAGCTACATAGTAAAAGATAGGTATTGATTTGCCTGAATGAATTCCTCATTGCCTGAATGAAGTTCTTAACTGAAATTCTGAAACTTATTTAAACATTTGTTAAATGCTGTATAAATGCTAAATCCAAATTATTAGTACATAATACTACATATGTTTGTAAAATACTTAATAAGTTAGTATCTAAAATGTTCAGTGAAAGTATTGAATGTATTGCCATAAAGTCTGAAAGTATTTACAAGCTTTAGGTAGTGTAAGGTCTTCCAATTCTTCTTGTAAGTGGTATTCATAGCAAACTTTTATGTTAAAAATTGATATTAAAATTATTTTTAAATGGTCTTAGGCTATATTCTTGGATATGCTTTTGAAATAACGCAAAAAAGAATGCAATTATGTAAACCTAAATTAAATTAAAATTTAAAGTATCAATAATATGGAAAATACTGTTACACTGAGAGGAGTTAGGAGCTGCAAAGTCAGTATGGGCCTTCCCTGATAGCAATTTGGTCAAATAAGGAGTTTTGACTATTATATTAGCACAAATTGTTCACAGTCTGAATAATTTGAATAGCCAGCATTTTTCAGAAGGAGCTATGGGCATTATACGAGTCTTTTTTGAATATTATCAGCATGGTAATTATATGTTTCTTAGGGTTTGAAGAAAATTTAAGCCATTACTGCTTTTGAAAGAGATGATAAATAAAAATAGATAAGACTTTGTTTCAGCTATGGTGCTATGTACGGAATATTTGCCAGAGATATTTAAAAAAAAAGTAGGTTAGGATAATAGAAGAATGAATTTAAATTATTAATGGAATGGTTAGGTGATTTTTACCTCAAATTTTGGTGTGGGGTGTTTTAATTGAAGAGGATCAGATCAAGGTTGGTGGTTTTGAAGGCTTAAGATGATTTTATTTCAAATGGAAAATTTTTATCTGTCAGTATTTCCCCACCCCCCTTTTTCTAGCATTGCTGAATGCTGCAGCACTCCTTATTCGCTCTTGGGTTTGGTCTTCACGGTTTCCTTCGTTGCCTTGGGCGTCCTGACGCTCTGCAAGTTTTACTTGCAGGGTTATCGAGCTTTCATGAATGATCCTGCCATGAATCGGTAAGTTCTTGACTATGGATATCTCTAGACATTAAATATTATATAGAACTTGAAGAAATAGTGATGAATTTCAGAGGAAATAGAATTTTGAAAAATTTTTTTTTTCTTGAATGGTTGCAACTGTTTGGATTTAAAATACTTTGAAATATTAACTGAATTTCCATTTGTAAAAGATGGATTTTTACTGTATGTACATAACAGTATATCTTGGACACGTTCCTAGATTTAAGAGATTTTTGGGGGGGCGGTTGGGGAGTAAGGGGCAGAGGGAGAGAGAGAATCCTAAGCAGGCTCCACACTCAGTGCAGAGCCTGACATGAGAGGCTCAATCTCACAACCTGAGATCATGAGTCATGAGCTGAAATCAACTGACTTAACTGACTGAGCCACCCAGGTACCTTGAAAGATTTTTTGATCGCCTGCTTTTTCCCATTGAAGTTTAAGTATAGCCCTGTTAAAATCAAATTTCTATATTTGATACTTGAAAAAATTTTTTGTGTGTGGACATAATTTTGATACTGATTGAAGTTTCAAGGGATACATTAATGAGAATGTAGAATGGTTAATCTAGTTATTAAATCACTAAGATCAGATATTGGGAAACCCTATTTCTAGAACTTATCACAATTTCTGTTAATATAGGAATTTTTAATGGTTTCATTTATATAAATTTATATAAACTCTTAAAATTTTAAGTCTTTATGGAATGTTTAAGAATTAGTAGATGGGGGTACCTGGGTGGCTCAGTAGGTTAAGCCTCTGCCTTTGGCTCAGTCATGATCTCAGGGTCCTGGGATTGAGCCCCGCATCGGGCTCTCTGCTTGTCAGGGAGCCTGCTTCCTCCTCTCTCTCTCTCTGCCTGCCTCTCTGCCTACTTGTGATCTCTCTCTCAAATAAATAAATAAAATCTTTAAAAAAAAGGAAAAAGAATTAGTAGATGGTGAGTACCTTGTAAATTGGAGGAAACATTTTTTTTTGGTGTACATTATTTTTTTTATGACAGAAGAGAAAAAAAACCTAAGCTTTATAATCTTCCTGCTAGTCCCAGCTAACACCTTTATAATGGCAAAAGAGGGAGAAGGGCAGGAAAGAAAAATAATTCATGTATAAGCTCATAAAATTCACACCATTCAGAAAATATGAAATGGGAAGTGACAACTCTTTTTCCCCCTGCTTGCCATTTCCTCTCCCTAAAGGTAACAGCTTATAATGGTTATTTTTAAATTTCTTATGGGGAAAAGTATGCATATATATTTTTGCTACTCTTGTTGTTTTTGTTTCATTTCCACATACTATACACAGTTTGGCCTCTTAGTTTTTCACTTAAATATGTTTTGGATTTTTTTTATATCAACACAAAGACATCCTCATTCTTTCTGATAAAGTCATAGTATTTCAAAATACAAATGTATTTCTTTTTTTTAACCCTTAATTAGGAAACTTTCAAATTAACAAAGTTGAGAGAATAGTAAAGTGAACCTCCATATACCTGTGACCCATCTCCAGTAATAACAGCCAGTTTTCTGTCATGCATGCCCCTATCTACTGCACTTACTTTGTCCCCTCCATAATCCCCAGCTGCCCTTGGTGCAGATCCCAGATATAGTATCATTTTAGCCATAAATATTTCAATCTCATTTGAAAAAGCATAACTATAATAGCACATTCATTCCCAGTAAGAGAAGAATTCCTCGACATCAGATTCCCAGTTGTGTTCATATTTCCCCCTTTTTTTTTTTTTAACATTTTGTTTGGTCAACTTCAGATCTAAATAAGGGCCATGTTGCAGTTGGTTAATATTTTTTAAGCCTCTTTTAATATTTAGGTCCCTGTTGTGTGTGTACTTTTTCCGTTTCATTTTATTTGTTGAAGACACCAGATTGTCCTGTTTAGTTTTTCAGAGTTTGGATTTTGCCAATTGTATTCTTGTGATACCACATAACATGTTCTGTTATTCACTATATTTTCTCTTACATTTAAATTTTTTGTAGTACACCCATAGGGTAAATTATTACCAGTAAGATTATTGAATTGAAGGGTATATACATTTTTAAATTTATTAGCGAGGTTTTCTCCAAAAAGGTTTTATCTCAATATTAGCCTCCCCATTTTTTTCTCACAATTCCTTGTTGGTGGTTGGGTCACCAAACTTTGATATATTTGCTCATTTGTGGTTTTGAAAAACTGGACTTAGCCTTAGTTTGTTTATTTGTGAGAGTTCTTTGTAAATCAAGTCATTAAGATAAAAAAAGATCTCAGGATTTTGTACATATTTTCCATATGGAAACTGAATTTCAAAAAAGTTTATAGTCTGCTTGAAGAGACCTTTCTACTCCAAGACTATGAAGACGTTCACCTATGATTTTATTTTTTATAATCAAGATATAGCTTATACAAATATGTATAATTCAGTGAATATCTACAAATGGGAGAGTATCTGGCTCATTATCAAAGCCTGGTTAGAACACTTTTATTTATCTTAGAAGTTGCTTTTTAGGGGTGCCTGGGTGGCTCAGTGGGTTAAAGCCTCTGCCTTCAGCTCAGGTCATGATCTCAGGGTCCTGGGATCGAGCCCCACATCTGGGCTCTCTGCTCAGCAGGGAGCCTCCTTCCCTTCCTCTCTCTCTGCCTGTCTCCCTGCCTACCTCTGATCTCTGTCAAATAAATAAATAAAATCTTTAAAAAAAAAAAATTGCTTTTTATCTCCTCATTGTATGCTCAAATAATAGCTGTTAACGTTTTGCATGCATAAAATGGTGTATTATGACTATGTATTACTATTATATCGGTATTCTATAAAAGTTAATATTCTGATGAGGTTTGTTGTCTAAGTCAGACCACATCACAAATATGTAACAACAATGTAAGTCTTTGAATTATTTTTTCTTGGAATGAAATGAGGTTCTGACTGATTGCTTTTCTGAAAACATATGCTTTTTCTAGGGGCATGACAGAAGGAGTTACGCTGTTAATCCTGGCAGTGCAGACTGGTCTGATAGAACTACAGGTTGTTCACCGAGCGTTCCTGCTCAGTATTATCCTTTTCATTGTCGTAGCTTCTATTCTGCAGTCTATGTTAGAGATTGCAGATCCTATTGTTTTGGCGCTGGGAGCATCTAGAGACAAGTAAGAAACTTCCTAAAAGAAATTTTTATATTATTCTTTATATGAGTTTGTTGTCTGAAGATTTAGATAATGTTTAGAGACAGAAAATGAATGAATAATTGGTATTAGCTTAAGGTGACAAGTTTACCTTTTTATTTTCTCTATGCGTTTTGACTTTTCTGTTTTTTTCTCTCAAGAGTCTTACAGTTAGAAATCACATCAAAGGCCAATTACAAGTCAATTTTTTCTTCAGAGAAATTTAATGCTTTTTATATTTGTTCAGTTTTAAAATGAAGAATGGAGAGGATCAAATTTAGTCCAGGAAATATAGTAAATAATAGATTTTCTGTGTAATGCTAAAGCAGAGAAAGCATTGAGAGAACAGAGAAAATCATTTGAAGGAGAGAGAAATAAAGGCTCTTGGGCAGTCATAAAGATAGGCATTTATGGAATAACGGCCTCATCGGATGGCCTTTAGACAGTTTTAACTTACTGAGGTTTTAAATGGGGATTCTTGACACCTTATGGGACCAGGCGAAATTAATAGCTGCATTCATGTTCATGCCATATTACAGAAGTTCTCTTAAGGAATAAAAGTCATTATTTAGGTGCGCCTTGGTGGCTCAGTGGGTTAAGCCTCTGCCTTCGGCTCATGTCATGATCTCAAGGTACTGGGATCTAGTACTGCATTGGGCTCTCTGCTTGGCGGGGAGCCTGCTTCCCCTTCTCTCTCTGCCTGCCTCTCTGCCTACTTGTGATGTCTTTCTCTCTGTGTCAAGTAAATAAATCTTTAAAAAAAAAAAAAAAGTCATTATTTAGCTCTCTAAGATAGAATTAGGCTTACTGTAGCTTCTACAGGGGCATTCTGTAACAAATTACTAAAAATTCAGCACCGCTGTTTCTTTCCAGCATTTGTTGGTATTCCATTCTGCTGAGTTTTGAAATACCTGAATTTATTGCTTCTTCAGTAATGTTTTATGAGTAAGGGAACAGGCGATCTTTTGGGAGGTAAATTTTTGACAGCAGATTTTTCAAAACATTTCAAATTAACATTTTAATTACAGTTCATCAGATTTGTCTTTTTATCCCCATATCCCACATTGCTGAACATTCTGAAATTTTTCTCAAATGGTGGCTGCAAGAATCCGTTTAATTTCAGTAAGCTCAGAGCTCTTGATTTGTTTCAGATAACCATTTTAATTATAGTTATTTGAAGTTTGGTTTTGAGGTTTACGGTATCTCAATAGAAGCATTTCATTGTTGAACTCAGCTGTGAGCTCGGTTAAGTAGCCATTTAAATGGGTTGTTTTGACCTAAGTACAACACTATTTTGTCATTTCTGGCAGTATCATTTAGTAGTATTACTTATACAAATTAATTTAGCATATACTGATAAGACTAATATAATACTATAGAAAATATTAGAAAAGAGAAATACATACATAGTTCCACTACCATAAGAACCAGTAAGTAAATCGAGTTCTGATTTCCACCAGGATGTTGAAGTAGCTGCATTACTGGCTTTTTCCTTCAAGGTCAAATGGAGAGGAAGTTTAGAAAGGGAGAAGCCCTGTGTGGGTGGGCGGTAGTTATTTTGCATTCATGTCAGTGGTGTTGGTGTGGGCTGCAACATTAGCCTAAGCCAGAGTGGCTCTTGGCTATGAAAGCATGAAAAAGGGTTGAATTGTTAGGGTTAGGTTCTTCTCTCTACCATTGCCCGCGGTAAATAAGAGAGTACTATCAACAGCTATATGCCGGTACTTTTTTAAAACAAGTGAAATGGAAGAGTATGAGAAAAATGTAACTTACTAGAACTGACTAAAGAATTTAAAAACTTGGATAGTTCTGAGCTGTTAAAGAAGTGGAAGTAAATGGCAAACATCTCAACCCAGATGGTATTATAAGCAAGTTCCAAACTTTGAAGGAACAGATTATCCCTATTTGAAATACACCCTTCCAGACAATAAGAAGAATACTCTTAACTCATTCTTTGAGGCTAGTATAATCCCTGTTTTGAAATCAGACGACTTGAGAAAGATGAAGTTTTATTTCACTCGTAGTAGGAGGTACTATGCAAATTTTTAGGATTAGCTGGAGTATAGACGGCTTGAGCATTGGAGCAGAGAGCCCCCAAACAGACCCATATATGTTGGACTTTGATATATGACAGGGGAGGCATGTCCAATGAGTAGGACAGGTGGTACTCTTCCATAATGTTGCTGGAAAAAAATGGTTTCTATTTGGAAACGGATGGAATAGGTTCCTATCTCACACCATTAAACAAAGAATCAGCCCTGGAATGTTAGAAACCTAAAATGTCAAAAACAAAAAAATAAATCTCACATAGGCTAATATATTACAGACTTTCAAGTAGGAAACAGTTTCTTAAACTGACTGCTGTGGAAGAGTGAGACTAAGTATTAAGAAGGGCCATGGTTATGAAAGGGAAGAGTTATAAATCTAACGATTACAATTAATAACTTTTTAGACCTAAAGTTAACTTCACAAACTGGGAGAAGATATTCATAGTATTTGCACTTGCCCAAGAATTGGTATCAATATACAAACAGCTCAAATGAGCAAGAGAAATGGATGAAATACATTTTTATCTTTAGGTTTTTAGTGAAAGAGGAGACACCTGAAAATGAAGAAAGGTTCAGTGTCATGTAAATCAAGACCACGCTGAGGTGCTGTTTTAAACCTATGGGATTGGCAAGGAATAAAGGAAGGAAGGAAGAAGGGAGAGAGAAAGAAAAGTCAGCTGATTAACTAGAGTGGAAGAAAGTCTAGATGGCACAGTATCCCTGGTTTCTGGTGGGAGTATCAAGTGGCATAATCACTTTGTAAATAGTGTGGCCATTCTCTCCTCCTACATACATACTCAAGACATTCTTGCACATGTTCAGTAAGGACATACAGAAGAATGTTCAGAGCACAATTCACAGTAGCAAAAATCCAGGAACAAGCCAAATGACAATCAGACAGGAAAGTGGGTGAGTAAATGTGATAATAGTCACTGTGGAATGTTAGAAATACAGTGACACAGAAAACAATATGCATAAGTCATAGCATTATAAAGTTAAAAAATAAATCCCAAAAGTTGACAGTGTAGAATGTTAATTTTTATGTTAAAAATTTAAAATATACCCTTTAGGAATACGTACAAATTAATAAACAAGACTATAAAAAGGAAAGCAAGCGAGAGAGTAAAGAACACAGATTCAAGTTAATGCTTTCAATGGGTACAGGGAGGCAGGATGTGGAATAGGCAGGCCTGCTATATGGTTAATTGTCCAGGCCCTCACTTTTGTATGGAGAGACGGGTTCGTGAAAGCTTGTTACAATATTTAAGATAGCTAATTAGATTAGCTCAGTAGAAAGAGGGACACCCACAGACCAATGATGACAATGCATCCTGAATCAAGGATTATGACTAATTCAGAGTACTAGGGATTGAGAAAGGAAATGAAAAGTATCTTAATTCTCAAATTAGAGAAATAATTAAGAGATAATATTGATAGTTCATAATAACACTGCTTCTATCATTTAAGAAATAATTATTAGAGGGAAAAATGCTTCAATGTCTTTGGAATAGCTTGGACTAGATGTAATTTCCAGTGTTTAACCTAAAAAGGTGTCTCAGTTTTAGCCATAGAGATAATTGTTGCCTTTATCTGTAAATTTTATTCAGTTTTTAACAAGGAATTTTAGGATAATGGTCTACTTACTCAAATTACATAGTAGATTTTCAAATGACAAACGTTTTTAAAAAAATGGATTGGGTGAATGTAAAACTTTTTTTATTTTATAGTGCTTATTAATGGGATAAGATTTCTTTTTTTTTTTTTTTTTTTTTAATTTATTTGACAGACAGATCACAAATAGGCAGAGAGGCAGGCAGAGAGAGACAGGAGGAGGCAGGCTCCCTGCTGAGCAGAGAGCCCGATGCGGGACTCGATCCCAGGACCCTGAGATCATGACCCGAGCCGAAGGCAGAGGCCTCAACCACTGAGCCACCCAGGCGCCCAGCTGATTTCAATGTTTTCTGCTATTCATTTTATATTTAATTTTAAATTAGATTTTAATATTAGATTTTAATAGAATTTTAACTGCTTAAATAAGGATATAAATATATCTGTGTATATAATATACACACCTGTGTGTGTGTGTATTTGTGTATATTCACACTTATGCCAAAATTAGACATAAATTATAACTCTTGGGATAATGGTGTTCATGCTTCTCTGTGTAATTAAAAATACACATTGTGTCTATATGTAAATATATTCCTATTTTATATAAATGGATCATAGCTTAATTTTTGAAAAATATGTTTAAAGCTTTAAGGCAAATTAGCCTGTTAAAGAAAATGATTTATAATTTAACATCTAATAAAGTATAACTACTGTTACAGTAACTCCTGCCTGCCTGCCTTTCTTTAATAAAATAAAATAGAACTTTTTATGTTTTGGATCTCAGAGCAGAACTACCGGCAAGTTTATGTTTGTCCCATAACTTTGGAAGGTAGAAAATGTTTGCAAGAAAAGGTGTAAAAGAGTTCCAAAGTACCTAGCTTTAATTTTTACCATAATAATAATTCTTCTCTGAATTACTAATTATAGAAAGTCCCATACAGTCTAGCATTTAACTTTGTGTGTGGTTCTTTTCCTTATGCCACTTTTTAAAAAAATCTCCTTCAGACTGCATAGATTTGAGATCATATATAATGATATTTAATTAAAACATTAATTTTTTTGCAGCCATGAACTCTTTAACAATTTGGTTGAAATCTACATTTTCTCAATGATTAAATGAATAAATGTTCATGTTTTATAGGAAGTCAGTAATAATTTTAAGTCTTTGTTACTCAGTTTACATAGATTGTAATTGAGTTTTGTGTTTTGAGAGAGAGGAAATCTGTTTTGGGTTCACAGTGATTTCTTTCTAGATTTGTGATCACTGTGTTAAAAAATTACCCTACCTTTGGCTTTTATTTACCCAGGAAATGGAAATATCTATTACCTTTTTTTAAAATACTTTGTGGCAGCCCTCTGTCTTCATAAAGTAACTATAAGTAAACTTAAAGGGGGTGGAATTCTCCTTTTTTCTGTTGTATGGAAAGCTTTTTCAAATTTCTGCTTAAGGCACTTGTTAGGGAAGGGTTTTGTTTGTGTATCTTTTAAAACTTGGTATACAATCTGTCTTAAATTGCACTGTATTTAAGGAATGATTTATTAGAATATTTTGATGTGTGAAGAGGTACACAAAAGAAAAAATTATGTTCCTCCTTCTTTTGCCATAACGGGGGCTTCTTCTGTATTTGTATTCCACCGTTGACAAGTGGGGTTCAGGTGGAATCAGAAACTGAAATCTAAGTCTGAGAAGTCTCTTGATTTGTTGGGTGTCTTAAAAGCATAAAGTCTTATTGTATGTAAAAAGTATATGTATAATATATTAAGACACACACTAAGCTGTATATAAAGTATATATATACATTAAGCTATGTATATGAAGTTATATTTTACTTACATATATAGTACTCCCCTTGATATAACCATGATCACTTTTGTCCTGCTTATATCATAGGGCTTTGCATTTGGGTGGATAGATAGGTAGGTTTAAAAAAAAAAAAAAAAAGTAGTAATAGATGGCAGTAGATGGAAAATAATTTGAAAAATATCAAGCAGAAATAAATTTTCAACTTTTATTTGCCCCTTCAAACAAGTTGAGCTTAAAAGCTGAACTATGTGAGGAAGGAGTTATTGTTCTTTTTTTAAAGGAGTGTAAATTTGGGTGATAAGACATTTTTATGTGTATGTACATATGTATTATTTAGATAATAACTATTTAGATAATAAAGTATAAATAAAAATATTTAGGCATACAACATATAAATATCTATATCATTGAAATAAGACTACAGTTTTAGTGTATGATTGCTGGTACCAGTGTTAAAAATTCTGAGAGGATCAGTGATTCCTGGAGAAGGGATTCATGTTACCTGATTTGTTCAGCTTGAGCTAGCTTTAAGGGGTTTAGAACAAGAGAGAGTGGGACAGAGGCATTTCTAGTGGGATGTAAGAGTGCTTGTGTTTTTCTGGGAGTACAGTTAATTAACCATCTTTGTTTATAGTGAGGAATAGGGATTGACAAGTTTGGACCAAAAAAATGGGAGTTGAGGGTTCAGATGTGAGGCTAGGAAGTTTAGAGAAGGCATTGACGATATTAATGCTAGTCGAGCTTTAGGAAGATTAATCAGGCAGGCAGTATCCAGGATAGATTGGAACTAGGGGAGGAAGACCAACTAGTAGGTCCTAAAACACAGTGGTTCATAGTTTTCCCACCCCCAGCCCTGACAGATGTGAGGATTAATAGAGCTGTTGGAGAACCATTCCTCTTAGTAATACTGTGCTTACAGTAGCAGAGATTTCCATCACAGTGCAACAGGTGGGAGGAAGATGTCTCATGACTTGAGATCATACATTATTGTGAAGGGTTAATGCTCCAAAAGCCTGAAATCACTTTGAAATTTGTAGGAATGAAAATGGAACTGATGCTTGGGAATTTTGACTGAGTAGAGAGAAAAGGTGACTCAGGTGGCTTTGAAATACCAGGCCTATGACCCTTGTCCTAAAACCTAGTATATAGTGACTGGCAAGGAGAAGGATGCTTAGTAAAGCATTTGGGAAATGTCAGCATGGCCCAAGACCTGTCAGTTGCTAACATGATTGTTGTGGTCCTGGGTGACAGGTTCTTTAAAGGACTGTTTTTGTTTCTCTAGGAGTTTATGGAAACACTTCCGTGCCGTGAGCCTTTGTTTATTTTTGCTAGTGTTCCCTGCTTACATGGCTTACATGATTTGCCAGTTTTTCCACATGGATTTTTGGCTGCTTATCATTATTTCTAGCAGCATTCTCACCTCTCTTCAGGTAAGCCTAGGAATAATTAACTTTATATAATAATTGAATTTTCTTATTTTTCCTTCCAGAAAAGGAATTAAACTTTTTCAAGATGAATGATTATAAGTGACCTGTTTAGGTGATTACTTCCTACCTTACTTATCAGAATAACATTACACTGATATGAACATAGAAGTTAGATAGTAGATTATTAAAATATCACACCTATCTGTGTCACTGTGTTTTTTTTTATCAAGGTAATTAAACTTTGCAAATGTTTAAAATGATACGGAGCTATCATGTAAAGCTTAAATTGATAAGTAACTATAAAATAGTAAAAGATTTTATAGCTTGTCTGGAGCACATTTTTTTAGTAAATACCCACTCAAAAATATCCTTAGTTTCATGATTTATGTGAATATGTGACATGTGTAATATACACATAGATACATGCAACAGATAATATTGCCCTGGAAATAATAAGCTTATTCTAACTTGAAAGTGGATCTTTGCTGCCTGATCAGTAAGAAGTAAAAGAAAACATAACACTGGCAACAAAGATTTATTCATTGTTACTTTAGAGATAAAGGTTCTTTGAAAGTTGACAACAGGATTAGGAAAATTTAAAGAGAATTTTAATGGGTTTTGGTGATCTCTGGGGAATGAAAGGAAAGGGTGAGTCAGAAAAGTGATAACTAGTCAGAATTATTTTAAGAAAGTTACATCTCAGGATACGGCTTTTTGGTATCAAATGCCTGGATTACTGAGATTACCCACATTTTAATTATACCATGGTTTCCTCTGATATTAAATATGGCATCCTAAAACTGTTAGGAATGTTATTGCTTAAAGTCTATGAAAAGCCTTTCTTAGTGGTCATACTCTGTTTTAAAATACATGTATTTTACAGGTTTTGGGAACACTTTTTATTTATGTCTTATTTATGGTTGAGGAATTCCGAAAAGAGCCAGTGGAAAACATGGATGATGTCATCTACTATGTGAATGGCACTTACCGCCTTCTGGAGTTTCTTGTGGCTCTCTGTGTGGTGGCCTATGGTGTCTCAGAGACCATCTTTGGAGAATGGACCGTAATGGGCTCAATGATCATCTTTATCCATTCCTATTATAATGTGTGGCTTCGGGCACAGCTGGGGTGGAAGAGCTTCCTTCTCCGAAGGGACGCTGTGAATAAGATTAAATCATTACCCATTGCTACAAAAGAGCAGCTGGAGAAGCACAATGATATATGTGCCATCTGTTATCAGGTAACTCACACAGTAGGAATCCATTTGGGTGGGTTGGTGTCTCGCTTGGGACTTTAACCACAGTAACCAAATTTAAGTTAAATTTGGAGGCAGAATTACTTCCTTGGTTAAAAAAAAAATAAGTCTCAGAAATTATTAAAGACCTGATAGAATATTTCCATTTTATTTCTGAGTTAAGTTTTTAATTTAGTCCCTCAAGTTCTAATTTATTGTTATTTTCAACATTGCTCACCAATAAATAAAGGAAAAACAGGTCAGGTGTATTTTATATTTACTCCCAAATATACACACACACACACCACACACACACACACACACACACACACACACACATCCTATCAAATATATACGATCGTTCAGGAGTCAGCAACTTCTGAAAAGTGGTGTGCCAAGATTCTGACACCTTTCCTTCTGGTATTTCCAGGATGGGGAAGAAGTATTCATTTACTTAACATAGGTAGACAGAGTATATCTTTACCTGTAGGTTGATGGCTACCTGAGATGGATACAAGCCTTTGTGTCTGGAAGTGGGAACTAAAGGGTATGATAGAGTCAGTTAATCCATATGCCATTGTAGTTTGCCTTTCTGGCATCTTTGGCATGTGTGTTATGAAGAGCTGATGTTGCCTTCTATTTTAAAATTGAAAGGTAGTATTGAAATGAGTTTGGAAATATCACCGCCAAAAATAGGCCTACAGTTTATCGTCACCACTAACTTGGGCAGGGGGGGTGGTTGAGGAGCAGCTTTTTATAGCTAAATTGTGCTATTGGAAGTATGGATAGAATAAGGGCAACAACAGAAATTCTTTAAAATTACTCTTAAAGAGTGTAGGCTGGTGGAATAAAACAAGATAGCGTCAGTGAGTATGAGGGAGTGGTCTTTAGCCAAGGCTGCTTTACAGTTGAGATGGGAGTGTGTATGTATTGGTGTGTGTTTAAGACTACCTCGCTCAAGAATTTAGTCTGAGAATAAGATGCAGCTACCACTTTTTTATTCTTATTAGAACATACCTTTGGGTACTCGCAAAATAATGTCTTCCGAGTTTTTGTATTTGGGGGACTAAGGACTATTGTAGGTTCCCCCCAAGTGAAGTGGCCGTTGTCTTAGTTCTGCTTCCTTTGTGCTTGGTAGCGTCGTTGTATGTGGGACGGAGCACGTCAAAGACAGGGCACATCGGCTTCAGCAGCCAATGTCTAAATACTCCAACCCCGGGATTTAAGAGTCTCCTTTTTGTATTTCCTGTTGCCACATCACTTTTTTTGAGGTGCTAGAACTACCTGCTGATATCACACAGAAAATGAAAGTCAAATTGCTTAACTTCCCAGCTGGCTGCTTTTCCTTGAATGGCTTTCTGCTTAAAAGTTGACTCCCAGATGTTACCAGTTCTTGGCAAGGAATTTCTGTGACAACTACAACTCCTTGTTTTGGGACTTTAAACAAAATTAATGGTTGAGTCACTACATGTATATTCTTAACAATTAAATCATGTCCTCAGCATTCCCTCCCCGAATATATATTCTGCAAGGAACATTAATGCAAAGTAAACCACTTCTTAATCCGATGATTATCAAACTTGAGTGTGCCTAAAACTTACATGTGTGGCTTGCTGTAACTGTAGATTTGTGAATGCTGTCCTTAGCTATTCCAATTCTGTATGTCTTGGTGGGCCCAAGAATATGCCTGGTTAGCAAGTACTCCGGGTGATTGTGATGCAAATTGAGAAGCTGTGGCTTATACAGACCCTATTTTGAAGACTGCATTACATACATTGTCCCTAATGAAATTGCCACTTCCTTGCCAATACCCTGGTGTTATGTGGCTGATTTTGTCTCCTTGCCAGTAATTTCATCATGGAATAATCTATTTAGCTGTGTTGAAGCATAACTGTGGGAAGTCCTGTCTTCATCAGATTTTCTCAGGTTCTAATTACACTCGTGCCATGCGGGGGGAGACCCAGCGATCACACTGCAGTAGTTATGTGATGCTCATGTTCCATATGAAGGCAAAAGCCAGTTAAGAAGTTCGTTTCTTTCTCATTTTTTATTTTTACTTCTTTTTTTTAAACTGCTTAGCCAGTGGTTCTTGCACTGTTGGTGTAAAAGTGTCTCTGAAGGCAGGAAGATTATCGCTGTAATCTAAAATGAGTTTTATTCTAAAATCTGTGTTACACCTTTTCTATGGGGAATTGTGGGAAAGAAATGTTGGAACTAGAACTTTTGGGATTAGCAGCAAAGATTTAGATAAGGGCATTTATTGAGGTATCTTTCCCTCCCTTCTAGGACATGAAATCTGCTGTGATCACACCTTGCAGTCATTTCTTCCATGCAGGCTGCCTCAAGAAGTGGCTATATGTCCAGGAGACCTGCCCTCTGTGCCACTGCCACCTCAAAAACTCCTCCCAGCTTCCAGGGTTAGGAGCTGAGCTAGTTCCGCAACCTCAGGCTGGAGTCGAGCAAAACATGCTTCAGGAAGGAACTGAACCTGCAAATCAAGAGCATCCTCCAGGGACTGGGATGCAAGAAGGTTCCAGGGACAATAATGAGTTCATTGCCACTAGTTCAGATAGCCAGGAAGGGACTTATGATCCTAAGGAATATCCTTCTAGTGCGAAAGATGAAGCATGTCCTGTTGAGGTCAGCCTAGAAGAAAAGAAGCAGAAATAATGCTTTGATACTCTGGAGAAGTTAACTCACTATGAAATTTGAGCTCAGATTTGAGGAATGAATGTATGAGATGATGAGGCAGAAAACTTGACATTCCAAGGGTCTGATCCAGGAAGTACTCTCAGTGGAGACTGCTTGCCCTCATCCCCTTGACATTTTGGGAGAAAATTGCAATGTATGCTAATCAAAATGTATTTATATAGCCCATGCTGATATTTTGTAGAGGTCTGCCAAGAAAACTCAACCTCAACAACTTCAGAAACTGCCCCTGATTTGTAAGGGATACATAAAATCAGATTTGAGTGCTTGCAAGGGGCTAAAGAAAGGATAAAGAGCATGAAGACAGCATGGGAAGAAGCAGGCAGAAGCAGAACTGACATTTAACTTTCTATGGGACAGAATCATTCTTACTACAAAGTATGAGTAGTGACCAGCCCTTTTCACCCCTTTCCCTCAGTTAATTGGAACTCAGTCAGGTGATAATTGAGTTTTGTATAGCACTGAAATGAAATCAAAGATGTAAGAGCATTGATTGTATTCCAAGATTGAAGCACGCTCATACTTCGTATGTGCTTTAGGGGAGGGGGTGGGTGGGCACTGGGCCTTGCGGGTGCATTCATGTTATCTGAGACTCTTGAACTTTATGATGGAGTCTTCAATATTTTGATGTATATGGAACTTTTGTTAATATATTGTATACTGTGTTGGCTGTGTGAAGTAAACTAAAACTCTAATGAATACTTTGGGGTCCACGTTAGTGTAGGAGACCAAAGTGGGAGGGGTTTTAGGGCACTGATAAAGGCCCGAAGTGTACTTTTCAATCCTGTGTAATGTTTAATTCTTGCAACTGAATCAAAACAGTGTTAAATTATGGCAATATTTGCACTTGGGGAATGAGTACATAACTGTATGATCACACTCTGCAAATGCCACTTTTAAAGCTGTTAATAGACTTTGCACCTTTTCTTTGACAAGTTTGTGTCATATTTAAATTTTTACATTCATCATGGCTACAGGTAGAACTGGGGAGGGGGGACTGTAATTTTTTATGGGAATTTTGATATGAAAAGAAACTAGTCATTTATTTATACAATAGGCTTGGCTCAAAAAGTGTTTTTCAGACTCGATATTCCTAATGTGGGATGTGACTTTATTTTATTTTTAGTAGCAAATTTGGATGTAGACTGACAGACATAGCTGAATGTCTTAATAAATTTAAATTTGAAGATAACTGTTTTGTTCCCGTGATGATTATTATTGGAAGGTGTTTGAAATTCTGTTCTTAGGAGGTTTTGTTTTTATCCAACCAGGTTTCTTATATCTCTTTCCCTGTCAAAATGCCTTGCAGATGGCAAAACGTTTTGATTGAAAATGACCAGCTCTTTGAAATCTACACCAGTGGAAGCAAACCTAGCTTTGCATTAGAAGCCTTTGGGGAGTTTTTTTTTTTTAAAGTACACATTTCATGGATGGACCTAGAGGGTATTATGCTAAGTCAGACTGAGAAAGACAGATGCCATATGATTTCACTCCTGTGGAATCTAAAAAACGAAACATGAATAAGCAAACAAAAGCAGAATCAAACTTAAAAATTGAGAGAACTGATAGGGGAAGGGGAGTTGGAGGTACAGGCTTCTGGTTAGGGAATGAATAAATCACAGGGACAAAAGGTACAGCACAGGGAATACAGTCGAGAGTACTGTTGTAGCGTTGTGTGGTGTGCACTGCAGAACATACAGAGATGTGGAATCACTGGTGTACACCAGAAACTAACACAACATTGAGTGTCAACTATACTCCACAAATTTTTAAGAATTACACGTATCTGAACCTGACTTCAGATCTACTGACTTGGGCTTTGGAGATTTCTGAGAATGTGCTTTTCAAAGCTTCCTGGGTTATACCAACAGTTTGATGTTTGGAAAGGAAGAGTCTCCGCCTGGAGTCTTCTCCCTCCGCCTGGCTGAAGTGGCTCACCGTCGTTGGCAGATGGCCCCCTCTAGTGGTAGGCTGGCAGTGATCTCTGATTTAAAACTCGTTTTTATCCTTTGAGCAAAAGGTCCACGTTCAAAAGTGAAACTTTTTGGTTCTTTGAAGGAAAAAAAATACAGTTAAAGTTGAAATCATTTATGGCATAGCAAACTTGGTCATTTTCTTTTTAAGATTTTATTTATTTATTTGACAGAGATCACAAGTAGGCAGAGAGGCAGGCAGAGAAAGAGGAGGAAGCAGGCTCTGCTCAGCAGAGATGAGCAGAGATGGGAGGATCAATCCCAGGCCCCTGGGATCATGACCTGAGCCGAAGGCAGAGACTTTAACCCACTGAGCCACCCAAATGCCCTTGAACTTGGCCATTTTTTAAAATTGTTTACACTTCCGACCAAACGATTCTGTTTGTACAGACCATAGGGAAAGTAGTCACCTGTAAGTAGAGACTTCTTTGGCATCAATTTGACATTTAATACGATTTTTACCTCCCCCTAGCATGGAGACGCCAGCTCTACTTACCAAGCCATATGGCCTCTCCGTTCAGCAGTCCTGGTGGACAAAGAGCATTCTGTTCAGTGTAGGTATCCTTTTGTTTCATTCAGGAGAGCTATATTATGTAGTAACAACGCCCCTCCAAATCTCAAGTGGCTTTAAAGCATCCAAAGTTTCTATCTCGCGTACCCTGCCTACGTGACTCCAGAGTTGGTGGGGTGCCCTATGCGGGGCAGACACTTGGATGGAGGCTGCTGGAACAGCCACTGTTGAACCTTCCTCATGGGCATGGCTAAGACGAAGGGCTGGCAATTCGGTGGACGCCTGCCTCTTCCGCTCATCCCCCCCACAGCCTGAACTGTGGACTCACCAGCACAGGAGGCTGCAGAAGTTGGGTCTCCCTTCTGGGGCTTGGACAGAGAGCACGTGAGCAGTGCTGAGGCCCACCACACCGTGGCTGAAGCAACGCCTAATCGTCCTTGCATGGTATTCAAACTTTGGGAGCACACCTGTTCGAAGTACACTGGGAACCTCTGACTTCATTTACTACTTGCTTTGGTATGCTGGGATTGTGCCACTGTGTAATGCCATCTGCATTTCAGATTTGTTTCTTTTTTTTTTTTTTAATTTTTATTTACTGGGGCGCCTGGGTGGCTCAGTGGGTTAAGCCGCTGCCTTCGGCTCAGGTCATGATCTCAGGGTCCTGGGATCGAGTCCCGCATCGGGCTCTCTGCTCAGCAGGGAGCCTGCTTCCCTCTCTCTCTCTCTCTCTCTGCCTGCCTCTCCGTCTACTTGTGATCTCTCTCTGTCAAATAAAATCTTTAAAAAAAAAAAGATTTTTATTTACTTATTTGACGGATAGAGATCACAAGTAGGCAGAGAGAGGGTGGGGGGAGCAGGCTCCCCGCTGAGCAGAGAGCCCGATGTGGGGCTGGATCCCAGGACCCTGAGATCATGACCTGAGCCGAAGGCAGAGGCTTTAACCCCTGAGCCACCCAGGCGCCCTCAGATTTGTTTCTTGATCATTTTTGGAGTAGTTTACAACTCATAGACTTTTGACTTAACTTAAAGTTTAACCATCTTTACTACTGAAGAGAAAAAAAGTTAGATTTAATTTCTCTTCCATTCCACTTGATCGAACTTAAGTGAGAAAATATTACATCCTTTTGGGGGGGGCACCCTTTTTGTGTCCACTTACTGATTTCCACTGTTTTTCAGACCACGGGTACATATATTCACTCATAACCAGTTTTCTCTTAAAAGGCTTTTTATCACCTTACAAACTTTGACCTCAACGTTAGTACTCAACAGTCTGAAGAGTCATACCAGTTATTAACATGCATTTCCACTTTGTGGTGTTTTCATGCTGTAAAACTTGTTCCAGGGGCGTCTGGGTGGCTCAGTGGGTTAAAGCCTCTGCCTTTGACTCAGGTCATGATCTCAGGGTCCTGGGATCGAGTCCCGCATCGGGCTCTCTGCTCAGCGGGGAGCCTGCTTCCCCCTCTCTCTGCCTGCCTCTCTGCCTGCTTGTGATCTCTCTCTCTCTGTCAAATAAATAAATAAAATCTTTAAAAATAAAACAAACAAACAAACAAACAAAACAAAGAAAAAAACTTGTTCCAGGGATCTAAACTGTACTATTGGCACAGTGTGCCTCGAGAGGTCTGAATTTCAAACACTGGCCCAAACGCGAGGCTCTGAGATCCCCTCATTAAGGTTCCCATGTTTGTCTCTGAAGTATGCCATGTTTTCATGAACACTTGACATCAGAGACATTCTGCTTTCCCTAAAGGTTTTGACGTTATGTCAAATTGTGAATTTAGTTAGTGGAGAAGGAAAATTTTGTAGTTTTCAAGTTTAAAAGGGAGGCCTTTTTTCCTACGGCTCCAATAATGGGACAAGAGCCTTATAGAGATTTAAAGATTAATAACTTGAATATTCGAAGTTTTGGGAAAAACACCTTTAAGAAAATAAGTTTTATACTCTAGTTGTTTCTACTCTGGCTTTCATTTAAAAAAAGTCTAATTTTAGAATCATGGCAGGTTGAAGGTAAGAATTACTGGGTTTCAATTATTTTTTTAAATCCTATTTTTTAAAAAAATACATTTTCCTCATTTTTAACACTACTTATGATTTAGAAAGCAAAGTATTTTTTTTTTTAAGATTTTATTTATTTGAAAGAGAGAGCATGAGCAGGAGAGGCAGAGGGAGAAGTGGGCTCCCCACTGAGCAGGGAGCCCAATGCAGGGCTTGATCTCAGGACCCTGGGATCATGACCTGAGCCAAAGGCAGATGCTTAACTGACTGAGCCATCTGATGCCCCAAGGAAATCAAAATATTTAAGAAGAGTAAAAATCACCCATAATTTCACTTTTGGAATTAGTCATTTCAAACAGAACTCCCCTTTGTTGACAAGTACACGCCCTCTCACGCAGGAGTCATTTTTGCTTCTATTTTTAAATTCTGCTGCCTGTTGTTCCAGTTCTGAAATTCAAGCACATTCCAAACAATTCTGTAATTCGTCCATTAAAGTACACCTGTTTCTCCCAACTTTGAACGTATAGAATGCTATGCCTGAAGTTGCATTTACTAGATAATGCTTGCTTGGAAAACAATAAAAAATACTAGGAGCAGATTACAGAACTAATTATTCTTGTGGCCACTCAGCAAAAGACTTCTTTCTCCAGCAGATTTGACATTCGGTTGCAGTATGGTTCAGAGCAAAATTGGGCATTCTTAGTAAAGACTGAGTAAACGCTGTTATTAACCACACTTCTAGAGTCCTATCCATTTTCCTTGCTCTTACTAAAACTGATGGTGGTGTTCTTCTCCTAATCTATTTTTTATGAATGTTGACTGTTTGACCCTTAGTTTTTCTTTCTATTCTTAATAGATATAAGTAACGCCTTGCTTTTCTGTTGTTTTATATGTTCTAAGGTAAAAAGAAAATGGCTTCTGACCAGCAGGAAATAATAACCCAAATGAATCTAGAAGAACTTCTGTGTCAATTCTAGGTGGAATATTCTAGGTGTCAATTCTAGGTGGAATACTTTCCGACTAATTTGCCAAATTTGCCAAACTGAAGTCATCTCTCTGAGTGGCACAGAGCCTGCTAGTTTCCTCTGACAGTCATTTACTGGGCCGCTTGGATTTAGGAAGATCAGTACAGAAGAGATGAGACAAGGCTTGACTAAAAGCTAGAGCTCTGGGCTATAATTTTTATTCCTGTATGAGCTGTGTGATCCTTGGCCAGACTTTGTTTTTCTGGGCTTCAACTTCATCTGGCAAAATGATCTCTGAGGTATCATTCTGCTCTTAAGATTTTGCTTATCTGTATTTTTAATCTTTACCACAGACTGAGTGATAAGCTTCATGTGTTTTTTTGTTTTTTTTTTTTTTTTAATGTGCTGTGCCAGATATTAAACGTAGCAAAGTTTCGGGTTACTACAATGTTTCTAGTGCCTGGGACAGAGCAGCAACTTTCTAAATATCTGAGTGAAGAAATAAACTTTATATGTGACTCCTTGTATAAACCCCCGAGTTAAAAAATGGCAGAGAATTCTATTACTTCTAGGGGCAGAGAGTGTAACACTACAAGCCAGTGAGATGAGGTCATTTCTGTGACTGGTTTTTCATTACCCAACTGAATTCAGATACAGAACTCAGAGCTTTCTAGAATAGAGATTACAAACCTGGGGCATTCAGGTGCAATCTGGGCTGATGAATTTTTTCTTGGTTTTATTGTTTGGCCTCAAAAGTGCACTTTTAAGTGACTTTTTAAAAAAAAATTTTGAATTAGTTGCCAACCATTTAAAAATTGCAAGCCTATACATACAAATCCAATTTCTGGCTTTTCTTGGAAAATCGGAAGAGCTGGCTGCACAAGGTTACCCATTCCTGACTGGCAACAGTTGGCAGGAGCAGAAGTGGGTCATGTGGGCTTTCCCATTCATCCCAGGCTCCCTCCCCACCACTACCTGCCCCTAGAAATTAGATTCTTATCATCAGACTTCTGTCCAAGTAGGAGATGACAGCTCAGATTATTGGCAAGTGTGGCTTCTCATTTAATGACATTCTAGAGTACAAATATTCTGTATGGATCAGAGTAAAAAATAGAAGAGAACCTGGAACACTGCAGATAAATTTGACGTTCACTTGTGAAAGTGTAGAATCTGTATTTTCATTTTTCTTTAATGATAGTCATCATTAAAAAAAAAAAAATCAGCGACCAATTGTCTCATTTGAATGTATTTGCAGTTGGGTCTACACTTGACGTTTGTGTTTCCACCACATGATTGCATGGACCTGGGCCCGTGTTCCTCCCTCATTGCCGGGCACTGGAATCTGGCGGGAAACTTGTGAAAACTACAGATGCCTCGGCCCAACCCCATAGATTCTGACTGGGTACGTTTGGGATGGAGCCCGAGTACTTGTTCTTTTTAGAAATTTTGCACATTCTGATCCATCAAGATGTGAGGGCCTTTGATCTAGGGCAAATAATCCTGCTATTTTGGTGGTGAGGGGGGCAGTTTCTTGTTTTCAGAATCACTGCTTTTATGGAAGAAGTTTCTGAAAGAAGAAATACGCATCGAGATGTGTGCCTTTGGGGAACATTTATGGGTGAGGACTCCAGCAGCACACAGGGTTCCGACAGCCAAGCGGCAAAGCCTGGCGGGCACGTTGGCACAGGTGCACATGAGACCTGACCTCGTCTACCAACCACTGTGGTTGATTAGTCACCCAGAAATGTCTGAAACTATTTATATTTTCAGTTTCACATTTTCAGGGTTTCCTCCCCGCCCCCCCCAAACATACAGAATTAAAGAACTGTAGAATTTTGGAAATAAACCAGCCTTCAAGAGATCTAGAGCCCTTGCCTTATTTTAAAGAGAGCCCACTTTTCAGCTTGTCCAAGGCCACACGCAGCTAACGGCTGAGCTGGGGATAATTCTTAGATCTCTGAATCCCCACCTAGGGTTCTTCCTATTTCTTCTGCTCACCTCAAAAAAATATTGAAATATCCGTGTGTGTTCAGTTGTATTCAAGAGAGCTGCTTTGTTAAATGTAAAGGGATTATACTTGAGCTTTTGGTGAAAAGACGAAACTGCAAAAGTTTCTGAGGTAGTATATTATTTAAAACTATCAATCTGACATTATTTTTAAATAAATTGTTTGAAAAGAGAAAACGAGTTAATAAAATTTAGGCTGCAGAATGAATCTTGATCTATGGCAAGCCACAGCCCATCAGGACATGGAAGTTGGAAACTTGGCTATCAAATGTCTTTGCACCACTTACCAGGAAAATGCTCTCGGTGTAGTTAGAAGCCACCAAAAGGCACAGACCATGCAATCGCACTGTTTGCGGGAAGAGATGGGGCAGTGTTTGGGACTGGGGAGTCAAGTAAGTCATGGTTTAGAGAATTTTAAAATATAAAACTATAAAACTACTTCTTTCCCAAGAGAGGTATTACATCACTGAGAGGCAACATGTGAGGGATAGATACATTATAAATTTCCGTTTTCTTTCTAGTTGTTCAATAAGTCTTTTCCAAAACCCACTCGTCTTCCCTAAATTACTCTGAAACTCTTCCCTCTCCCTTAGAAAAGATGAAGCACTGCTGAAAATTTAAGGGACACTTTTTGTTATTATGAGCTATATTGCGCAACTTGCAAAGAAGGGAACTCGGAAGATGGGAGCCTCTGTCTGTGTTTCCGTGTTGCAGCCAGTAGAGGACTAGTTTCTGAAGGACCATGTGTGTTTCTCCCCCACCCGACCCTGAGCCTTTGTATTCTCAATGCCCAATCTTCTCAGTCTCGGGCAAGCTGATCACTGAGGCCTCTGCCAACGTTCTGGCTCAGAACTGGTAAGATGGTGCCTGGGGGAGATCAGTCTCACCGGCAAACATACTTTGGTTTGCTTAGACAATGTTTCTAAAAAAATAGAGCTAACATTTAAAAATTGCGAGCTTTCACATTAAAAAGTCTGGATTCTAGAGTTCTCTGGAAAAATCAGAAAATCTAAGTCCATTCCCATGGTAATATTCAATAGAAGCTTAGGAGCTCCTGACCCTTAAACTGACATCTACTCCCTTCCCCCTAACTACCCTCTTGGTAATGCAGCTCAGTAGAACATTCTATGATGACGGAAATGTTCTGTAACTGTCCTGTCTAACGGGGTTAACAGCCTTTACCAAGTATGGCTTGAGCACTTGAACTGTGGCTAGTGGGACTGAAGAGTTGAATTTTAAATTTTATTTAATTTTTATCAATTTAAATTGAAATAGCCATATGTGGCTAGTGATGACCATATTGGAATGAGTCTAGCTGATTATTGCTGAGCAGAAGTGAATGTGGGACCAGTGTGAACAGACGTTCTTTTTTTCCCAGAGCATCCAGAAATTCAGACTTTTAATGAATTATCTTCCATTTAAAAATTTGGCTCCATTTTAAAAATGTGAAGGCCAAACGAAACACATTGATGGCACAAATTGTGGCCTGGGACCACCCATCGATGCCCTCCACCCATTGGATTAATGAGCAGCCAAGGGCAGAGAGAAAAACAACTTGTACATCTGCCCATGGAAATCAAAAGGCACAGTCAAAGCATTATTATTGTTCTGAAATAGAGCCTTACTTCCACAAATTAAGGTTGGTTGAAATTGTGTCAGTGGCAGAGATTACATGCATCCCATCCTATAAAAACACTTAATAAAGTGCAGGCTGAGACAAAGGACAAAGAGAAGGTCTTTAAATAGGAAGGAACAGTAAGGGCAAAGGCCCAGGGGCAGGAGAGGGCATAGTCCATTGGCAACTTAAAGAAGTTTCATGTATCTGCTTTGTCCAGTATGGTAGCCACTAGCCACATGTGACTATTTACACATAAATTTAAGTGAAATTTCAAAAATTAAAAATGCAGGTTTTCAGTCCTATTAGCCACCTTTCAAGTGCTCGATAGCCATGTACAGCTAGTGGCTACCATCTTGGACTTTTGAGATAGAGAACATGTCTCTCATTGCATGAAGGTCTCCAGACAGTAGTAGAACTTAGATCTGGAGATAGGCCAGAGAGATACTCGAAGACAAGGCCATGAGGTCCCAAGGGGGCCAGCACCCCACAGTAGGAAGTGTGGACTTGGAATGAAGATTTTCTTTTAGGAAGGTCATGCTGCTGTCATGTGGAAAATGGATTGGAAGAATTCACAACAGTGAATGGAAGAGACCCCGTTAAGAGGCTGTGGCAGTGCGGGGAAGAGATGAGGCTGTGATCTCATCTCAGACATTATCCATTCATCTCCCACCACATCGTGCTGGGCCCCGGACCTAGAGGGCAGTCATTACCTACAGTGCCAGGTATAGAACATGCACCCGAAACAGCTCTAATTCTGCAGGTGAGACGCTGGGGTTCATAGTAGTTAAATCAATCAATCCCACAGACCACACAGCTAGGAAATTCCACAACCGTCGATTCCAACCCATGGTTCTTTAGTTCTAAATCCTCAGATTATTTTCTATTTTTCTCTCTATACGATGTTTGTGACAACTTCCCCCCACATCCAGTGAGTCGCTTTCTCCAACTGGATCCTTGCCCTTTTCTGTTCCTTTTAAAAGGAGAATGATATTTCAGAGCAATTTTTCTTTCATAGCTTCTTCTATTCCAAATTAAGGGTAATCACAGCTGGTTGGTTCAATGCCAGAACTCAACCTGGGTAAGAGGCCTTCGTACGTGATGGTATTAAATGTGTGAGGTTTTATAAAAGTATCTGAGCCTTTGAGGAACTCGTCAGACATCTGGGGAATTTAAACGAGTAACTTAGAATAGATTTCCTTGACTAGCGTGATAATTCCCTAATGAAAAAAGTGGTGTTTTACCTCTAACTATATGCAGTGATGGGAAGAAACTTCGTAGCTGAGACTTTGAAATTCTCAAGCCTCTAGTGAGGATTTACTGATTTGCTTTGCCCGTGTTTCATTTGTTTTTCAATAAATAAAACATTTAAAATCTCATAAAACTTTATTTCCCCTTTTTTTGAATGTAATTTCAAACTTAACAGGAAAGTTGCTGGAAGAGTTCAAAGAACCTCTCAGTACCCTTCACTGGGATTACTCATTGTTACCATTTTGCCATGTGGGCTTATTGTTTTCTCTTTCAACACACACACATTATTTTTGAACCACTTAAGAATAAGCTGCAGACATAATCCTGCTTATCCCTGAATATTTTAGTGTGCATTTTCTAAGACAAGAACATTTTCTTATGTAACCAGAGTAAAATGATTAAAAGAGGAAATCTAACACCAGCATAATAGTAGTATTTAGTCAACAGTATCCAATTCACAGGTTGACTCAAAGTTCATCAATTATCCCATTAATGTCTTTTTAAAAATATTTATTGATTCATTTTATTTTATTTTTATTTAAAAAAAAAATTTTATTTATTTATTTGACAGAAATCACAAGTAGGCAGACAGGCAGGCAGAGAGAGAGGGGTAGGCAGGCTCCCCGCTGAGCAGAGTACCCGATGTGGGGCTCAATCCCAGGACCCTGGGATCATGACCTGAGCCGAAGGCAGAGGCTTTAACCCACTGAGCCACCCAGGCACCCATGTTGATTCGTTTTAGAGAGAGAGAGAGAACAAGCACTGGGAGAGGTAGAGAGAGAAACTTCAGCAGACTCTGCACTGAGTGCCGAGCCCCCGGGGGGGCCCTCTCATGACCCTGAGATCACAACCTGAGCAGAAACCAAGACTCTGATGTTCAACCCACTGTGCCACCCAGGGGCCCCCCATTAATGTCCTTTATAGCTGTTTACAGCTCCTTTCCCCCACACTCTGTGCAGAATCTAATCCAGGATTATGCATTAGACTAAATAGTCACATCTCTTAAAATGGAACAATTACTCACACTTTTTGAATTTCGTGATGTTTATATTTTTGAATAGAATAAATAGCAATAGGGATAAAAAATTTATAGTATAAACCTGTACATAATCTACAATCTATTGATTATATAGTCCTATAATACAGACTTATATAGATTATAGTCTATAACCTATGCATGAATACATAATCCATACTCCACATAATATTTTACATGTAATGTCTACTATAAGGTACATACATGAATATGCTCATGAATTCTTACACACTATCATCTATTGGGAAGAGGTCTTCAAATGAGAAGAAAAAGAGCAGAGAAGCAGAGGTAAGAGAGGACGTGGCTGGTTGGGAATCTGAAGAAATTATGAAATTATGGTAGCCACACAGGATATCTGTATGTGTAATCTATTAAGTAGAGTATAAGAATGTGTAAGAATTCATGAGTCTATACGAATAAATACCTACAAACATAAATAAATAAGAGATGGGAAAAGCTTTTCTTTCAGTAAAATGATAACTAATAAAACGTAGAACAGCATGACAGAACTGGAAAAGTCCCAATTTGCAACCATTACCATAATAAAAAATTCAGGCGAGAAATTTCAAAGGATACAAAAACTGGTGGCAGAAAGTTTGAAGAAGAAAAAGATATTTATATATTTTAAATTTAAATAGTTAACTATTTACCTATTTAAATTTAAATAGTTAACTATTTACCTATTTAAATTTAAATAGTTAACTATTTAAATATAAAGTTAAATAGTTAACTATTTAAATATAAAGTTAAATAGTTAACTATTTAAATAT
>NW_019154089.1:28991765-29023800 GCF_002288905.1 Enhydra lutris kenyoni
TAAATATTGCCCCACAAATCACTTATTAGTTAGAAAGGAAAGGGCAATAACTAGGAGATAGCCTCTTAGCCAAGCAGTCAAAATGAACATCATCGGTGATGGACAATGAGCAACTTGTGCCTCTTGAAATGATGCCTAAGAGGGCACGACTTCACCTATGTTGTATTCCCGTTAAAAATAAATCTGTTCATGAGGACACAAACCCAAACAGGGATGTTCTATAAAATGTTTTTAATGAGAAACTTGCTAAAACCAAGGGTTGCATCCAGAGTTGCACTATCAAGAAAAACCACTAGATGTCACTATAGTTTCGCAGGTTGCTCACGTCTTCGCTGTTGTAGTAAATACACATTCCTTTGTGGCCTGCCTCCTTAAACTTTGACACTATTGTGGACCGGACACACGTCGCCAATTCCAGCGCAGAGAGCTTTTGAGAAGGCTACAAGTTAAATAATGGCAAAGCAGTGGAGGAGGAGGCAACAGGCTTAGATGAAAGCTTGTCTCTGCCATTACAAAATCCCAGGGCAGTTCTTGGCAAACCCTGCCCTCCCTGAGTCTTGGTCTCTGCCTGTAAAATGAGGGGATTAGGATTGCTGGCTCCTAGTCACCTGTAGCTTTAACAGCTTATGATTTTAAGCTAATGTTTTCTCAATTTAAGTCATTTCAGAACCCCCTGAAAGATTTTTGCTCAACCATATTGGACCTACTACTGATTTCTCTGTTTTTTTTTGTTTTTGTTTTCCACTCAATACTCTAATTTATCTAATGCTTGTCTTTAAGTTGACTTGGTTTTTAAATATGCAAATAAAAAAATAATTTATAGGTCGATTACAAATGGAAACCAGTTCACTTGCGGTAAATAGAGGGTAACCACAAAAATAAATATAATAAAAACAGCAAAATTAAATTTGAGTAGATGTTATTGTCTGCCAAAGGCTCAGAGCCTGTAGCCTGCTCTGTTTGTCCTTTTTAAAGTGAGGTTTGGAGGTGTTAAAGAGAAGTTGAAGACAGACTAGCCCTGAGAATTCCCTCGTGATGTAAGCAAAAGAATCGAGGCTGAGAAGATCTTTCTGTCTTTGTGGTTTGGTATTACTTAATTCTGTATCTGTAAACAACCACAATATCTCATATACCACCTAAAACCAGTTCTTCGTTCCCATAAGCTCTTCTAAGTTCGTTCATCTTTTCTTTTCTTTCAACTCTGAGTCTTCAATATTTCTAGTAGGCTCTAAAGAGTATGCTTAGAAATCACACATTATTGTTTCTTTTGATCTGTATTTAAGCTTTCATTTTATTTTGATACTCCTTTCCGTTTAGTATTGGTTTAGCTTCCTTTTCGTGTTTCTTTAAATTTGCTTTTAGAGTCAATCTTCTTCCCTTTGAAACACTCACTCCCTTTTCAGCAGATGGGATGATGTATGTCCGTCTGCTGTCAATGTCGAGGCAATTATAAGCCACCAAATGGCTTGTGATTTGGCATCTTCTCCTGATAAAGGTTTATGATAGATAGGATGTGGCAGAGGTCAGGAATTCTGCTGAGTACAACCTGAGGGTATGCTTCAAATTGCTTGAGCTTTATCCAAATCCCCTAGGACGCCATCAGAAAACTGGTCCCCTTCAATTTTGGTACAGAGCTTTCTTCTTCATTCTTCACAGAGATTCCGAGTGAAGATGTCTAAAGCTGGGCCATCTAATTGCATGCTTTGCTCCCTGGCATTCATTGAGTCCTTTCCTGCTTTGTATAATCAGTTATAATTACTAATTTGCTGTCCACAATTAGCATAGGGAGTTTTAGAGGAGCAGAGACAATTTCTTAGCTGCCCAATGTTACTAAATAATTTAAAAGGGGGAAGACAAAGGATTTCTATCAAATGTGTTTTGTTTTCTGAATGCTGGTGTTGCCATTAAGGAAAACTTAAAAGGCAAAAAATAAAAATCAGGAAATTGATAAAGATCAAGACACCAAATATTTCCTGCATTGTAAAAGTTATTGTTTTTATAATTTAATTTCCTTGGTGAAGTGAGTTTAGTTTGCCACTAGAAACCCAAAAGCTGAGAGGTCAGTTTCACTGTTCAACGGGACAGAATGCTTTTTGTTTCACATGAAACCCTGTTCCTATCTGCAAAAAAACCTAGAGGGATTTCTATTCAGGAGAGATTTTCATTTAAAGATTGACTTTGAATCAACAGAAACTTAAAAAAAAAAAAAGATTTATTTATTTATTTGAGAGACAGAGAGAGAGAGAGAGCGGGCACACAGAGGGAGAGGGAGAAGCAGGCTCCCCGCTGAGCAGAAGTCCAGGGTTGGCTCCATCCCAGAACTCCAGGATCATGACCTGAGCCAAAGGAAGATGCTTCACCAACTGAGCCACCCAGGTGCCCCAGAAAAATTTTTTTCTATGTCAAATTTGGTGGAACTATACTCTTACCCCCCATTCACCCCAATTCAGAGTAAAATCCCACTTTTTCCCCTCTGTTCATTACTGTACCTAAGTGGAAATCCAAACTACAGTGAGCGCATATAAGATTTCCCAATGCATATAAGAGACACTGACTATGCTAATGATGATCAGATATGAAGCATGGTTATTTTCTGGGGAGCTTTGTTAAGGAATTCTTCAGGATTCCTTTAGCCCCGTTTGTTCCTAATGCTGATTCAGGTTTATGTTTACAGATTTATGTTTACAGATTCCTGTCCCACCCCCCTGCAACAGTCAATCAATTATTTTATTATGTGATGACATCATTCTCGACGGAATGGATGATGGTGTCCTGGCAGAGTCTCCTTCCAAGTTTTGCTGAGCATCACTAGTCAGTGTACTTTGAGCCAGTTTCTTGAACTATATCCCCACGGCTGCAAATTATACTTTATTTCATTGTTTTAAAGTGTGTAGAGCTGACATGTCTGTTTGAGATACTGAGTCAAGTACTGTCTTCCTAGCGCATCTAGAACTATTGATTCCTATGCGAGAGGTCCCATTATATTTTCTTCAGACACAGCCCCCAAAGAGGCTCTAAAGATCCTTTCATCCCATCTGGTGCCCAGGTCCCCACCCTATCAGCCTTCTGTGGTGCAAGTAATAGAAACCAACTCTGGGGGGCGCCTGGGTGGTTCAGTGGGTTAAGCTCTGCCTTCCGCCTGGTCATGATCCTGGGGTCCTGGGATCAAGCCCCACGTGGGGTTCTCTGCTCAGCAGGGAGCCTGCTTCAACCCCCCCCACCCCGCCCATCTATCTCTGCCTGCCTTTCTGCCTACTTGTGATCTCTCTCTGTCAAAGAAATAAATAAAATCTTTAAAAAAAAAAAAGAAAGAAAAAAGAAACCAACTCTGGGTCAGTTAAACCAAAAAGGGTATTTATTTTATGAATACAGGGTGGCTCCTAGAATTTAAAAAAAAACAAATTTTGAAGAACCAGCTCAGAAAGATCAGAGCTGGTGTGCACTCTGGGGATCTAGGTACCAGGAACTAACTGGCAATGTCTTTAGGAATTATCTACTGGTGACTCCAAGGGTATTTTACAGGGAGCTTTAACTTCCCCAGGCCAGTTCTTAGTCTGGGTTATTGAGATTTCTTACATTTATTCAAAAAGCTATGTAAAAGTAGTTAAAAATTTTCCCCCCAAACTTGCCCTCCCCCAGAGGGGCACCCCCATCCTTTCTACACAGAAATGTTAAGGCTGCCACTTACAATAGATAAACGTTTGCATTTTCCACAATTTGTGTGATTGGAATCCTAAAATGTTTACTGTTTTTTGCTTTTGTGGTTTCTTTGATGTTTCATAGTTACTTTGAGATTTATCTATGATATTCTCTGAGTGAGCTCATTCTTTGTTTGTTTTATTTAGTGATATTCTCTGGATATACCACTATGATATACCATTATTCCTTCACCTGTTTAGAGACATTTTTGACTATTGAAAATAACACATATACAATATCTGTGTATAATTATTAAGCTGGGGGGAAAAGGCTTTTTTTTTCTGCCTCAAAGCAAATCTTTATTAATCATGTATGGTTCACACATGTTTTCTTTCTTTATTTATTTAAAGATTTTATTTATTTATTTGAGAGAGAGAGGCACAGTGAGAGAGGGAACATAAGCAGGGGGAGTAGGAGAGGGAGAAGCAGGCTTCCTGCTGAGCAGAGAGCCCAAGGCAGCTTGCTCCCAGGACCTTGGGATCATGACCTGAGCCGAAGGAAGACGCCTAACGACTGAGCTACCCAGGCGCCCCCACACATGTTCTCTTTACAAAAACCTACCTTTCTAGGGGAGCCTGGGTGGTTCAGTCACTTAAGTGTCTGACTCTTGATTTCGGCTCCGGTCCTGTTCTCAGGGTTGTGAGATCCAGTAAATCTCCTGGGGCTCTGCACTCAGTAGGGAGTCCACTTCTCTCTCTCTCCTTCTGCCCCTCCCGTCACATGTGCTCGTGCATTCTCTCTCCCTCAAAAAAAAAAAAAAAGAAAGAAATCCTAAAAACAAACAACAAAACCCCCAGCTTTCTAGGAAAGCACAATCTTCAAGGATGGCTTCAGCTTTGCATCGTGAGTCTTGTATTAAAAGAAAATTACAGTGGTATAATTTGTTTATACTATGATAAATAAAGTTTATTTATTTATTTTAAAGTTTATTTATTTATTTTTAGTAATCTTTACCCCCAACGTGGGACTTAAACTTATGACCCTGAGATCAAGAGTCACATGTTCCACCGACAGGGCCAGCCATGTGTCCCTATATTACGACGCTTTCTAAATAAACTTAAACAAACAAACAAAAAGTCCAGTTGATCTTTCCTTAAATGTTACACAAAACAGATGTAAGATAGACAACAAATTAGAGTTTATATTTACAAAAAGCTGTAAGTGCAAACAGTTCTAGATCGTGCATGCCTCATTTAATCAGTTTAGTCTGAAAGTGGTTACCTGGTACATGAGTGTGAAAAAGACATTTAAAATACTCTAAGGTTTAATCAGCATCTTCCTTTCTACAGAAGAAAATTGTGGTTTCGGGTCAGAAACAGAATGCCCATCCAAACTCATTCCTAAAGGCTTCGTTTGCAGAGAGCCGGATGCGGGGCTCGATCCCAGGACCTTGAGATCATGACTTGAGCCAAAGAGAGGCTTTAACCCACTGAGCCACCCAGACGCCCCTCTTCGGTGTTTCTAGCACTGCAACCTAGTGCACCGTACAGCTGAATGCGAAGAACCATTCTACCGAGAGAGGTGACGTATTATGGCCAAGGCTCCTGGCGTTAACATGCTTTTCAAAGAGCCATTCCGAAAACGAAGAGGTGCGGAATTGCTTTCACATGGTACACAGTTAAGATGATGACTATAAAAACACTTGGCGCCCCTGGCAACCTCACCTCAAAGTATGAGGGGCCTACTCAAGTTCTGAGAGTTCTGACGGTCGCAAGTCCTGCCCTCTTCCTTGAGCAGGATTTGGCCTCCCTCGGTTTTCACTCACTGTCCCTCCCTCTACTTCCTTGAGTTCCCCCAGAGCCAATCCTTCAGATGAGGATGTCAGCCTGCAAGTTCCTCTCATGTCACTCTCTCCTTCTCCAGACGCTTCTGAGTTTTGAACTTGCCTTCTCACTGTGGGAGGTCCTTGCTCCCAATCTTCATAGGGCCTGCCCTTTCTTGGTCTTCAGATCCTGGTTCAGATGTCATCTCCTCAGAGAGACCTGCTCTGATAATCTGGCTCAAGGCCCTCATCCTCGATGCCCCCCTCTACCCACCATCTCGCTTTTCAGACTCTTCAGTGTAACCCGAAAATACCTTTTTGGGGGGCTTACTTTTTGCTATCTATCTTCCCACTGAACTGTAAGCCCTGTAATAAGAATAGAGAAATTATCTTCCTATTACTGTATACTCACTGCCTGGAACAGTGTCTTTCATACCAAAGTTGCTCAATAAATACTTATGGAATAATTAACAAATAATTAACAAATTAGTAGCATGTTTTATACAAGTTGTACTGTAAAGTGTAACATACATAAAGAAACATGCATAAAACTATACATATTCTTTAGGAAACAGTTGTAGAGTGAACTTTATTAACCACCATCCAAGCCAGGAAATAGAATAGTCTTGGCTTCCCAGAAACGATCGGTGCGCTCCATCTCTCCGTTTCTACCCACGACCCTTGCCCGCTAGAAGTCACTATATCCTCCCTTCTGGGAGAGTCGTTTACCTACTTTCCTTCATAGGATTACCACTTACACACTCATTCCTAAACCATGTAGTTCAGTTTGGCCAGCATTTAGAAAGCCGCCCATGTAGAATAATACTGCACAAACTCTTCCGCGCCTTCGTTATTCCATTCGAGATTATGTTTGAAGACCTCCAATTTCTGGCATGATGGAGTGAGAAGGCTGACAAATCTTGCCCTCCAAAACAACTATTCGGGTGGTTAAAAGTTCAAACACAACCACTGCAGTGCTCTGGCGATGGATCAGAGACATACCACACACTGATGAGCCCCCTTGAATTCTGGGTGAGATATATGAATCTGTGACATTGTTACAGGAGTTGCTCTCACCCTTTCCCTGAGCCCCAGGTCTGTGGTGGTTGTGCACCCCGGGGTGGGGGCGGGGAGAGCCAGCGGCACTGCTGCGGCCACCAGAATGGACTTCTGGACTTGGAGCATTGTCCGTGTGAGCAGCAATCTTGGTGCCAAGCAGACAGGGAGAGCCAGCAGCGGCCACTAGCCTGAGCTTATGGCCCTATCTGGGGCAAGCAGTGGTCTAGCAGGCTGCCCACGACTTAACAGGAATGTCTCCATGTGACACAGTCATAGGGGCAGAATGTGTGTTTTGTTCAAATGTACATGTAATGTTCTCCCGACTAGACCCTGTAGTGAGTCACAAAATAAATCTCAGTGCATTTTATTTTGATTTTTTGATTTTTATTAACTTTTTAAATTTTAATTTCAGTATAGTTAACATACAGTGTTATATTAGTTTCAGGTGTATGATATAGTGATTCAGCAGTATGTGTATATCTCACATCTTCTTTATCCATTCATCTATCAGTGGACACTTGGGCTGCTTCCATAATTTGGTTATTGTAAATAATGCTGCAGTAAACGTAGGGATGCATATATCCTTTTGAATTAGTGTCTTTGTATTCTACTGTAAATGCCCAGTAATGGGATTACTGGATCGTAGGGTAGTTCTATTTTTAATTTTCATACTGTCTTCCTCAGTTGTTGCACCAGTTTGCATTCCCAGCAACAGTACATGAGCATTCTTTTTGCTCCACATCCTCACCAATGCCTGTTGTCTCGGGCATTTTTTTGATTTTAGCTGTTCTCACAGGTGTGAGATGATATCTTATTATTGTTTTGATTTGCATTTCCCTCCCAATGAGTGATGCTCAGCATCTTTTCATGTGTCTGTTGGTCACCTGGATGTCTTCTTTAGAGAAATGTTTGTTCATGTCTTCTGCCCATTTTTTAAAATGGATTATTACGGGTTTTTTGGGTGCTGAAATGTATAAGTTCTTTATATATCTTGGGTACTAATTCTTTATCAGCTATGTCATTGCAAATAGCTTCTCCCATTCATTCATCTTTTAGTTTGGTTGATTGTTTCCTTCACTGTGCAGAAGATTTTTATTTTGATGTAGTCCCAATAGCTTATTTTTGCTTGTATTTCCCTGGCCTCAAGAGACATATCTAGAAAATGTTGCTACAGCTGATGTCAGAGAAATTATTGACTGTGCTCTCCTCTAGGATTTTTATGGTTTCAGGTCTCACCGTTAGGTCTTTAATCCATTTTGAGTTTGTTTTTGAGTATGGTGTAAGAAGATGGTCCAGTTTCATTCTTCTGCATTTGGTTGTCCAGTTTCCCAATACCATTTGTTGAAGTGACTGTCTTTTTCCCATTGGATATTCTTTCCTGCTTTGTCGAAGATCAATTGACCATATAATTGTGGGCTTGTTTCTGGGCTTCCTACCCTGTTCTGTTGATCTATGTGTCTGTTTTTGTGCCAGTATCATACTGTTTTGATTACTTCAGCTTTGTAGTATAACTTGAAATCTGTAGTTGTGATATCTCTAGATTTATTTTTCTTTTTCAAGATTGTTTTGCCTATTCTGGGCTTTTTGGGTTTCCATGCAAATTTTAGGATTATTTTTTCTATTTCTGTGAAAAATGTTGTTGGTATTTTGATAGCAATTGCATTAAATCTGTACATTGCTTTGGGTAGTGTGGACATTTTATTTTATTTTATTTTATTTTTTATAAACATATAATACATTTTTATCCCCAGGGGTACAGGTCTGTGAATCGCCAGGTTTACACACTTCACAGCACTCACCATAGCACATACCCTCCCCAATGTCCATAACCCCACCCCCCTCTCCCAACCCCCCTCCCCCCATCAACCCTCAGTTTGTTTTGTGAGATTAAGAGTCCTTATGGTTTGTCTCCCTCCCAATCCCATCTTGTTTCATTTACTCTTCTCCTACCCCCTTAACCCCCCATGTTGCATTTCCTCTCCCTCATATCTGGGAGATCATATGATAGTTGTCTTTCTCCGATTGACTTATTTCACTAAGCATGATACCCTCTAGTTCCATCCACGTCGTCACAAATGGCAAGATTTCATTTCTTTTGATGGCTGCATAGTATTCCATTGTGTATATATACCACATCTTCTTTATCCATTCGTCTGTTGATGGACATCTAGGTTCTTTCCATAGTTTGGCTATTGTAGACATTGCTGCTATAAACATTCGGGTGCACGTGCCCCTTCGGATCACTATGTTTGTATCTTTAGGGTAAATACCCAGTAGTGCAATTGCTGGGTCATAGGGTAGTTCTATTTTCAACATATTGAGGAACCTCCATGCTGTTTTCCAGAGTGGTTGCACCAGCTTGCATTCCCACCAACAGTGTAGGAGGGTTCCCCTTTCTCCGCATCCTTGCCAGCATCTGTCATTTCCTGACTTGTTAATTTTAGCCATTCTGACTGGTGTGAGGTGATATCTCATTGTGGTTTTGATTTGTATTTCCCTGATGCCGAGTGATATGGAGCACTTTTCCATGTGTCTGTTGGCCATCTGGATGTCTTCTTTGCAGAAATATCTGTTCATGTCTTCTGCCCATTTCTTGATTGGATTATTTGTTCTTTGGGTGTTGAGTTTGCTAAGTTCTTTATAGATTTTGGACACTAGCCCTTTATCTGATATGTCATTTGCAAACATCTTCTCCCATTCTGTCAGTTGTCTTTTGGTTTTGTTAACTGTTTCCTTTGCTGTGCAAAAGCTTTTGATCTTGATAAAATCCCAATAGTTCATTTTTGCCCTTGCTTCCCTTGCCTTTGGCGATGTTCCTAAGAAGATGTAGCTGCGGCTGAAGTTGAAGAGGTTGCTGCCTGTGTTCTCTTCAAGGATTTTGATGGATTCCTTTCTCACATTGAGGTCCTTCATCCATTTTGAGTCTATTTTTGTGTGTGGTGTAAGGAAATGATCCAATTTCATTTTTCTGCATGTGGCCGTCCAATTTTCCCAACACCATTTATTGAAGAGGCTGTCTTTTTTCCATTGGACATTATTTCCTGCTTTGTCGAAGATTAGTTGACCATAGAGTTGAGGGTCTATTTCTGGGCTCTCTATTCTGTTCCATTGATCTATGTGTCTGTTTTAGTATATGTGCTGCCGAAGCGAGCACTATGTGTCTGTTTTTGTGCCAGTACCATGCTGTCTTGATGATGACAGCTTTGTAATAGAGCTTGAAGTCCGGAATTGTGATGCCACCAACTTTGGCTTTCTTTTTCAATATTCCTTTGGCTATTCGAGGTCTTTTCTGGTTCCATATAAATTTTAGGATTATTTCCATTTCTTTGAAAAAAAATGGATGGTACTTTGATAGGAATTGCATTAAATGTGTAGATTGCTTTAGGTAGCATAGACATTTTCACAATATTTATTCTTCCAATCCAGGAGCATGGAACATTTTTCCATTTCTTTGTGTCTTCCTCAATTTCTTTCATGAGTACTTTATAGTTTTCTGTTTATAGATTCTTAGCCTCTTTGGTTAGGTTTATTCCTAGGTATCTTATAGTTTTGGGTGTGATTGTAAATGGGACTGACTCCTTAATTTCTCTTTCTTCTGTCTTATTGTTGGAGTAGAGAAATGCAACTGATTTCTGTGCATTGATTTTATATCCTGACACTTCACTGAATTCCTGTACAAATTCTAGTAGTTTTGGAGTGGAGTCTTTTGGGTTTTCCACATATAGTATCATATCATCTGCAAAGAGTGATAGTTTGACTTCTTCTTTGCCGATTTGGATTAGTGTGGACATTTTAACAGTATTTTTCTTCCCGTCCATGAGCATGGAATATCTTTCCATTTGTTCGTGTCGTCTTGACTCTCTTTCATCAGTGTTTTGTAGTTTTCAGAGTACAGGTCTTTCACATCCTTGGTTAAGTTTATTCCTAATTTTCCTATTCCTAATTTATTATAGGAATAATAAATATAAATATTTATATATATATATAAATATAAATATATAGGAAAGTACAAATATTTCTAATTTATTATAGGAATAAAATATTCTTATTTTATTATTTTTGTGCAATTATAAGTGGGATTCTTTTCTTAATTTCTCCTTCTGTTGCTTCATTATCAGTGTATAGGAATGCAGTGAATTTCTGTACATTGATTTATATCCTGTGAACTTACTGAATTCATTTATCAGTTCTAATAGTTTTTTGGTGGAGTTTTTAGGGTTTTCTTTGGAGAATATCATGTCATCTGCAAATAATGAAAGGTTTATTTTTTCCTTACTAATTTGGATGCCTTTTATTCCCTTTTTCTTGCTTGAGTGCTCTGGCCAGGACTTCCAGTAATATGTTGGATACAAGTGGTGAGAGTGGACATCATTGTCTTGTTCCTGACCTTAGCGGGAAAGCTTTTAGTTTTTCCCCATTCAAAATGATTGATGCTAGCTGTGGGTTCAATACATTTTAAAAGATTGAAATCATACAAAGTTTGTTCTCTGACCAGAAGAGAATTGAATTAGGGATCCACAACAGAGAGAATTCTGGGTAAACCTCAAATATTGGGAAATCAAGCAACACACTTCCAAGTAGCCCCTGGGTCAAAGGAGAAAACACAAGGGAAGTCAAAATATATTTTTTTTAACTGAATGAGAATGAAAACACAATATAACAAAGGAATGTCTGGGACTTAGGGGATGTATTAAAAAAGAACTATGGGGGAAAATTTTAGATTTGAATGTCTATATCAGAAAAGAATAAATGCCTCCAATCAATAACCTAAACTTCTTTCTTAAGAAATTATAAGCAGAAGGAGATAAATAGTAAAGAATAGAGCAGAAATCAATGCAGTAGAATCCCCCTCCCAGTAGAGAAAAGTTGATGAAACCAAAAAAGTTCAATTTTTGATATTAGCAAAATTGGCAAATCCTTTGCAAGTCTGACATATAAAAGAGAAGACACAAACTACCAAAAATCAGGAATGAAGAACAGACATCACTACCATTCCTAAAAAACTCTATGAGGATGACATGGTCATATAATGAATAACTTACACCAACCAGTTGGACAATGTAGATGAAACAGACACATTCCTAGACAGACACGAATTGCCAAACTGAAAAAAAAAAAAAAAAGAGAGACCGTGGATAGACCTGTTAGAAACAAAGAAATTGAACATCCATGTTCATAACAGCTTTATTCACAGTCGTCATAAAGTGGAAGTAACTCAAGCATTCATTAACAAGTTGAATGGATAAGCCAAATATGGCATATACACGCAACTGAGCATTGTTCAGCCTGAAAATAGAGAAGTTCGAATACATGATACATTGTGGGTGAAACTTGAGGACGGTATGTTAAGTGAAATAAGTCAGTCATAAAAACACATTTCTATGAGGTGGAATAGTCAGAGTCATAGGGATGGAAAGTGGAATGGTAGTTTCCAGAGGCTGGGAGAGAGAAGAATGGGTGTTGTTCAAAGGGTTTCAATTTTAAAAGACAATGTTCTGGAGTTTGGTTGCATAACAATGTGAATGTACTTAACACTACTGAATAGTACACTTAAAAATGGTTAAGATGGTAAGTTTTATGTTATGTATGTTTTAGTACAATTAAAAAGAAAGAAAGAAAGAAAAAAGAAACCTGCTTGGAGAGCACAAGACTTCAACACTTGTCACTCTATATGTGTGTCCCCAAAAATTTTTCAGAAGAGAGAAGTAAAGAAATTGAATTAGCAGGTAAGGATATCCCACAGAGAAAAGTCCAGAACCAGATGACTTTTACCGGTAAGTTATATCAAATATTTAAAGAAGAAATAATACCAATCCTTCACAACCTTCTTCCAAAAATAGAGGAGGAAGAAACACTTCTCAATTCATTCTATAGGGCCACTGTTACCCTGTTACCCAAATCAGACAAAGACCTCACAGAAAAAGAAACTGCAGACCATTTTTCCTTATGAACATGTATACAAATTTCTCAACAAAATATTAGCAAGTTAAATTTAGCAATATATGAAAAGGATTCTATGTTATGACCAAGTGGGTTTATCCCTGGAATGGTAGGCTGATTTAACATTCATTTCTATAGAGCATATTCCTGGAAGTGGAATTTCTGGATGTGTGTGTGTGTGAAATGCCTGCTGGAGTTGATGAATCACAACAGATAACGTGCTATTGAGTGTTTGCTGTGTGCCAGGCATGGTTCTAAGTGATACAGGGTCACGTCATCATCACAAGAGCTCTAGAAAATAGGTACTATTATTATCTGTATCAGCATCTATTTTCTCTTTTGCGAGGATGATAACATGAGTTTTCTCTTTTAATCTATTAATGTGGTAAATTGTATTACTTGATTTTCATTATGTTGCATTGACTTCAAAATCAAAGGCTAAATTCTACCCATTGATGAGATATCCTTTCTATGTAGTATGAATTCGATTTGTTAATGTTTTGTTAACATTTTTTTAAAAAAATCTGTATTCAAAGGGGCGCCTGTGTGGCTCATTTGGTTGAGTCTCAGACTGCTGGTTTTGGCTCAGGTCATGATCTCAGGGTCTTGGAATTGAACACTTAGGTGGGCTTCCTGCTCAAGGGGAAGTCTGCTTCTCTCCCTCTCCCTCTGCACCTCCTCTGACTCATGCTCTCTCTAAAATAAATAAATAAATCTTTAAAAAAATCTATGTTCCTAAATAAGAAAAAAAATCTATGTTCCTAAATAAGAAAAAAATCTATGTTCCTATAATATTCCTTTCTCATGATGTTCTTGTTAGGTTTTGATATCAATATTATTTTTAATCTTGAACTCATTTTCTTCTACTAGTTTAGAGGTAACATACTCTATTTCTATAGTTTTCATTATTATATTATTTATGGGTTGGATTGTGTTCCCTCACCCCCCAATTATATTGAAGTCTTAACCCCTGGGACCTGTGACTGTGACCTGATTTGTGAATAGGATCTTGAAGATGTCATCAGGTTAAATGAGGTCATTCGAGTGGGTGCTAATCCAGTACAACTGGTGTCCTTACAAGAAGTGGGGGCAGAAATTCACAGGAGGGAGATGGCCACGTGAAGGCAGAGATGGAGCTCAGAGGTAGGATGCCACCAGCCTGGGGCTACCCAAGGAAAGACTCTGAAGAGACTTCAGAGGGCACAGTGCTCTGCCAACACCTTGATTTTGGATTTCGAGCCTTCAGAACTGAGAAAATAAATTTCTGTTTTTTCCCGCCAGTCAGTATGTGGTAGTTTGTTATGGCAGCCCTTCCAATCTAATACATCGTAGAAGTCACAACCTGCATAATTAACGAATCTGAGTCTAGAAGTTCCAAGAACCTTCACCCTCTCCAGGACAAACAAGGAGCACAAGGAAACTGCAAGCCAGAACCTTTCATTCCTTCTCCTTTATCCCTATTCCAACTCACACGCTTTTGTTAACTTAATCCCTTTTTTCCCCATTAGAAATTTTCAACACTATTTTATACAGTGTCTATGCTTATCTTATTTAACCACACTCTCCACTTTCTTTGTTCCACTAACTTTCTTGCGTCTCAGATCTTTTTTCCAGGACCATCGTCTTTCTTCCTGAAAGACGGGCACATCCACGGGGGTCCTCGAGTGAGAACCTGCTGTTGACAACTTCTCACAGGTTTAGTTGGGTTTTCACTGGGCGCAGAATTCTAACTATGGTGGCCATTGCACTCATTTGATATGTTGAAAATACAAGTCCACTGTCTTCTGCCTTCCGTTCTCGCTGTGAATGAGAACTGTCTCTTAGAAGTCAGTCTAACGGCCATGCTTTTAAAGGTAACTTGGCTTTTTTCCTCTGGCTGCTTGAGGTATTTCTCTTTACTTTTGTTCCTCTGTAATTTCACTATCATGCATCTAGTTGTAGATTTTTTTTCCCCTTCCCTCCCTCCCTCCCTTCCTTCTATTTTATTGAGATATTATTGACATATAACATTGCATATACTTAAGTTTACAGCATAACGACTTGGATTCTTGCGTATTGTGAAATGGTTTCCATAATAAGTTTACCTAACATCTATCCTCTCACATAGTTGCAAAATTTTTTTCTTTGTGATGAGAGGTCTAGAATTTACCCTCTGAGCAGATTTTAAAATTTTTTATCTTGGGGTTACCTAGATCTTTTTGATCTATCGATTAATGTGTTTCTTCAGTTCTGGAAAATTCTTGGTGATCTTCTCCTCAAATGTTTCCTCTGTCTCATCCTCTCTTTACTTTTCTTCCAAGGCCTTAATCAAATGTATGCTAGATTTCTCATTATATCCCCTTTGTGTCTTACTCTCTCTTTATCTACTACTCCTTGTTTCACCCTGGGTAGTTTATTCAATTTATATCTAATATATTATATATTATGCTGTATATAATCTGTATGTACAATTAGATATAATTTTGTATCTAAAACCTTCCTCGTTTATCTGTTTATTGCTTCTCCCTCTGTTTTATCCATTCTGCTCTTAAACCCCTTCACTAACATTTGTTATTTTAGTATTTATTTATAGAAGTTGTTTCTTTTTCCAATTTGCTATGACAGATTTTATAGTTTGCTACAATATAATGTTTTCAATAATGTATCTGTTTCCTGCAGATGTTATCAGTTTGTCATTTGTTTCTTTAAGCACGGCAATTTTGGTGATATTTTAGTCTGTCCGATACTTTCCAAGTCTGAACAGAGTGCTGGTATGTTTCTGTTTTCTGTGGGTTCTGCTGGATTTCATTACATACTATTTCCTTGTGTTTCTGCTAATCTGGGATTGCTTGCCGTCTTTCCCTTGCAAAGTTATTTGTAGGGATAACCAAGCCTGGCCCAGGTCTACCCGTCCCCGAGATGCTTCGGGTTTGCTTTGTTGACTTCCTGGATGTGTTAGCAGTTGGGTACCACCTTAAACTCTTTCACAATTTAAGATTCCATAACCAGCTCAGGCTGTGAGTATCTGAGTATAAACCCTCCTGGTGGCCAGTCTGGGGCCAAAAGTCTCCTGGCTTTGTAGGAAGTGGAATAGGTTTAGACGAACTTTGCTCTGACATTGATAATGTATCTCTTTGAAACCCAAGCTTCCTGCGAAGAGGTCGCCTGAAAATTTCCCCCCTTGGATGGGCTCTGAGCCTCCACCATTGTTGCTGCTCCCCTCCATGCAGCCCCTGTGCAGAAGCCCATGTGAACGGAAACCAGAAATGCTTTGGGGGCATAAGTGCTATAGTGTCCAATGGTCTACTACTCTCTCTGATTACAGGTGTTTGTTCAAAAACTGGTCTAGAAACTCCCCACTATTCTTTTGGCACTTCCGTTGTTGTTGTTGTGGTGGTGGTGGTGGTGGTGGTGGAGATCTAAAAAGTATTTGAACTGGTTGGGAGGGAAATGGGGCAAAGGAGGGAGGTGTTGATCTGAATGACAGCTGCCATCATCGGAAAATGGAAACCCAATGATACTATTTTTAGTCTTTCATACCCTCAAACATACCTATGGTCTTTCCAGAACAAAATGAAATTGGAGTGTGTAAATGCTTGTGAAAGACTATACACTATACACATGGCCATGGACTAGCATGGACAAAGGAAAATGAAGACAAAATGAACTTTGTTTAGATGTTTTACCTAATTTCAGGACTTTAAGAGTATGGTTCAAGTCTTAACTAAGCATCTGCTTGCATATCTCAAGGATGAGTGATTTTCACAAATCTTAATGTAAGAAGATGATTTTTTTAAGATTCTATTTATTTGACAGAGAGAGAGAGATAGAGAGGGAATACAAGCAGGGGGAGGGGGAGAGGGAGTAGAAGGCTTCCCACCGAGCAGGGAGCCCAATGCGATGTGGGGCTCAATCCCAGGACCCTGGGATCATGACCTGAGCCGAAGGCAGATGCTCAACCAAATGAGCCACCCAAGTGCCCCAAGAAGCTGATCTTACACAGTTTTTTTAAGTGTCAACATATTTCCTGGAGATAAAATAGGTTCATTGGAACAGGTGATTAGACTTGTGAATAGAAGCCTTCAAAGACACGCCAGGAATCCACAATTGCCCTTGTTGATTCGGAGTGGAAGCTGTATTTCATATTTGAAAAACATCGATGTTTTCTCAAACATGCCCTTACACAAAGTTAATGAAATAGAATATTGTCATTAAAATGGCAAAAATAGGAGCACCTGGGTCTCTGCTCAGCGGGGAGCCTGTTTCTCCTTCTCCTACTCCCCCTGCTTGTGCTCCCTCTCTCGCCATCTCTCTCTCTGTCAAATAAATAAATAAAATCTTTAAAAAATATCAGCTTCGTACATTAAGATTCAGGACCCAAGGCAGTGGTGTTCAGGAACAACAAGAGCTTCTTGCCTCAGGTTGGGCAAGAAGCTGGACAGATTCTGCCCCTCTTGACTCCATAGCCTTGAGATGACCCACCTCAAATTCTAGAGGCTTGAGGTTCTGAATGGACATTGAGTAGCTGATTCAAGTCATCTTGCATGAGTCTTCCCCATTGGCTTTGCCAGATACTCATAGCGGGAAGGATCTCTCTCTTCATAGTCAGCACAGCAGAGGGGTGAAGGCAGCAATATGGCCTTCCGGGGGTGGGGGTGGGAGCTGGGATGGAATGTTGACTTCACCACTTACTTCCTTTGGAAGTTGGACAAGCTCTCTAACTTCTCTGTATCTCAATTTCCTCACTTGTTCCAGGAAAATAATGACTATTTCCACCTCATAGACTCTCTGTGAGGAATATATGAGATCATAAATGGAGAGATTTAAATACACACTGGCATATAAAAATACTCAATAAATGTTTGATACTAGTATTCAGACTTGAGAAATATTTTGCACAGGTTTGCTTAACTCACCTGGGGAGAGTAATATTCTTGAGAGAGAGAGTTTTGAATATAGTTCAGAAATAATTAAATGCCTTCCTTGATTGAAATAGAAAGGCAATTAAGACAATGCAGCATTTTTCTCTGCGTTATCTAGGACATATTTTTCTCATTTTTCCTTGTGTAATGGGAAAATTTGAAACGCACACAGAATGGTGACAAATGACTCATCCTGAGGTTAATTGTTCCCCAACAAATACATTTCAAGTAGGGAAGGTGGATGAGATTCCAGAGGCTGCAGAATTCAACCATTGATAGCATGATGTTGGGGACTCAGGCAGGCCTAGTTTTCTGATCTTGCCAACATACGATTTTGGAAAAGTTCTTTAACCCCTCTGAGTCTCAGGCTCCCTGATTATAAATTAGGAGTGAAAATGCTGCACTGCAGTGGTGGTGTATTATCAGTGTTGCAGGTGACGGGTGGCCGAGGGCTTTCACACAGCAGCAGAGTAACAACCCAACACTCACGCTGCTATGTGTCCCAGAGACTGAATGTTCATGTAAAGTGAACCAACGAACCCAGTGCAAACTGTCCCCAAATGTGAGTCTGTGGTTATTTGGAAGGGGACACAACACAATTCAGATATGCCTCTAGGTGCATTTAGGTGGCAGGATGGAGAGCGATGACAGTGACAACGGGAATATCATAGACATTGCACGATATGCATGCTGCACACAGATGATTATTGATCCAGAGGTGTTTTATTTATTTCATTAATATGTATTGGGAAGGTTCTATGACAAATGAATAAGCCTGTCTTCAGAGGGATGTGGGGAAGAAAGGAATGTCTATAAATCTAGTATTTTTAGAAAGCCGTCTATGTGATCAGGTACTATATTGGTTGGTTTGAAACCTCAGGAGTGTTCTCAGTGAAATCTAGCGCTGGCTCCCATACATGGAGGGCGAGGAGAAGCCAAAGGAAGAGTCAGACCGCTCTTGGTAGGTGAAGCTCTTGGATTACGAGGTGGAAGTTTTCATAAACAATGGAACTTACATATGAGCATGCCTTGGGAGGTAACAAGACAAGTAAATCTCTGCACCCACCCACCTGAACCTTAAGTTTCAAGGCTGCATCCTTGAAAAGAGTTCCTATTGTGGGAATGGTAGTGCAGGGGAGGGGATGAGGAGAGCCTCTGATTGCCTAGGTCCAGCTCACGGGTCAACTTGAGGTCACGTCCCCTGGATGACCTCTTCCAACAATATTGGAGTATTCAGTTAATGTTGAAACACTCTTAAATCTCGATGACTTGACATAACAGAAGTTTATTTCTTGCTTGTATGAATTTTATTTCTTCGTGCAGTCATTTAAGGACTAGATTCCTCCTACCTTCTGATTTTGACATATTCTAGAGCAGGGTCAGCCAACGATGGCTCATGGACCAAATTTGATCTACAGTTTTTGCACTTTTTTTTGTAAATAAAGTTTTATTGGAATACAGCCATACTTATTCATCATGTATAACTTGTACTTTATAGCTGCTCTTACACTAGAATAGCAGAGTGCAGTACTTGTAACAGGGACTCTATGGCTCATAAAACCTAAAATATTGCCTATCAGGATCTTTACAGATTATTTTCTGAGTCTTGCCCTATAGCATTGGAATCTTGTCTTGGATTTTCTGATTCAGCCTCCAGAAGGGGGAAGAAAAGGAGTGGAAGACTGTGTGAGAGGTTTTTATGAACTATGTCTGGAAATGGCTTCCATCAATCCTGCCTACATTTTCTTGACAAGAACTCAGCCATATAGCCAGAGTAGGTGCTAGGGAAAGTGAGAAATTCAGTCTCCTGGTGGTCCAAGAGGAAAACATACAGCAGTTCTCCCAGACTGGTACTGTCCTAGAGTCTTCCATTCACTCTATCCTCCTTGTTCCTCAAAACAGCTGTTAAGTACAGCTCAATCATTATAGAGACGTCATTTAAAAAGTTAAGACTTATCTGGGTACTTACCTTAAAACTCAGTACTGCCACAAAATTTCTAAGCTCAAATTTTACTTTGGGTTTATTGATGCCAATGGTGATTTCTAATTGTCTAGGCCGATAAAAAAAGGACAGAAACAGACTTGATATTGAATTGACTCTGTTAAGCTTTTCCTACACCTTATGAACTCAGGAATGCTTTGAGGTAGTTTCAAGAAAAAAGAGAAAAGTGGCAGAAGAATTAAAACATTCCACAGGACATAATTATATAGACAGGCCACTTTCAAAAGAATCTACTTTACTGAACTCAGAACTATGTTGATATTTAAGTGGCAATTTAGTTTCTACAGAATGTTATCTAGCACATGTTATTTTTCTTTCATTTATAAATCTTTGGTTTTGTGCAGTTTTTCTTTTTCATTAACTTTGTAATTTGGTTTCACACAAATTTCAATGTTCAAATGTTATCTGCATAAGGAATGTGTCCCTAGTTTTATGCTTGTGCATATTTAAATAAGATACTAAAACGAATTTTTTCTTTTTTTATTATGTTGTCAGCCAGCAAATAGTATATCATAAGTTTCTGATGCAGTGCTCAACAATACATCAGTTGCGTTTAACACCCAGCACTCATCCCAACATGTACCCTCCTTAACGCCCATCACCCTTTTACCCTCATAAAGTGAATTTAAATAAAGACATGAGAGATCCAGAAGAATATTCTCCTTCTAAAAGGTATGTGTCCATAACTCAAGTTTAGAAAAGTCCACCCGACAGAGATAGCTCTCTTTTACAAAATATTTAATTTCGAATTAGAAAACTGGACCAGTCAGGATAGACTATGGAAAACTGCGGTAACAAACAAGCCCCAAGGCCCAGTGGCTTAAACCCCCTTGCTTACATTGGATCTGTTGCATGTTGCTGAAGAATTCTGTTTATTGTGATCATGACAGCAGGGCCCACACTGACGGAACTACCCTCAATAACCCCCTGGTCAAGGGGAGTGAGTCCTCTGGGGGTTCTCTTACCTTGAAGTAAATGCTTTGGCTCAAGTAAGTCAGATGACCACACCTAAGGTCAAGGAGATGACTACAGTCTTTGGGATGCCCAGACAAGAGAGAAACAGGAATTGGTTGACAGAAATATTGTCTGCATCTTTCTGTAAGGGAGTGTCCTGTGGCCTGGTTTCAACACTTTCTATTCCCCAGTAAAGTTGCACAAAGCTTTCTTAATTTCACAGGCAGCGATGGCTCTTGGGTTCTAGCCAAACCCTGCTGCTTGCTAGCCACGTGACATGGGCAGACCTAAACCTCAGCTCCTCCTCTGTGAAATGGGGGAGAAATGTCAGCTGCATGGTTCGTTGAGAAGAATCAAGGCAATAAATGATGTGAAACCTCTTTGTTGGCTGTAAATTATTATCCAAAGGAAGGTAATAGTATTGTTTCTGACAATCAGTCATACAGCACTAACGATAAAGAACAGATAGTAACGATTTCACCCTACAGCATGTGTCACACAATCCATATTTTGTCATACAAGTTTCCTAAGAATTCACAAGAAATTTCTTTGGGTAGTCTGATAATGAAACCTGAAGAGAATACTTCTTGAATAAAAAAGCAGATTTTCCCTCTTGGCTAGAAAGTGACAAAGCATTTTACATGGTCCCAAATCTATATGTCCCACTTTTAAAAAAAGAAAAATTGAGGTTGAAGAAAAAAAAAGCACTATCTATCTTGCCCAAGAAGCAGTTGTTTTACGTTGGGATCAGCATGAAAATGGAAAATGTTTCACAAACAAGTGCTGAGGATAGAAACACAAGAAGATTCTTAGTACTGTCGCATCAACTCCTGAGACCGCTATCACTCGAATTTCTCAGAATTCCAGCTTAGTAGAACTGGATGGCATCCTGAAGATGATCTTGTTTCACACTCTTATTTTCCAGATGAAGAAAGTAAGCTCTAGGAAAATTACACAACTTGCCCTGGGTCATGTTCCTTAAATATAAGTTGATTAGCTAAATGTTTTTCCCTTTCACCATACTGAAGTTATGGAAATGAACACACTGAAGGAAGTGATGTTTCTCTGCCCCCTCACAGAATCACTAATAAAAATCTTTTTGAATAGAAGCCTTTGGCAGACCCTTCACTGTGTATCTGCAGGTGGGCAAAGGGCCCCCCAGAAATTCCTGGGGAGGTCCAGCCATGATTCTGAGATTCCTTTTCAGGACTTCTAAAGTTCAGTTGTTTTGCCCAATTCAGAGTTTTCTAAATGATGTTTTGACCTACAGGAAAAGTCTGGATTGAATAAAAAAATGAGATAGGATGAATTAATTGCATTTTCTGATTATTTAATTAGGTATGGAACTCTTTCACTCTGAGAGAATAGTTTTAACCAAGAAAGAAAGAAAGAGAGAAAGAGAGAGACCAAGAAGGAAAGAGAGAAATAAAGATACAGAGAAAGAAAGAAATGGAAAGGAAAGATGAGTTACCTTCCTAGGCATATTAGTCAGGAAAGGCTCAGTTACACTCCATAAAAAAATCTCTGGGACTTACAGTAACAAAAGATTATTTCACAGTCATGTTAAATGTTCACTGTGGGTGGAAGGGTCTCTCCTCCATATTAGCTTTGTGAAGAGCAGCCGGCGGAAGGAAACCCCATATAGGAGTTGCCCGCAGCTATGGCACAGTGAAGGGGATGTGGTGACTTGCACATTGGTTCTAAAGGCTTTTGCCTCTAAATAACACATATCACTGATGATTCCTCATTTATTGAAGCAAACCACAGGGTCGCATCTAAAGGCAGAAGAATCAGAATATTCTACTCTTACTACGTACCTGGAAGACGGAAAGCCATAATTTTGGTGAACATCTCTAATGGCTACCATTTTAGAAATAAAGAAGAGAGGAAAACAGAACAGACATGCCCCCTCCCCAAACTGTCAAAAAGACAATGTCTTACCATCAGTATGACTCAAATCCCCAATCAAAGATAGTAAAATATCTATCAGCTATACAATAAAATCTTAACACATTAATTTGCTGCAGGTAAAGTTTCCTGAATTTGTTTATTCATCTGCGTACAAGAGTATTGCATAGAATGGGAAGCAGGTACAAATGAATTAAAATAAATTGGGGCTGGGATAAGGTTTCTGGGAATGCACCATGGGCCAGCTACATGGGGAGACACATTTATGCCTTTTGTGGATTTTATCAGACTCTTTTTGTTTCATAACTATACTGGTCAATAGTGTTTATAAAATAATTTGATAGTAGGAAAGTTAGAGCCTGATCAGATAGAAAAGTTCATTTTCACTTCAACTATTAATAGCAGTAATTATTTAATGAGTCACTCTAAAAAGAGAACCTGAACCTCTAAAATTTAGCTTTTTTGGGAAATGTCTGATGTCTGGAATATGTTTAAACAAACTTCATTTGCTTTTTATTTAGGTACAATGATTTGCTTAGATACATATTTTTAAACTTTTGGTGTATTACTAGCAGCAAAGTGTTTCAAATGGGGAAAACTCAAACTAGCTCAGAATGTCCCCTGAATTAAAAAATAGAGTTTTGTACTTTCCAGAATAATAAGCACTTTTATAGGCTTTCTTTAAATCTTTCTTGGTAAATAGCTACAAAACAGGAGGAAAGGGTGAGTCAAAGCCTGCTGATTTACTGTTTAATTATATCTTTCCCCCCTGCCCCTTAAAATTTTATAACAGAGCAGGGTTAACATTAACACCCCAACCACAATAAACTAAACATATTTTATTACATATTTTATGTCCAAGATGAAAATGAAGATATAATAATGAGATAATTTTATACAGAGGTATGGTGAATTCTATGTGACTAGGGGTAAGTCAATTTTGTGTCTGGTGTTTTAGTTTCTAAAATTATCATTAATGATTATATGAATAGCCAACTTTTACTAAACTTTTACTGAAAGTAAAGTATATTGATTATAGAACAAGTGCTTATATCAAGTATCTCCCTTTTCCCCAGCGTTTAATACAGCCAACCCACTTCTAAATGAAGTGACTTGACCAAGGTCGTCTAGCTCATTACTGGTGGAACACTCTTTCAGGATAAAGCACTGGGGTAACATTTCAATCAAGGTTTCTTGTAAGTCCAGTGTTTTTTTAGCCCAACTCCATTGGAGAAGGAAAAAGTTATATTGGCCATGGTTCATTTATTCATAAATATATGAATGTCCACTTTGTGCCTGGTCCTGTCTTAAAGCCTGTGGATACGGAGCTGAGTAAGTCTGCAAGGCACAGAGGTGAAGAAAAGAGATTAAGGGGGCACCTGGGTGGCTGAGTGAGCCTTTGGCTCAGGTCTTGATCTCAGTGTCCTGGGATAGAGCCTGGCATCAGCATCCGGCTCTCTGCTCCTCAGGGAGTCTGCTTCCCCCCTGCTTCTCTGCCTACTTGTGATCTCTCTCTCTCTGTCAAGTAAATAAATAAAAAATCTAAAAAAAAAAAAAAAAAAAGAGAGAGAGAGAGAGAGAGATTAAGAAAAATCAGACAACCTTGGGTTGAGCTCTGCAATGCAACCCTGGACAGGAACTCTCTAGCCTCCTCTGCAAACTGGGGAATTATATTGATGTTCACTCCATGGTTTTGCTGGGAAAATAAAGCGAGATGATAAGGTGTTTAACGTAGCACATTGCATATAATTCTCCACAGAGTGTGTTCGGTTAATAGCACGTTTTACTGTTATTGTTCTTGCTATAGGCAGAAAATAATGTAGGTGAGCTCCCTCATTAGGGAGAGGAAAGGGACACCTGAACAAGATTTCCTGTCCAATCTGATAGGAGCACCACGGAAATCAGGAATCGGCACTGCCTCGACCGGCTTTGGAAGGGTTTCATGAAAGAGGTGAACTTTTGTGCTAGTGGTTTAAAGGAGAGCAGAACTTTTCCAGGTGGAGAAGGGTGTAGGCATTCCGGTAGTGTACAAAAGCGCTCAGCAACGTATGTTTGGGGAATCTCAAGGCTCCAAAGAAGTGAAACGTTCTGGTGAGGGAAAGGGGAATGGTGAAGGAGAATGGCAAGCCGTCCAGTACTGGGAGTTGGGGGCCTAGACCAGGAGAGGTTCTGCCTTGGGTGGCAGTGACGGGAGGGAGGCTGGGGATCGCGAGGTGGCGCTGTGGCTCCATGAAAGGGAAGGTTCTGGCGTCCGCGGGCTCCCGCACGCGTGGGGCAGCCGCCGAGAGGCGGGATAGGGCTGTGTCGGTGGGTTTGGCACCATCTTCATTCAGCCACCAAATAATGACGGCGATAAAGATAATAAAAACATAAGCAAATAACCCGGAAGCGGTCTCTTTTAGGACCCACGGCATCAATAATCAGAAACTGTCCGCGAGGAACAATTAAGATCTCGGAACTGCCCAGCGGGGATCATTGCGAGCGCAGTCGCGGTAATTTGTGGTCCCCCAGCGGGAACCTGCCTCGCCGGCCAGGAGCCGAGCCGGGCGCGAACCCACGGCCTCCGGGCCAGTCCCGCGCCCGGTAGGCGGCTCCCTGCTACCTGCAGGCCGGAGAAGCAGCAGCGGTTTCGGCTTCTGCTTTCGGGTGCTCAGTCCGCGTTTCTGCCTGTGCCTTTCCTTTGACGGGACGGGAGATTTTTGGGACCTTCTTGCTGGGTTTCACATGCACACACGGACAAACGAACCACGTGTAAACTCAGGCTCATACACAAGCGTACGATGCTCTTGCACACGCAGTATTTCTGCACACGCACACACATAAATGAGACACATCTAGACGTAACACATGCGCACGCTCTTCACATGCTCCCCGGTACTCACGCTTGTGTGCGACAATCCTGCTCAAGCACCCGCGCACACGCGCACCCAAGAGCGCGCTGTCACTCACTGGCATACACTCCAGCGTACCGCACAGGCCCACAAACGTGCAGACACTCTTCCTTTATACAAAAGTATTTGCACGCTCACATCACACTCATCTCGCATCTCGGTGGCCAATAAAGACCTCGAAGGGTAGAACGGTGCCTGAATATGTAATGGATTGTGCCTCAAAGAAAATACAAGTGTGAACTTTTTGTGATCCAGGCATCTCGAGCTCCTTTGCAAGACTTCCTCTTACTTTCCCCTAAGTAAACGGGCCTATGTCTCCTCTTCGCCTCCAAATCTCGCAGGCCTCAGTTTCCTCCTTTGGAGTTTGAACTACCGAAGAGATACTAATCTCCAAACAGCCGGGATTCTCCCTTCTACCATCCTGGAGCCTCTTTCCGCAGCAGGAGCGAGGGCTCTTCGCTGATCAGACTCCTAGCAAGAGGGTTAGAGGACTGTGGGGGGAGGGCCAAGAGTGGAGTATGGGTCGCGCCCCAGGGCAGCCTCGGATTGGGAGATCCTTTTCCGCTGGGTCTCCAACTGTATTCTCCCGACTCAGAATAATTTCAGTTTTTAGCTGTCTTTGGTCATTGCCAAGGCCATATGGTCTTCCTCTATTAAAGTGCATCCGCGGGTGTACAGATTTCTGCCCTCTGATGGGCGTCGCAGGCATCCCCGAAAAGTCTTGTTTAGTCTAGATCAATTAGGCGACTCTGCATGCGCCGGGAGCTCTAAGACCTCAGCTAGGACTAGGAGAAGCGGCTGAATGGAGGTCACAGAGCAAAAGCGGCAGAGCCTGGGCTGAAGTTGGCACCACCCTGGCGCGCCCCGCCTGGGTCTGCGGGGAAAGACGCATGTCGGTATCTGCCGGCGGGGATGTGCGGCCAGCCCACGCACTAGAACTCTGCAGAGCCGTTTCCCCCTCCTCCCTCCCTTCTGCTGCCTGCCCTGGGACAGCAACTTGAGCCCATGCTCCTTTTTCACCAGGGATACCCAGGGACCCAGGGGCTCGAGAGCTACAGAATCTGCGAGCCCTGTGGCGAAGGCGGGGCGGGTGGGGGGCGGGGGAAGCGCCAAGGCAAACTCCAGAGATAATGCGCCGCGGCTGGGTGGGTGGTTTGGATATTACCCTAAGGGCACAGACGGGAAATTTGGGCTTGGCGACTTTATTTGCCGCGAGGCGATGGACAGGTTGTTTCGTTTCAATCACAAGGGGTCAGTTTCCTCACCTGTAAAATGGGGGCGATTTTACCTGCCTTCTTTGTCTTGTGGGAATTCAGTGAGTTTATGCCCGTAAAGCCTTCAACAAATGCTATCTATTATTATCTGGGGACCGCCCCAGGGGAAACCCGTGCGAGTTTGCAGGCTCGATACGGGAAAGGTTGGTTCGAGCTTCTTGCCCCAAGCCCTGGTCCTAGCTTGTGGGTGTCTTTGTCCCTCTCTCAGCCTCAGTTTCCCCGCCAGTACTATCGGGGAAACGAGCGTTCCAGAGACTGGGAATGTCAGTCAGACGGGGCGAGCAAAGCCGGCCGCCTCTGCAGCACTGGGGGGTCTGAAACAGCCATCAGGGGCGGAAGGAATGCCCCCCTCCCTTTACCGCTTGCCGAGAAGGCTCAGAGCAAGGACGTCGGACAGACGGACTTCCGGTGGAACCCTGACCTGCTGCTCTTACACGTTCTCCGAGGGCAGCCGGTAAAGGTTTTAGAGGGGCAGCGGCAGGGTTTCGCGGGCGGGTGGCGGGGCCACTGGGGTCGGCCTCTGGGTGCGGCTCAGGAGCCGGGCCCCGCTGCGCCCCGCTCGTGGGCTCGCTCTCCCAGCGCTCGGCGCCCCCACGCACCCCGAGCCTTCTCCTCCCGCGGGCAGCGCCTTGACCCCTGCCCACCCCAGCCGCGCCTCCAGGCCGCTAGACGACGCCTTCAGAGCAGCCGCCTGCCGATGAGACTTGGAGCCTTTGGCCTAGGTCTCCCCACCTTTCCCTTTCCCTTCTTCCCGGCACCGAAGAAGGCGTCTTTTCTTTCGTCTCGCTCTCAGCGGTCTCTGACTAGCAGCCAAAGGAAGGCGGACAGGCGGCCCTTCTTGGGGTGCGTCTTCGGAGGGGAAACGTAGACGGAGGGAATTTTTTAAGTGACAGGTCCCGAGTCTGGCCTCCTGGGGGCGGACGAGCCGAGAAGATTCCCTCTTTCTACAGGACGTCCCGCTAGTTCTAGTTCCGCTGTATTGATCTCTTTTCTGCTCTTTTTCGGGGGGGAGGGGCGGAAGAGAAGGGACGCGTGTGTTCTCACCTGCGCCTCCCGGAAGTTATTGAGGCAACTGATGCTCTTGCGAAAGGGAATTGATACCCTGTGACTTCAGAGGGTTGGGATAGCCAAGAGTGAGAAGGTTTCAAAGTTCGGGGTGGAGGATGGTCTTGCTCCCCAGGTCTGAGCTTTGTCCAACTCTAGGACCCTGAGGCCTGGGTAGCCCTGTCTACTGTTTGGAGCAATGAAGAAGGACTGAGGGGACCCTAACTCTCATTTCGGAAGAACTCTGAGAAGCTCAGCGGGACACTTAACTCCAGGGGAAATATCATGCCTTTCCAATTGCTTCTTCCACATGTAAATCCATTTTGCTGTATATTTTTCTTATGCACTAGCTCCCCCCCCCACACACACTTTTTCCTCCCTAATTCTGGAGGTCCAGACAATGTCTGGAAATCTGCATTTCCCCATATCATTAGGCTGATGAGAGGGATTTGGGGATTACTGTTATAAGCCACCCTAAAGTCATATCACAGATATGCTATGAAGTCTGGGCAATGCTACACATACAGTATTTTTCTTCACAGAACTGGACTATAATATTAAAAAGATGAAGTTAGTCTCAGTACAACTTTACAGTACCCGTCCACACACACACTTGGCCTTCTGGAGGTGATGCTAACCCACATGAGGGATGATTGACAAGTCTTTAAGGAATTTTTCAAAGTTTAAAATTGCAATCATTAGTTCAATATTCACCAGAGGAAATCCACAAAAACTTACTACTCTGCTGGCCTGGGTGTTGTTCCCAGTTTTCTATCACCCTCTCTGTCTCTGTTCTACCTTCTCTTTAGTTTCCTTCTTACTTAAACATTTATTACTGGCTGAGAAAGCCAGGTTGAAAGCACTAGGACACCCAGAAGAAAAGCTATGAATACACTCTGCTTGATTAAAAGAAAGTCACTCATCCTCCCAGGTGAAGTATCTGCTGCTTCTCACTGCCAAAGGGAATTGGTCTTATCAAAATATTCCTGCCCTCGGGGCGCCTGGGTGGCTAAGTGGGTTAAGCCTCTGCCTTCGGCTCAGGTCATGATCTCAGGGTCCTGGGATTGAGTCCCGCATCAGCCTCTCTGCTTGGCGGGGAGCCTGCTCTCTCCTCTCTCTCTCTGCCTGCCTGTCTACCTACTTGTGATCTCTCTCTGTCAAATAAATAAATAAAATCTTAAAAAAAAATATTCCTGGGGCGCCTGGGTGGCTCAGTGGGTTAAGCCGCTGCCTTCGGCTCAGGTCATGATCTCGGGGTCCTGGGATCGAGTCCCGCATCGGGCTCTCTGCTCAGCAGGGAGTCTGCTTCCCTCCCTCTCTCTCTGCCTGCCTCTCTGTCTACTTGTGATCTCTCTCTGTCAAATAAATAAAATCTTAAAAAAAAAAATATTCCTGGGGCGCCTGGGTGGCTCAGTGGGTTAAGCCTCTGCCTTCAGCTCAGGTCATGATCTCAGGGTCCTGGGATCGAGCCCCGCGTCGGGCTCTCTGCTCAGCACTGAGCCTGCTTCCTCCTCTCTCTGCCTGCCTCTCTGCCTACTTGTGATCTCTCTCTCTGTCAAATAAATAAAATCTTAAAAAAAATATTCCTGCCCTCTTTTGTTTTTCTTCCTTTGGTGGCCTGGCAGATGTGGAGATGGCCTCCCTCTTATTTAGTTTCTGGAGAGTACCTACACTGGGGCAGGAATTGGGCTGTTGAAGTCGTCTTTCTCTGGGCCAATTTCCCTTTCACAAAAGGGAGCTTCAGACCCCTCCACAAACACATTTGCTGAGTGTTTCTTGATTTTGCCTGACCCCCTAGAAATCCATCTTTTTTGTGTTTCACAGTGATTCTGGTCCTCACAGTGGATGTGTCTCTCCTTTCTCTGGTACCTTTGCTGCTTCCCTTTGGCAGTGATCTGATCCCCATCACAATGTGTGTTCCCCATCACTGGGGTATGTACTTCACCAGATTCAATTTGGGAGTCCTGAGTCCTGAATATAATTCACTGGAGAGTAAAATGGAGGCTCCGGCAATTAAGGAGAGGGAGGCTTGAGTCTTTTGCTGTGGGTGTCTGGGACTCATTGATAGAAGGGTAGCCTCTGCCTCCTGGTCTCCCTTGCTTGAAGGATCCCCTTAGAGAAGGCAGTGGATGGTCCAGGAAGGGGAAGGGATTGGCTCTGGGGACTCTTTGGGTCTTGGAGGTTAAGCTTGGAGCTTTGGGAAGTTTTCAGCAGGCTCAGTTTCAATTACGCATTTAAATTCTATAGAGATGTAGAATGTCCAACTCCCCCTTTGCTCTCCCCACAAACCTATAATCCTTCCAAACTCTTCACCAACATAACCATCCTGAAAGCATGCTATGTCTCAGGAACTCTGGTAGATGCTATGGGGATCCTGATGATTCAGACAGATCTCTTCAAGAGTGTCTTGATGGAGATTGAATTAAATTATTAATTATTATTAGGGACAAAGTACTCAGCACATTAATGGCCCCGATAAGTGGTATGGGATCTGGACAGGCTTTATGCACAAAGATAAAGTAGTGTTTGAAAACAGTGGCCATGTACTCGCAAGCCTGAAACAGTTTTTCTCCCCCTGGTTTAGGAATCAGGAAGTGGCTCTCACTTCCCTGCTCTGCCAAGAACACAAAACGTAATTCTTGCCTGTCTGCATCCATTCAACATGGGCTTGTGTACTGTTCCGTCACTGACCCCATGAGCTTCCTAAATCAAAGGGCCAAGGAAGGCCAGCAGAAAGGGGACCTGGATTTCTGGCAGAGAATTTCCCCTAAGGAGTCCTTAGCAGATTTGGCTGCAGTCAGGGAGTTCCTTTGAGGGCAATGAAACAGAAGTTCACCATGTGCTTATTAGAGGTTACAACCTGCTAAAAAATGATGGGGCACATTACCCAGAAACTTCCAGCTATTTTCTTTGCCAGCCACAAGCATATATAAAGAAAGGTCTGAGGTAGGAGAGCATTTCTCCCTCCCTCTCTCCTACCCTCATCCCCCACCTTCTTAATCCAATCTCTCGCTTTCTGGACAACTGGCAGGAGCAGAAGTTGGGGAGGGTTTGTTCAAGTCCCCCATTTTAACAGAAGGAATGAGGAACAGAGAAATCCTACATCAAATAACGAAGTAATCAGAGACGTTGTTGCTTTGGTAGTTACTCTAAAGAAAAAACCACTTTGGCACAAGGGTGAGGGGTTGGGAATTGAATCTGAATAAATTTTAAAATGCATCCCGATACAACTCCGTGACAGCATTGCATTCAGTCCACCGTTTACATATCCCGCGGATTACTCGAGATAGCTGAGCTTGTTGAGGATAGTGCCTAACACCGGCGGCCTGGAGACTAGCGACTGAGCGAGAACCATTTGGTAAGCCAGACTACGGGCAGAGTCCGGGTCCCCCTACTCCCTGGGGGACCCACAGAGCCTCGCTTGCCGGGGCCCAGGGTTCACCCACCTCTCCCCGCGTGGAGACAAGTGCCCTCGGCGATCTCCCGCCCCAACCTCGAGCACCCATTTTTCCACCCCACCACCCCCTCCTCAAAGCGAAGAGGTGGGCACCTGGGACGCGCGTCCTGCTTTTTCTGCCCGGACTCTCCCGTCTCCTCTTTTGCCCCCGACGTCCCAGAACAGCGGAGCAGGACGCAGCATCAGCCCAGGGAGTGAGCAGTCAGTGCACCGCGAGCGCGCTCAGGGCGTGGCGAGGATGCTAAATGGACCGCAACGACCAGGATGCAGAACCCAGCTCAAATCCCCGAGAAAAATATCGCCCTTCCCTTCCGTCTGTTTCCCCTTTCCAGCCCGGGTCTGCCCAGCTCAGCCCAGCTCTTCCCCAGCATAGACGCCGGTGTTCAGCGATCCTTCGCTCGCTACTTTGCGAGGAACTTTGGCTAGCTCCCCGGCGCCACCCGGAGAGGGATGTTAATGAGGGAGCGTGGCCTGGCGCGGCGAGCCAGCAGGCTCTTTGAGCCACGATTGGCTGCAGCGAGGCGGAAGGATGACGTTATGCAAATGAAGGGGCAGGCCTGTGAGGCACGAGCCCCGCCTCCTCCCTTTGGGGTTAGTGTGCCTGTGTTTAGCTCTGGGGAGAGTCAAACTGGATTCCATAGGGAAAGCCTGCAAATCACTTCTATTTTAGCAAGGAGAAAACAGAATCTCCATCCAGCAGGGTCCACCCCTCTCTCTTTCTCCCTCTCCTCTCTCTCTTTCTCTCTCTCTCTCTGTCTTTCCCTCCCCCCCTTCCTCTTTCCCTCTCTCCCCCCTTCCCCCCACCCCACTCTTCCTCTCTGGTGTATCTGTCTACGGCAACCAGCGTCCTCCTCATCTATACGCACTGAAAGGAAAGAAACATCTTTGGTTGGGAGAGAAGGAGGAAAAAAAGAGAGAGAGAGAGAGAGAGAGAGAGAGAGGAAAAAACTTGCCTGGTTGTGGAAAATGACACTTCAAGTAGCAAAGCCGGCAGCGCGAGTTGAGTCTATTGTTTCTTAAATTGCCATCAGGGCTTTTTTTTTTCTTCCTGCTTCTTCAAGTGAAGGGTACCTCTACAAAAGGAAACTCCAGCCCCTCCTGTCCTCCACCGGCCTGTGATCATTACACAAAAAAAAAAAAAAAA